>NC_070608.1:30545714-30862857 GCF_027172205.1 Podarcis raffonei | reverse complement strand
TTCCTTATCTAAGTATTCTGTACTGCACCAGTCTAGACCTAAGAACTGGAGTGGGCAGAGGAGGGTTTGCCATCCTTGATTCTAGTCATACCCCCAGTGTTTTTACCCAAGGATGATTTGGAACAATCCAATGATGTGTTCCCCCATTCTTACTGATGGATAAATGAGTTATTGGCAAAAGCTGGAATGCTGGTAGCAATTACCCCCTGAATCAGTGGAGACTGATTACGATGCTCCTTCCCCGGATACTTACTTTTCTGATATCATTGGGTCTTGAATTAGCTGTCCAAAAGTTCTCTATTAAGTAAAAAGCCAACCTCAGGAACATCTTTCCATTCTCCTGTAGTGTGATTTTGCAAGACACTGAGAGGTACATATGTATCACTTTGATGGTACATATGATGTAAGTCTGGTAAAGATGTTCAGGACACCACCTTGTTTTGATATTGGATTTTGTTTTTGTTGCAGCCTGAGGGTACTTGGAGAGTCAACCCTAACCTCTGGAATCCCGGTCCATTTTAGCTAATGAAAATCAACTGGGTAGGACAGAGCAGTTTCAGTGACTGGTCAATGCTTCACTTAATAAGGTGGTATTCTGTTCCTAGACTCAGAAAAGTCACACCCCCTCAACTCCATGAGGGACGAAGTGAAGCTGCTTCTATTTCTTTTCTGTACCTTTTCCCAGCCGTGTAACCTACCAGGATGAACATGTCTGAAATTGTTCCAAAGTTCAGACCACATGCTTGAAACGATATCATATATAATGGTATTGCTTTGTTTTTGTTATTATTATTTTGTGTTTTCTATCTTGTATTTTTACACTGTGTACTGCCCTGAGATCTATGGGTGAAGTATTATTACAAACTGCAATAATAATAATAGTAGTAGTAGTAGTAGTAATAATAATAATAATAATAATAATAATAATAATAATAATATGCACCCAAGAGTAATTTTCCTGTGTTCTCCTTGCTGCTGCGTGGAACAACATGAATCAGACCTTTGGACTGATTAAGTAACACATTTTAAACATACTTAATAGTGTGTGGTCTGTTCATTGCTAAGGGGGAAGAATTACAGAATCATAGATTATAGAGTTGGAAGGTTCCCCAAGGGTCATCTAGTCCAACCCCTTGCAATGCAGGAATCTCAGTTAAAGCATCCATGACAGATGGCCATCCAACCTCTGCTTGAAAATCTCTAAGGAAGGAGACTCTTCAACCTCCCAAGGGAGACCATTCCACTGCCAAACAGCTCTTACTGTCAGAAAGTTCTTCCTGAAGTTTAGTTGGAATCTCCTTTCTTGTAACTTGAAGCCATTGGTTCAAGTACTAACCCCCAGAGCAGGAGAAAACAAGTTTGTTTCCTCTTCCATGTGACAGCTCCTGATATATTTGAAGATGGCTATCATATCTTCTACCAGTCTCCTCTTTTCCAGGCTAAATATACCCAGCTCCTTTAACCTTGCCTAATAAGGCTTGGTTTCCATATTGTAATTGTCAAAAAAAATTACCATGCTGAAGAATTTGTATGTACTTCTGCTGGATGAATGGGATATTAGTCTAAAATTACAAGCTTGCTGGGTGCAAATTGTCACCACTGTTCCCAAAAATAATTACAAATACATTTCCCCCCTCTCCTTAAAACCTTTGGTTCTTCTGTCCTTATCTCTGAGACAGAAAATTATAGTAGAAATGATTCCTGAAATTATGAGAAGTAGCTCAACAAACACTATGGCTGCCATATGGAGGCCTCTGGAAATGTATATGACATTGTCTCCATATGGGTTTGTAGACTTTTGAAAGTCAGGCAGTGTAAAGATATCCTAAATTGGATTGAGAATCTGTGCTCCAGTACATCATGTGTCCTCTCCTTCAGAATGTGTGGCATAGAGACTTCATAAGAGATTGATGCTCTAAGTGGCTTTCAAGTGTGATGTTGCCACACAAAATCATTTCGAGTGGCCTCCATGATATCAGATTCTTGGTAATCATGACTACTATTTACAATATCTATATGCCACACAATTACACTGCTCTGTGCTGTTTACAGTAAAAGTTAATACCATAGGGTGCTCTCCAATAAGGCAGTCCTGCCAGCACAATGATTTCTGCTTGTGCAATGGAGCTTTTCCCCATTGTCCTCTCCCCTTGCACCCGAGCACCTGCCCAAAATCTGCTCCGGAAGGTTAAGGGAACTCCCAGAAAAGATTAGAGGGCATGCAGGGAGAGGAAAGGGAGAGGAAGTTCTGTTGCACAGCCAAACTACTTTACTGGACACTACTTGGTGTGATGTAGTGGTTAAGAGCAGTGGACTCGTATTCTGGTGAACTGGGTTCGATTCCCCACTCCTCCACATGCAGCTGCTGGGTGACTTTGGGCTAGTCATACTTCTCTGAAGTCTCTCAGCCCCACTCACCTCACAGAGTGTTTGTTGGAGAAGGGAAAGGAGATTGTTAGTCGCTTTGAGACTCCTTTGGGTAGCGATAAAGCGGGATATCAAATCCAAACTCTTCTTCTTCTAGTACTTATAGAGTATACAAATAAAGCATAAACATAAAATCCAATACAGAAAAAAAGCAGCAGAACAAAGCCCAAGTAAAACCAGGAAGAGGGAATATAACACCGTGGAAGCAAAGCATTTTTAAGACTGAAAGCCTGGGAAGTAGTCCTTCACCTGGTTCTGAAAAGATGACAACGTAAGTCTCACCTGGTAGGGTACCCTACCTTTTAAATGGTCATTACAGGTGGAACTTGTGGCAGGTAGTGGCCTTCCTCAGGGGCATAGGAAAGGGGGGTGGACCGCCCCTGGTGCCCTCACTGAGGGGGGTGACATTCAGCGTGCCATGCACCCATGACTTCCGCTTTGCCGGTGGCATTACACCCTTCCCCCTTTGTTTTGACAGCTTGGGGGAGGCTTGGGAGTCGCAGGCGGGTGGCGTGTTGAATGTCCGCCATGGGCAGCTCGCTCTGCCCCCAGCTGCAGGGCATGCGCACCCCTCCGGGCACTCTTCATTCGTCCCCCCCCTCGGGAGCATGCCCACCCTGGGCAGTGCGGGCATATGCTCAGCCACTGGCCTCCCTAAAGGTGTAACACTACAGGTCTGCTTCACCATTCCAGACAACAGATTAATATTCCTTTTCTTCCTCAATCAGCAGCGACAATAAGCCCATTGTACTTTTAATTTCAATTAAACAAATCAACCACTTGCTAAAATTGAATCCCCTTGTTTACATCCAAAAAAATAATTTAAAAAACTCCGTTTTTAAAATCTGACAGTCAGGTCATAGGCACTTTATTACAGAAGCATGCCCCTCCAAGTTCAGTGGGTCTCATTCCAAGCAAGCATACATCATAATCCCTTACTAAATGCTGGCTGACTGCTACATAAATAAATGCTTGATCTTTCTGAACCACTGGGACACTATTTTCTTTTCATAAACTTCAGTGGTCAGCTCTTAAAAGAAATGAAATTCTCTTCTTTCAAAAGCAGGTAAAATGGCATTAGCACGTGTAGCCAATATGATCTATGGCATGCTCTTACATTTTGTTTGATAGCACTGATAATTAAACAAAGAAGCACTTTAATTTTAAATGATTGCTGCCTTCTAGGCCAAAGCAGCATTCTGCCCCATTATTCAGCTCCAGACGTAGAATGGTTTATTATGGCGACACATCAGATCATACAGCACATGATATATCCCATGCTATATACTCCCTTTAGCTTTTGCAGAAGTATCCTTTGCAATTTATAACAGGAAATCCAATTCTATAAAAATCTAATTATTTCATATGTTGGACTCAGCATGACTTTCTCCCGCTTATTTGGCTGGGTGATGAGTATATGTTCTCCGGAGAATTATATTTTTAACACAGCTAGCATTTCTGCAACAAGGGGGCGGGTGTGGGGGAAGAAAAGAAAAGAACTTGGCTAACATTTCCCCCTCAGTAATTATAGCTAATGAAAGGGGGCTTTTTATAAACTTGTGTGGTCTTCTGGAAAATAAAAATATAAGAGTAGAAAAGCGCGTGCACACACACACACTTATATACAAGGGCCTCTCTTACTATTAAAAATGAGAAATCACTAGTTTGGTTAAAAATTATCTCTGCCCCCCCCCCCCCGCTGCCTGCAGTGGTAACAAGGAAATTCAGTCCAAAACCACGTTAATAATTATAGTTTTACCCGGGAAAGAAATCTTCTTTATTCCAGCATTAAAATTCATCTTCTGATGCTTTGTTCTGTAATAACTAGGTCATCAGTTTAGGTGCTTCTGTTTAAAATGCATTTAGCATCCATATGTATTCCCTCACCTAGAGGCTTGATATTTTTAATGAGATTATATCAAGGAATGTGAAGACTGGAGAGTGGTAACATCATTTTAGCACATAATTCCCAGAACTCTGATCCATTTCAGGGAGGCAATTAAGACTGCTGACTACAATAAATGATACGAAGAGATTATTGAGCTTTTTCTGCATGAATGTGCAGTTTTTTTTAACAACAACAACAACAACAACTTTGGTTTATTATGTGTTATATAAAAACACATATAGGGGAGGGAACTATTATTATTTTCTTCTCCTCCCCCTTTGACTGAACACAAGGAATCATTTCCTCTTATTTTAGCTATACATTTATCATTGTGTTGCTGTATTCAAGGGTTATGCTGAAGTAATTTACCCAAATGCAGCTTTTTAATTGTGTTTTTTTAAGTGTTATTAATTTCTGAATAATAGTCATTAACTACTATGGCCTTTTTTTAAAAAAAAGAATGTGATGGCAGTGTTGTGTTGTGTTGTGTTCACATATTGTTAGCTTTTCAGTGAATGTAATGACCTTTTGTTGCTCTAAATCATTTCAACAGTGCATACAAAGAAAAACCTGATGGATTCTGCCCACTGGGCCAGTATCTGTGAGAAGGAACATACAAGATTTCAAGGGACTCAATGGACCACGCCACGTATAATATATTCTATGCTACAGCACTACATTCTCTCAGTATTTCCATCAGCTATCCTTTGCCATTTTAAACAGGGATTCCTGTTCCACAAAAAACCCAATTAAATGCCATCACTGACTTCTGTATTCGTCGCGACGAAGAACCCTGTGTAACCACAAAACCAGCATATTCCCACTGACGTCGGTTGAAATAAAATATATCTCTTTGCTTATTTTGTATTTCCCCCCTCATGTTTTCCCCCTCCTGACAGACAAATAATTCTGAGCCACATTTCCATCGCATGAACACGCTGTAGGTGAGTTAACTCTTTCCTCATCATTACTACAGCTACGAAATACTGCCTCCCGATCACTGCAAACAAATGCACCAAACTCCAAGTTTGTTGTCTCGAAGAGTTAATTCTGGCAGAGAGGGTGACCTTTTCCCCTACATACTCTGTCATTTTTTTTTTATCAAGCCTCTCCAAAGGGACTCATCATATGCAGGGCTCTATGAAGAGAAAAAGAAGAGCATTGTCCTTATCACCTCCTTCCAGAAAGTGGCAGCGTAATAGGACTTTGTAAGGCGAAATGAAGCCCAGTCTGATGGCTGCTGATTAAAAATTGACTCTGCCACATCAAAGAAGAGTTGAAGGTGAAAATGATGATCACTTCCCTCTCCCAGGGACCCTGCACCATTTCTTTTATTCAACCTTGAAAGGTTCTTTCTGAATAAGATAATATCCCTTGAGTCCATTCTGGCTAAGGCAGCATGGAAAAATGTAGATCAGTATGCCTATTCTTTATGGGGGTGGGTGGGATGGGGTTTTGTTAATGACATAGCACTTTAAAGTGATGGCCTGTATGTGGTAAATGCTGAGAAATTAATTATAAAATGCCTCTTAGACTAAAGATCCAAAATTAATTGCTACTAAAAGGACCACAGTAAATCTAAATTACCTTACTCCTGAAGATCTATGCTTGAAACGTAGTGAAAGCACACACACACACACACACACACACACACTTTATCATTATAATACTATTGGCACTAAAATAATACTTTTTTAGATCATAAATGCATGTGGCAGTCCTGAAGCATTTGAATACCTGTTTTTTAATAGAGGGGAAATATGAAAAAACGCTGTGACTTGGAAGAATACACACATGCCTGAGTATATCGGGGGGAAAGAATAGGTTGAGACAATGTATTTTTCTTCTTGTGCTTTATGTGTGTCTGGCACACAGAGAATAAGAGATACTAGGCAAGGGGAAATGATCTTCGTTATTTTATCTTTGGGGTTTTATGCCAGGAATATCATGGCACACAATGAAACCAACCTGGCCTCAGCTATCAGCTGGTGAAGGAGCAGAAGCCCCAGCACTTGCTTACTTCTTCTCTGCTTGTGCCTCCCCCCTCCTGTTTATTACATTGTGAACCCAAGTGTAGGGAAGGTACTGTCTTCCGATGCAAGTGCAGCGCTTAGACAATTGTCGCTGCTTTAAGGAAAGAACCAAATGAGCGAAAGATCTGTGGGTGCTGTCTAGCACACAATGTTACTATCTGCATCTTCTTCCTTTTATTTCAGAGCAGCACTGGCAGATGTTCTGTGCAATCCCTTTTGAGAAGAGAAGCTATAGCTGGTAGATTAAGTTGGTTGCTTGAGCTCACCTTTGCTTGGAACTGCTCCTTCTAGGTGCAACAGCAAACTCTATTGTGTGTTCATATTGTATGATACAGAATCATAAAGGTAAAGGTAAAGGGACCCCTGACCATTAGGTCCAGTCGTGGCCAACTCTGCGGTTGCAGCGCTCATCTCACTTTATTGGCCGATGAAGCCGGCATACAGCTTCCGGGTCATGTGGCCAGCATGACTAAGCCGCTTCTGGCAAACCAGAGCAGCGCATGGAAACGCCGTTTACCTTCCCGCCGGAGCAGTACCTATTTATCTACTAGCACTTTGACGTGCTTTCGAACTGCTAGGTTGGCAGGAGCAGGGACCGAGCAACGGGAGCTCACCCCATTGCGGGGATTCAAACCGCCAACCTTCTGAGCGGCAAGCCCTAGGCTCAGTGGTTTAGACCACAGCGCCATCCGCGTCCGATACAGAATCATAGAATCACAAAATTGAAGAGTTGGAAGGGATCCTGATTGTGTACAGATCTGTGCGTGCATCAGAGTCCACAGAGCTGAGGGTTGTGTCCCTAAGTCCCATTCTCAAGAAGGATGGGATTAGGTTGTGTGCATGCTTCTGTGCCTGCCAAATGCTTAGAGCGCATACTCCCATATGGGGCTCTGCATGGGTGAAGGCATGTGGGTATGTGTTGCACACCACTGGTAGTTATATTCTGTTGCTTCCTGTTCTCCTCTCCTTTGTTCAACGAATATGTCAGGTCTATGTGCAGAAACCTGTTTCTGTAGGCAGGCAGAGCTCAGCACTAATGTCACTGATATGGAGAGAAACACAGAGAAACACAGAGAGAGGGAACCCATGTCAATGAAACACCAAGCTAGCTTTATAAGAGCTAGTAGAAATTAGAGTTTTGTTTATGATCTGGATGTACATCATGGCAAGTTGTAGACAACTTGCTGTAAATGCATGAATTAAAGTTACATGTTTAAAGGCTGTATTTGAGAATCTCCATGGCAGCAGATTAATTTTATCTCCCATATCGAAGGTCAGTTTAACTGCCTGCTCTGTCTACCGTTTTTCATGTGTATTTAATTGTGTATATTCTCATGCTAAAAGCCTTGGGTGGTTTTTTCCTTTCTTCCTTTCTCCTTTTCTTTTAAAAGGAGCTTCACTGATGTTTCCCATGAACCTTGGGATGCTATGCATGCTGTTCAAGATTGAGCAGTATAGGTCTGACATGTAAAAATGCTACAATAGAGCATGTTTTTGCTCTCTTTTCATGTTGATGAATGATCCTGTTGAGTTCAGAGCAATTAGAACAAATGAGTGAAACAATTACTAATGTCAGAGCGATGGAAATTAGCAAGGAGAGTGACTTCAAAGCAGTGAGGAAACAATGATGGGCCTTTCTGTGTTACTGTTGTCTTCCAAGCTGCCACTTTGGAGGGTTGAACGTGAGCTTCCTACACTTGATTATTCATATCTCTATAAATGCACCCACTCATTGTACATTGCAGTACAACTTGATTTCTACACTTTTTCTTGCTGGTCTTTTTATAAAAAAAATAAGAGATGATTACATCAACTATTGAGAAATGTACAGAAAGAAAGAAAACAACAGTGTTGATTTAATGTTTAAGGGCTTGTTTATTTCAAATTAAATTTCCTGTACTGAGGTAATGATTATTATTTTTATCTTTGCTTAGTGAGCTCCCAGTGTCTTAATAAACTTTGTCATAATGAATACAAGATCTTAATCTAAAAATATCTTCCTCCAGCTAATTTAATCAACATTTAAGAAATGTTCACATGACCGTGATCACCTAGGGCTACACATTATTAGCATGGTACAGTATTTGGGGACTCACTATGCACAGCTGTGCTAAGACGAGGCAACAACACAATTTGTGCAAGTGTTACCTTTACTAATAAGGACAGAGAAGCAACAGCACAATGTTTGCTTGGGGAAATAAGTGCTTTTCCTTCTAGCATTTTTTGTTCTTTTTTAATGCTAGAATATCTGTGAGGTATGCATTCCTGCAAATACACAATTCCCGTGAATACTAATGGGGAAGTTGAGTGTGTGTCCAAAGACACCATGTACATAAAAAGGAATATTCAATAAGACATATATGAAGCTAATAATAATAATTAGCATTACTTTCTTGTAATTTGTACAACAACCTTCTAGGGTAGGTCAAGATCATATTACAAAGGGCTGATAGAATGGCTTGCCTTAGGCCACCTAGCAGAGGTGAGATCGAAATGAACAACTTCCTGATTCATGGATCAGTCTGTTAGCAATGACACCTGCACTCAGGAGAATATTACAGAAGTTATGGATGAAGGGATACAAGACAGACAGTTGAGCTTGACAAATCTCTGTGTTGGCCAGTGACAAGGCTGCAGAGACCGTAAGCTAGAGGTAGAGAAGCAGTCTGATGAGACCTAGTCAAAAGACTAGTTGCTCAAGCGGAGGAGCAGTCAAAGGCTTTATAATGTCAGTGCCTTTTGCATAGTGATGGTTGACAAAACTTGTCTGGGGCTCAATTCAGAACTGAGCTTGCAAGTCAAGCTGTTCCTTTCCCTCCAAACTAAAAAAAGAAGAAGGTTGGCTAATTCAGAGTCCAATGCAAAGCAGGGTTTCTTTCCTGGGGTTCGCCTGCTGACATCATCAGGAGTGTAACAGTAGGCACAAATCCCTCCTTCTGTGAACTCCCCAATACAGACCATTGGTTTATCCAGCAGTGGCTCCCCAGGGTCTCAGGGAGGGAATATTCCCATCCCTGGAAATGTCAGGAACTAAGCCAGTGATGTTTTGCAAGAAAAGCAGGTGCTCTATCACTGAGCTACTATGCTTTCTTAATGGACTGTTGTTGAGGAATTGAGAAAGGGCATCTGTCTCTGTGTTCTTCCACACCTCTTTCTCCTCCATCCCTTCTCATCTCCCACCCTTGAAAATTCAGCAGCATTTGAGTGCTGAATTCTCCAAATAAGCACATTTTAATGCAGATTTGACAACTATACCATTTTTTAAGCCGTTTAACCCAATATAATGCATTTTTGCAGTTACATTCACTAATATATGCATTTACACGCACACTTTGTCCTAAAATATGCATTGTTGTACACATTCCTTGGCCAGAGAACTGTGTTATAATAATAATAATAATTTATTATTTATACCCCGCCCATCTGGCTGAGTTTCCCCAGCCACTCTGGGCGGCTCCCAATCAGTGTTAAAAACAGTACAGCATTACATATTAAAAACTTCCCTGAACAGGGCTGCCTTAAGATGTCTTCTGAATGTCAGGTAATTATTTATCTCTTTGACATCTGATGGGAGGGCGTTCCACAGGGCGGGCGCCACTACCGAGAAGGCCCTCTGTCTGGTTCCCTGTAACCTCACTTCTCGCAATGAGGGAACCGCCAGAAGGCCCTCGGCGCTGGATCTCAGTGTCCGGGCTGAACGATGGGGGTGGAGACGCTCCTTCAGGTATACAGGACCGAGGCCGTTTAGGGCTTTAAAGGTCAACACCAACACTTTGAATCGTGCTCGGAAACGTACTGGGAGCCAATGCAGATCTCTCAGAACCGGTGTTATGTGGTCCCGGCGGCCACTCCCAGTCACCAGTCTAGCTGCCGCATTCTGGATTAATTGCAGTTTCCGGGTCACCTTCAAAGGTAGCCCCACGTACAGCGCGTTGCAGTAGTCCAAGCGTGAGATAACTAGAGCATGCACCACTCTGGCGAGACAGTTTGCGGGCAGGTAGGGTCTTAGCCTGCGTACCAGGTGGAGCTGGTAGACAGCTGCCCTGGACACAGAGTTAACCTGCGCCTCCATGGACAGCTGTGAGTCCAAAATGACTCCCAGGCTGCGCACCTGGTCCTTCAGGGGCACAGTTACCCCATTCAAGACCAGGGAATCCCCCACACCAACCCGCTCCCTGTCCCCCAAAAACAGTACTTCTGTCTTGTCAGGATTCAACCTCAATCTGTTAGCCGCCATCCATCCTCCAACCGCCTCCAGGCACTCACACAGGACCTTCACTGCCTTCACTGGTTCTGATTTAAAGGAGAGGTAGAGCTGGGTGTCATCTGCATACTGATGAACACCCAGTCCAAACCCCCTGATGATCTCTCCCAGCGGCTTCATATAGATATTAAAAAGCATGGGGGAGAGGACAGAACCCTGAGGCACCCCACAAGTGAGAGCCCAGGGGTCTGAACACTCATCCCCCACCACCACTTTCTGGACACGGCCCAGGAGGAAGGAGCGGAACCACTGTATGACAGTGCCCCCAGCTCCCAGCCCCTCTAGACGGTCCAGAAGGATGTTATGGTCGATGGTGTCAAAGGCCGCTGAGAGATCCAGCAGAACTAGGAAACAGCTCTCACCTTTGTCCCTAGCCCGCCGGAGATCATCAACCAGCGCGACCAAGGCAGTTTCAGTCCCATGGTGAGGCCTGAATCCTGATTGGAAGGGATCCAAATGGTCCGTTTCCTCCAGGCGTGCTTGGAGTTGTTCAGCAACCACCCGCTCAATCACCTTGCCCAAGAATGGCAGATTTGAGACCGGGCGATAGTTGGCCAAATTGGCCGGGTCTAAAGATGTTTTTTTAAGAAGCGGTTTAATGACCGCCTCTTTCAGCGGGTCTGGGAAGGCTCCCTCACAGAGGGAAGCATTCACCACCCCGCAGAGCCCATCGCCCAGCCCTTCCCGGCTTGCTTTTATCAGCCAGGATGGGCAAGGATCAAGGAGACAGGTGGTCGGTTTCACTTGTCCAAGCAGCCTGTCCACATCCTCGGAGGTAACAGATTGGAATTGATCCCATGTAACAGGACCAGACAGAACTCTAGCACTCTCCCGCCCTGGCCCTGCTCCCACGGTGGAGTCTACCTCCTTCTGAATCTGAGCGATTTTATCTGCAAAAAACTTGGCAAAAGCATTGCAGGAGATCTTGGGGTCCCTACCAGGCCCCGGTGGTACAGGTGGTTCCGATAGATTGCGAACCACCTGAAAAAGTCTCCTGCTGCTGTTTTCTGCAGATGCAATGGAGGCGGCGAAGAAGGCCCTCTTCGCCGTCGCCATTGCCACTTGGTAGGCTCGACGTTGAGCTCTAACCCGTGTCCGGTCTGATTCAGAATGAGTTTTCCGCCACCGGCGCTCTAGCCGTCTCAACGATTGTTTCATCACCCTCAGCTCCGGGGAAAACCACGGGGCTGTCCGGGCTCCATGCAATCGGAGAGGGCGCTTCGGAGCCAGACAGTCAATAGCCCTGGTTAACTCCGCATTCCAGCGTGCCACCAGGGAATCAGCTGAAAGGCCATCAACTTGGGATAAAGCATCCCCTACCGCTCTCTGGAAGCCAATTGGATCCATTAAGTGGCGGGGGCGGACCATCCGAATCGGTCCCACCTCCCTGCAGAGGGGAAGGGTTGCGGAGAAGTCCAGTTGCACCAGGAAGTGATCTGACCATGGCACTTCTTTCGTTTCGCTTTTAGTTAGTGTCAGATCACCAACATCCATAGAGGTGAACACCAAGTCTAAGGCATGTCCACGGCTATGAGTTGGGCCAAACTTATTCAGGGACAGCCCCATGGAGGCCATGCTTTCCACGAAGTCCCGAGCGGCCCCTTGTAAGGTCGTGTCGGCATGGATGTTAAAATCCCCCAGGACAACCAAGCTAGGTGTCTCCAGGAGCATATCCGCCACGACCTGAAGCAGCTCGGGCAGGGAATCCTTGGTGCAGCGGGGAGGTCGGTACACCAGTAGGAATCCTGTACTGCCCCTATTGCCCAACTTCCAGAACATGCACTCAGAAAACTGGGTCTTCCCAATAGGACGCCTGGTGCAGACTAATGACTTCCTAAAAATCACTGCAACCCCCCCTCCCCGCCCACATGACCTGGGTTGCTGTGCGTAAGAGAAACCTGGTGGGCAAGCAGCGGCAAGGACAGGCCCATCTGCTTCATCCAACCAGGTCTCTGTCACACATGCCAGGTCAAATCCTCCATCCACAATCAGGTCGTGGATGGCAGTGGTTTTATTCATCATTGACCTGGCATTGCACAGCAACACTTTCAGGTCATGTGGGTTTCCCTTGCTGATTACTGTATCCTTCCGGTCAGGACCAGACCTGGAGGCAGGGATAGTCCTCAAACAACGACTAAACCAGCCTCCTCGGTAATGACATGGTCTGGTCTTAGCATAACTCCTCCTCCTGCCCGTGATCACTGAGATCGGGTGTCCCAATACATCCCCCCCTGTGGAACCTGCCCCACCCAATCTATTGGCTGAGGCCCACTCCCAGGCAGCCATGACCCTTCCCCTTAAAAAGCAAAATACAAACTATATTGCAAAAGTTCAGAGAAATGCGAATACTGAAGGACAGATGTGTTTCAGTTTTCACATTGTTTCAGAAAGTGTGGATTTTGTAGGTTCGTATTTAAATGTGAACAGAGTAGAATTTCTCCTCCATCCCTACTAGGAACTAAGCCTTCTTGTACCAAGTTTCTACCCTGGCTTCCTCAAGATGTTTCCAAAAGTGATCCACATCCATTCTTGCTGCCACAAGCAATAAATTTAACAGGATTTTTATCCTTTGATTTTTTTTGAATGTAGCACAATTCTCTGATCATCTGCTAAGTGTTCTGGGAACAGTAGCTCCATACAGTAGTACCTCGGGTTATAAACGCTTCGGGATACAAATGTTTTGGGTTACAAACTCCGCTAACCTGGAGGTAGTACCTTGGGTTGAGAACTTTGCCCCAGGATGAGAACGGAAATCATACACTGGTGGTGTGGCGGCAGCAGGAGGCCCCTAAAGTGCTACCTCTGGTTAAGAATGGTACCTCTGGAAAGAATTAAGTTCATAACTACAGTTACCACTGTATTCTGGAAATCTGTCTGCAATGAACTAGAGAACTAGAGAAACAGATCCGGATCCAGATATCAGAGATTCCTGGCAACTTACAGTCATAAGAATGGTAATGGTAGCATAAGTTTTTCTGCATCATGGGTTTCTTGTAGCTGTCAATTTTCTTTTGAAGAAAACCAGGGAGGTCTTCATTTTGAAGAGTGCTGAACTACAGTACTGCTGAAACACAATTTTGTGAAAATGGGCTCGTCAGCTGATGAACTCCAAAGAACGAATACTATTAAGCAATGGTCCTTCTGAGTAGATAATACTTGCTTGCAAAGAGAGTTGCTGTCTAGTTTAGCGTATGATTCTGTGTATGTTTCTAAACAAGGTTTGAAGCCAACAGAGTAACAGGTAAAATGGTGACTTTAGCTCCCACCTCACCACTTAAGTGCTGGTCTTGGAAAATAGTATTAGAATCCACGTGCAACAGACACTTTCAGGCTACAATCCTATGCATTCTTCCTTGGGTGCAAATCCCATTGAACTCAAGTAGGATTAATTTCTGAGCAAACATATATAGTGGGGATTGCCAACACTTTGGTGGCCCATGGGCTTGTTCATAAACTGGAGAAACTGTTGCAGGCATCCTGTTCATGCCACAGCCATGCACACATGCACACACACAATGCAACTGGTCTCCCACCCCTTGCCCTACTGAAATGTGACTTCAAAGAAGGCTCCTAAGGGTACCCAATCAAAGAGTTTTCAAGCCTGATTGTTACAGTTACAATTGTCACCCACTTAACCCCCACTGAAAATACTTTTATTCCACAAATGAGGCTTGAAAAAGATTTGCGTTGATCACAACAGAAAGCTTTCTTAAGACAATATTTCATTGGAGGAGGGGTGGGACTCTATGGGTGCCAGGTAAGGCATCTAAGGTTGCATGTGCACCTGCAGGTGTCCTATTGGCCACCCCGTGATGTATGTGATAGAATTGGGCTGCATATGCATTTAAATGAGGTGTGGAGAATCTGAAGCCCACCAGATATTGCTAAACTGCAACTCCCATCAGTCCCATCGTCAATGTTTAGGAATGATGGAAGTTGTGAACTAACAACATATAGGGAACCACAGATTTCCCACCCCTGCTTTAAATGGGTGACTGAGTGGGCTCTTCTTCTCTGCCTATGACTTGCTCCCTTAGTGTGGTGTAGTGGTTAAGAGGGGTGGACTTGTAATCTGGTGAACCAGGTTCAATTCCCCGCTCCTCCACATGTTGCTGCTGGGTGACCTTGGGCCAATCACACCTCTCTGAAGTCTCTCAGCCTCACTCACCTCATAGAGTGTTTGTTGTGGGGGAGGAAGGGAAAGGAGAATGTTAGCCACTTTGAGACTCCTTTGGGTAGTGATAAAGCAGGATATCAAATCCAAACTCTTCCTCTTCTTAATTCAATGATTTTTCCCTTTAACTGTAATTGTACAAAAATAAAACACTTTTTATTTAAAATCTCCTCAAGGTTCCCATTCCTTCAGGATTCTGTTCAAATTCGCCTGCCATATATCCGATCATATATGAAGGGTGTGTTTTCAGGGTAGAGCAGAACTGGCACCGTTACAAGTTGAATTGTTCTTTGAGAACAATTCAAGAAAGAAAACAAAGCTCAAAACTGCTTTTTATATTTAAACCTTGACACTGAAAAGTTCCGTAATGGTCTCTTCGCTTATAAGAGCAAAGGCTACTGAGTTTTAAAATCCAGAAAAGGAATTATTGTGCTGGGTACATAATTCACAGAGCGACAAGAGTTCTGTAAACATTTCAAAAGCTGTAGAAATAGATTCCTTTTAGCTGCAGGTTTTTGTGGTTTTTTGCATACATCCAGAATGTGTGTGTGTGTGTGTGTGTGTGTGTGTGTGTGTCACACACATATCCTCTAGTTTAGTTTCAGCCTTACATAACCAATTTGTCAGCCAGGACCCCATGCCAAGCTGACACATTCATAGAGCTGTGTCTAAACTTGCCTTCATTGTGTTTCCCAGCCTGGTCCTACTGTTCATCCCAGGCAACTTGTTCAGCACTGAACAGTGTGAATGTATTTAATTACAATCTGACATGTGTATTCGTGAGAAACAAAAGGCTGTGAACTGAGGGTGATGATTAGCTGTACTACCGGATAATTGCTTAAACTACCACTTATATTACTCGGCATTATCTCTTTTGAACAAAGTGATTATTGGGCCTTTTGTCGAGCGATTATATAATGTAAGTGTAATCTTGCTGGTTTAAATGTTAGAGTTTATGTTTAATGCTCTTGTATTGGCAATGAGGGGCACAACTTTAGCATTTCTTTGAAGGCTTATTCTGGAAATAATAAGGTGAGGTATGATTTCTAAGTTATATCTGGCACTGGTTTCAGGTCATCTAAATGCCCTTTAATGTTTGATTATCCTCATATATAAGCACATCACTTTTAGACTCTGGGCAATGGAGGAGGACATTTGATCTCTTGGCTACTGGACCAAAGTTCAGCTGCTTGGGTATCTGTAGAATTGGAGCAGTGTTCTTCAGCTTGTGTTCAAAGAGAATTCAAGCCATGGCTGCAAAAGAATCTCCAGAGATAGTTAAGGCTTCCTGTTGCAGAAATTCATTCTTGGTATTTGAAGGGCCAGGAAGAGATGTGTGGCCTCAGGGATAGAGATAAATGTGTGACCCTACAAATTCTGCTATAACTTTCCCTCTTAGGACAGTAAATCCTGAAGAAGGTGACCAATATGTATGCTACGGTAAACACATGTCAACTGTCCTCACCATTTCCTTTTACATGCACACACTTTACATGTGTTCTGTTCACATTATTAGGAATCCTGGGAAAGGTTCATACAAAGGCCTATATTCAAAGTAGGGCTAAGGCAAATGTTCTATCAGCAGAAGGATTTCTCCTTGTGCAATAGAACAGTCTTCCCCTCTCTTGTTCTGGGACCCATCCCCAAATTTGGGTGTTCCCCCAATCCTGTGGAAATTCATTTGTACTAGTAGCAATTCTTGCACTCACATAGCTACTTAGCTGAAAAGGTCTCAAATACCTATGTAATGGGGATGTACATTGACCACAATATTCAGTTTAGACCCAGGTTTGACACTTCAGAAAGCAGCCAAAATCAGTCTGAAGTATCTTTTGAGGCAAGCTGATTCAGATCTGAATCTGACCCCAAATCCAGAAAAATGAAGCTTTCTGCCTCTCCATTCACTATCAGGGGAAAATTAAAAAATGGCTATATCTCCTTCTGGTAGAACTGGACGAAAATTTCAGGAATATTGCCACTCTTCTGAGTGGCTAATTGTGCTAAATAACAGAGAAATATGTCAGGGATTTTTTTTTTTTTGTGCTGGCACATTTTAATTATTTTTTAATGCAATTATCCACAACTTTGATCTCTTTTTTGGCAAAATTGGATGACATTTTCCAGCTTCTTAACTTTCTCTGAGAGGATGAATCTCCACAAATTTCTATGAGCTGAAGTGGTTTTCCTATATGTGGTGGAGTGGTTTCAAAAAGATTCACTTAACCTCTCATATTGTTTTGTGGGCAATTTGTAGGAAAATAGCACACATGAGAGAGGTCAGCCTAGGTAAGAGACCTGCCAAATTGCAGACCATAAGTCCAGGATTTTGCTCTGGTTTTCTGCTATGTGCCGTTCAAGTTCATCTGAAGGGATAACTAAAAAAGATTCACTTCCTTCCTCTTGGTTTTGTGGGTAATGATTTTATTATGAAAATATCCTACAACATAGAGGTGTCCCTGGGAAAACAGCCTGCAGGATTTGAGCAGGTTGTGTGTAAGGGTTAGGGAGTTATGATAAATGAAGGAAAGAGAAAACAGCTCCGGGCTTGTGTTCTGCTCAATTGGCACCAAAAGTCACAGAAATTAAGTGTAAAGCCGATTTGAGAGGCATGATTTGACAGGAATGGATTGTGGGCAAATGGCAGAGACAGCAGGGCTGGAATGGCCAACATATTCCAAGTAAGTACCACAGTCAGAACTAGCAAAGAGCACAGAACAGACAAGAACAAGGTTATACATTACTTCAACGCCCCTTCCCATAAAATCATTCCCTCTAATTAGAAGTTAGTCCTGTCAGTCATGAAATGGGTCTATGTCCCCTTTTCCTCACCTTGGTGCTTTCTTTATACGGCAAGCTTAGTGAGAAATATTCAGATTTCCACCCCCCCCCTCCAGAGTGTAGAGGTGTTGTTGTATTTTAAACATCTGAGTCTCCTAATCACCCTGAATCATTTCTGCCTGCTTTGGTTCTTTAGCAATTAGTCTGAATCCAGTGCAAAATTCTACTACATATATACAACTGGTTTACACATTGGCTTTTTCAAATGTTATATTGAACATGTGTAGGAGGATGACAGTGAGGATGGCTAGCTAAATATATAAAGACACACACACACTGAGAGAGAGAAGCCTTGTGACAACAAATAATATTTTCACACATAATTAGGAGATTCATATCCAATGTGTAAAATAATATAATCTCTCATTTGTTGTTTTTAAAAGATTTGTGTGTTCACAACAGGGAAATAGCTCTAAATCCTATTCCTTTGCTGCTACAGTGATGTGAAAAGCATCTCCCAGAACTTTAAATTAGACATCATTAAAAAACACCCAGTGCATATACAAGTTCCTCTGACATTTTGGTACAAGAGCCCCATGACAGTAAAAACATCATTTAAAGATCTACCTGCCTTTTGACGTTTTTACTCTTAACCATGGTCCTAAAAGCATCAAATGAAAAAATAATTCTTCATTTGCAGTTATTAAAAATGGTTCTAACAATAAAAATGTCATTTTAGGATAATTCTTCATTTGACCTTTTCTTTTTCTCTTTAAAAATTCAGGCTGATACTTTTATGTTAATGGCACTTTAAGACACTTGCTTAAACTCCAAAATCAATGGCCTAGATCCAAATAGTTGTACTGACAGCTCTAGCCAGGCAAAGAGGATCCTAAGGCCCCCTGGTCTGTCATCTTCTTACACAACTGAACAGGCCATTCCTGAAACCCGAGGCGGCTTAGAGATAACCTATGGTGAGTACTGTAAGGAATTGATAAGAATACAAAAAAATAAGGGAGCTCCACTATGAGCATTAAATGCTTGTGCATATTGAAATAACTTAGATTTTGGCAAGATGTTTGTGTCTGGGACAAGATTCTCCCTTACTTGAACACAGATCTTACACCGTCATTGGTTTCCCAGCAGAAAGCAGATTAAAAGCCAATATGTTTAGCAGATAACACTGGAGAGACCTAAACAGAATGTGTTACTTACAGAGAACTGGGTTCAAATCACTATTCTGCAGTCTGTCTGTCTGTCTGCCCACCTATCTATTTATTTCATAAAATTTATACACAGCTCGACTGTAAAAAAACCCCAAAAAAAACCCTGAAAGCAGATTGCAAAAAGATAAAGCCATAAAATCATGGGGGGAAATACAATCCATTGAAACGCACAAGAAGTTGAAATGTGAATACTACCAAACTATGAGACAGAACAAGTTAGAAAAAGGAGAAAGAAATGGCAATTTGAGTATGAGGCCCAAGAAGAGGGTCTACAAGATCCAAACAGAAATTCAAAGTAAGCTTCTACTATGCTGTCTTAGTCATGGCCATACTGTCTGTTGAAGAGAGATTCAACAGCTACAAGAATATGATAGTGGTGGAAGTGGCTTCGCTGTGGTTATATCAACCATTATTAATATGTTGCTAATGTGGGCTTCTTCAAAAGAGAGGTATGCATATATATGATACCTTTGCCTAGAGAGGTATAGTACAGGTGCTCAGGAACATGGTAAATGCTTGTTTGCTTGTTTCAACCACTCATTCACTTATTCCAGTGGCAGGTTGATTTGTCTGCTCTTTATTTACCTGTTTTTATTTTGTTTAATACTTGCTGCCTCGCAGAACATCTTTGGGAAGAAGAAAAGGCTAAGGAGTGAACCCTACACAAATCTGGAGTGGAGACCCTAAAGTGGTTGGATTGCACCTTGCACGTCTCCTTCCAGTAACTCCTGCAGCCAAGCTGGTGCCAAACATATTGTTGAGTTTTCTTCTGGACCACATCAGTGAGACCAAGATAGACATCTTGTCATCTGGGCAGCCCAGGACCTCCATACACACTGCCCAGGCTTGCAGCCCAGGGAGGTCACTTCAGTGCTCCTAATGCAGCAAAACCAACGCAGAAGGCAGCAGTTATGAGTTACCAGTTCCTGCAGCCACAGCAAGCACTATGATTTTACGATGTTTTGACTTCACCTTCAGAGATGCACTCTATCGCCTCTTGAGAAAGATGGTTTCTAACACCAACAAAACTTGCTGCTTTTCTAAATGCTTCCTTTGAATCTTTGTCCTTCTTATCTACTGAAATTGCCCGGTTGGGTCATAGGTCAGGTTATCTATTTGAATCCTCTCTCTCTCTGTGTGTGTGTGTGTGTTGGATAATTAGTAGTATATTATTATGGTTTTACTTTGGTTTATATTGCCACTGAGGTGATTTTTGAGTTAAGCTGTGCTCCAATTTCAGGACCGGGTGGAATATCAAATCTGCATCAATCAATCAGCCTTTGTTTGTGGTGCTTTCCTGTCGACTTATAATTTGAGATTATAGTTTTGACAGATTTGACATTTCCTTCTACATGTGTAGCCACCCTTGGTAGGAGCTGCAACTCTAAATACTATAATTAGGAGTTTCAATTCTTTGGGCTTTCTACTTCATCTCAGTATGCAACTTATCTGTTCTTATTTGTATAGCAATGTTAATTAAGGCTTTGGCAAATTACACTGGGGTCTTTGTGCAGAATTATATTTTACCTCCACACGAATACCAAAACAATTCAGCTTGATTCATGTGCTAACAATGAGTACCAATGAAAGAAACTGTGATTGTGTTACTCATAATAAAGTGTTGCCAAACAATTAGCAAAGAGAGATAATCAGGGCTGGTACAAATGGCATCATCTGAGCTACTCAATTAAAACAAGAGTGCTAGTTGATATACTTATTAATAGCATCAAATTATGGAAATGCTACAGCCATAATACCTAAAATCCAGGTTATTAAATTTAAGCCTAAATAATTTAACCTTGATATGTATGTATTTACTATATTTTTATCCAACTTTTTCAACAGCAATAGTTTCCCAAATTGGTTCATATCAATTTAAAATAGAGTGACAGAGAGAGGAGACCTTCTATCAGTCTTGCACATGCAGTTATGTCTGGCACCTTCATTGTTTAGCTTTGGTCATATGTTGAAGACACACTTCACCTGGTCTTTTACATCAGATATGCATATTGTTGCAGGGTTTTGGGTTTTTTTTGGAAAAATGAATACCTTGAAAAGCAATTAATTTCTTTTACAGGAGAAGGAGACATAAGTTTAAGTCCTCCTACGTATGCCTGCTGCACAGACTGTGGTGGATCTTGCATCCATGATGTTTGGTGTTAACAAAAAACCAGGTGACAACCTGAGTGCTTGTGCTTCCTTTCTCTTTGGGGGGTTGTCCACACTGAAAGATGACAAGGATAAAAATAAGCCAAACATTGCTCCTGTTCAATGTTCCAGCCAGCAAGCCATGCTCTCCTCCAAAAATCTCCATTTCATTCTATTCCTCCCCTCCACCAGTTTTCCTTCCCCTTTCTCAACCACAAGTCAGTATTTTGTGGCCACTGAGCATACTCAGTCTACACTGGTCTGCATTGAGTTCCCTCCTTCCCCTATAGGGTTTCTCCCCCTTAAGATTTCTTGTACTTCTATAAGCCCTGGGAATCCCCTGAGCCTGGTGGGATCCCCTTCCCATTTGTGAATGGTGCCATTCTTAGCATTCACCCAGAAGTGGTCAGTAAGGCTTCATCTCCAACCTCATCTCCTTCCTGGTAAGCCACAGGGACATCGGTGATGGAAGGTCAGGTCATTGCAACCGTCCTGCCTCAATGAATGCATTCACCTCTGAACTTCAGAAATGGAGGTAGAAAATCAGTGATGCCTATTCTGTGCCCATTCAGCCCTCAAATGTGCACAAGTATCCTCTAAAGCAAGGTCATCATAGGCCAGGGTTGAGGAAAGCACAATGGAGCAAAGGGGAGGTGATGTACAGGAGTGTGTGTACACATGGATGAAAATTCATTTTTGTACATACCAACACGAAAACTCTCCAGTGCAATAAATATTGGAATGTGTAGGATTACATTGTTCTCTATTATTGAGGCAATTTTTCAAGCCCAACTGAGGTTCTGTACGCAACGGCTTTGCCCAGGCTGCTGAGAGTGAGAGGTGCACTTTGTGTGTGGCGAAAAGTTACTTAATGCTAAAACTACAGTTTGCTCAGCTAAAGCCTGAAAGGGTAAGTGTTTATTTGAAATGTAAATGAAGACTTGCCACCCAGGAATGTGTATTACGTTTGACATTTGTCTCTAATCAGAAGTCCCTATGAATAATGTAGTTTGGTACCAATAGGCTCATTAAGCAAGCCTTCCCTTGTTATACTTCCTGATTGTAATCTCTTCATTATGCCTTCCTTTTCTTGTTTCTTCTGGCCCTGCTAATCATTATCAATATGGCCAGGCCCTCAATACTAATGTGTATTTTACATCACCTAGGCTGCTTAAAATGGGAATTAATAGTGCCGGTGCCCAGGTGATCTTTAAAAGTGAGGCACTTCCCTCTGCCTTGTATTTTTTATTAGGAAGGGGCCTGTGCTTAACTGTCAGTACCAGAAGCACATTGGGCTGGGTCAAAAGTAAAATAAAAATAGAAATGAGTTTGATGGCTTTGTCCGACCTCTCATTTGTCCACATCGGGGAGGGGAGGGTGTGCAACATGGCCACGCAATTTCACATGATTGGCAGTTTGTGCTTAACAGAGATGGAGACACGAACCAGCCTCACCTGGGAAGGTCAAAGCAGAGGTATACGGAGTGAGCTGAGCAGGAAAGGCTTCTGCACCGCCTCACAGCGCTACCTGTGACAGGTCAAGTGCCGCCGGCCCTTGACTTTCACGAGCGCTGAAAGATGGCACACTATTTTGAAAGAAAGCATGGGAAGTGATTAAACGCTCTGCAGGCCTTATTTGGTCTTGATTAAATATAAATGGAAAGTTACCACTAATTTGAGGCTTCTTTTTGGGGATGATTGCACATTATGCTGGTGAGGATAATCACGTCCCCAAGGTAATGAGCACTAACAGGATTCATTTCACAAAATAACCAGTCTCTTCTCTCTCCCCCTCCCCTTGTCTTGTAATGATCCCGTAAGAATAAAAGATAATGTTGATAAGCTTTGGAAGGAGGTGATGGCATATCACCTTTCCTTTCTTGCAGTGATGATTATTTGGAGTGATCAGACGGGGGTCTATATTCCAAGAGGTGCAGGCCACATGCCCCATCAAGGCCCCCATCTTGAAGGAGTTCCCAGAAATGGTGTTCTCATTATGTTCGGCTATCATTACTTTTACACAAATTTTTCTGGCTACAAAAACGCTGGGCAAATTGTGCCTCTTGTATTCTGGGAAGGAAGAGGTGTGGGAGGCATCCAGAAGCAGATTAGAAAAAAGATGGATTCAGCATGAGTTGCAGAATATTATGAAGGTCCATGTAATGGGTAATTCATTGGCTTCTGATTTTGAAAATGAAGCCCTGTTGTAACCCTGTTCAGAAGTCATCCCCACTGTTAAGTTGTGGGTGAACATATCAGACGACACAGCGATTATTCAAACAGCTCTTGTTTATTCACAGGCCAGAACAGAACTGAACTGAAGGGTTCAGCCAGCCTGCTTATATAGAGCTCCACTAGAACGCAACAGTAACCATTTTCTGTAACTATCCAATCACTGAACATCACTTTCAATCCCTTATTTGCATATGTGGACCTGAGTGAAAACTATCTACAGTATCCCCCTGCTGGCCCAGGGTGAGAACTTCAGTACCTAACACCCACTGTATTCAGTGGGGCTTACTCCCAGGTATCTCTGTATAGGTTCACAAACTTAACTGTGACTTCGTTTTTTAAAAAACAGAATTTTAACATCTTTTAACTGTAAAAAAACCCCAACAACCCTCAACAACCTTGAAGAGCTTTACATAAAAAGAATGTGCTAAATAAATAAAATAATTTGTGTGTGTGCTCAGTTTTGTAACTGAAAAATATCGAGGAGAGAGCAATATCTGCCCTTTTCTCTTTTCAGCTAAATCATCGTACAAAATTGAGTTGTCTGCACAACCATCCACCATACTGGCTTTGTATAGATAGATTTCCATGGGTGATGCTTCTGTGCTTAAATTTCATTTAAACCTGTGCTTTAAGAAATACAGTGGTACCTTGGGTTACAAACACTTCAGGTTACAAACACTTCGGGCTACAAACTCCGCTGGCCTGGAAGTAGTACCTCGGGTTGCAGACTTTGCCCCAGGATGAGAACGGAAATTGCATGCCGGCAGTGGGGCAGCAGCAGGAGGCCCCATTAGCGAAAGCACACCTCGGGTTAAGAACAGTTTCGGGTTAAGAACGCACCTCTGGAACAAATTAAGTTTGTAACTCAAGGTGCCACTGTATGTGCATCCTGATTTTCCTCTGTGGGCTCTTGGAGGGTATGTAGATAGCCTAAATACAGATGTTCCTTCATCAAGCAGCTAGTGTGTGTATCAGGTGTGTACCTATGGTTCTTTTGTTGTTGTTGTTGTTGTTTAGTCGTTTAGTCGTGTCCGACTCTTCTTGACCCCATGGACCAGAGCACGCCAGGCACTCCTGTCTTCCACTGCCTCCCGCAGTTTGGTCAGACTCATGTTGATAGCTTTGAGAACACTGTCCAACCATCTAGTCCTCTGTCGTCCCCTTCTCCTTGGGCCCTCCATCTTTCCCAACATCAGGGTCTTTTCCAGGGAGTCTTCTCTTCTCATGAGGTGGCCAAAGTTGGAGTCTCAGCTTCAGGATCTGTCCTTCCAGTGAGCGCTCAGGGCTGATTTCCTTAAGAATGGAGAGGTTTGATCTTCTTGCAGTCCATGCGATTCTCAAGAGTCTCCTCCAGCACCATAATTCAAAGGCATCAATTCTTCGGCGATCAGCCTTCTTTATGGTCCAGCTCTCACTTCCATACATCACTACAGGGAAAACCATGGCTTTAACTATACGGACCTTTGTTGGCAAGGTGATGTCTCTGCTTTTTAATATGGTTCTTTATTTATTATTTTAATGAAATTCTGAGCAGTTGCCAGCCATGGATGGCAGTGGGCAGCTCTCAGCCTCACATTTCTCAATTTTGTTCTGAATTATTTGTATTGATTTACTGCTTCATGCAGCATTGATTGTGTTCCCCTCCTTGACTATGCTAAGGGAAAGGTGGCATATGCATTGCAAAATTAAATAATAAAGATGTCACTAGGTATTTGTAAGGAGCCAGCATGGGGTTCTTCATCATCAACTACTTATTTAGGAAAGTGATTTAATGGAAACTGAGTAGCATCTGAGAATGCAGAGGCCTTTGCTACTCATTTCATTAAGCAAGAGTGGCTGCATCATGGTAAAGAGTGTTGGACTGGGACCTGGGATTCAAAGCTCAACTCAGCCAGCCATGAAGCTCACTAGGGGCCCTTGGACCGGTCACCAACTCCTAGCCTAACACTCTGTGCAGGAGTTGTTGTTGGGGTAACATGGCAAAGAGGAGAATCATGTATACTACCTCGAAGTCCTTGGAGGAAAGATGGTATATAAATGCAATAATAAATAATATTACAGTGGTACCTCAGGTTACAGACACTTCAGGTTACATACGCTTCAGGTTACAGACTCCCCTAACCCAGAAATAGTACCTCGGGTTAAGAACTTTGCTTCAGGATAAGAGCAGAAATCGTGCGGCGCTGGCGTGGCAGCAGCAGGAGGTCCCATTAGCTAAAGTAGCGCTTCAGGTTAAGAACAGTTTCAGGTTAAGAACAGACCTCCAGAACGAGTTAAGTTCTTAACCCGAGGTACCACTGTACTCTAGAACAGGGTGATGGAAGGATGCCATACATCCAGAATTTTCGAAACACAGCTGGAATACAGAAAATCTGGACATATGGAAAACTTTGGGCAAAACTAAAAAGCTCAACAACTTTGCCAAAAAAAAAAGGTCAACTTTTGTGTCTGGATTTTCAGTTTTTGAAATATGGCAACCCTATATTATGCTCATATCCTAATTCTGGGCGTCCTAGAAGCATCTGACTGACCACTTTAAGAACAGAATCCTGGGCTAGACATGCCTTTGATCTGATTCTGCAAAACTCTCCTTAGGTTCTTGCATTAAATTCTTAAGGGGTCATTGCAACGCTAACACTGATGGGTTCGTCAACAACAAATGTGCATTTGGGCGCATGCACGCACATCGCCAAGCATCCCCAGAAACAGGAGCATTCCGACTTCTCATATGCATGCATTGAATGTTCAGTGATTCTTGGTACAATATTTATGTTGTCTCCTCAAGGGAAAAGAAGGTTACTGAAATCCAGACATTTTGAGTTAGAGAAATGAAAAACAAGCTGGTGTTATGACAGTTTTGAAATAGGCCTGGTCTTGCCAGCCTGTTATGTGCTTTAAGGGACACCGGCTGATTTATGCAGTACTTGTCCCAAAACTGCTGTATTGTATTACTTCAATATTTGTGTCCTAAGCATTTAAAGAAGTTTTGATCTTACATCAATAGTCCTCCAAAAATATTAAAATGAAAGGGATTTTTTTTCTCAAAGAACCTATGCAAAACAAACCCTGTGTTCTCCTAAGGTCTTCACGGTTTACTGAAAAGGCAAAAACAGTTCTGTAGCAAAAATTGTGCATGGTTATTGAAGCTGCTAAAAGTTCTGAGAGGTCTGAAAGGGGAAAGGATCTGCTTTTAAAAGTACAGTAGACGTCTTTGAGCTTTCAAGACAAAATATATTCTAGTAACCGAAGAAAGCAAAAAATTAGGATTAATCAAATCTAACATCATTCTTCTTTTTCTTTTAAAATAATCAATATTAATTTAAACTTCTATTTAAAGTAAACTAAAATATTGCAATGTAGTGAGGCCCTACAAAGTGTATTTTAACCATTCTAATTTGTTCTGTTGTATATATTTGAATTTCTCCTTTTATTAGGAGTATGCTAAATATAGTTTTAATTTCAATATGTGTTGATACTTTGTACATTAATAAAAAATGGCTGAGGACAGGTAATTCATGATCATCACCATCTTATTCTTCATCTTCACTACTGTTACTGTTAACTTGACTTATTAGTCACTTACTATAAAAAGACCCTAACTGACCAAGAGACAAAGGCATAGCATAACATGAGTAACAATATATTACAATAAATCTGGAGATAGTCAGGTTGTGCATCCACAGCAGTGACTAGAGGAAGAATGACTGGTGGGAGGAACACAGAGAGAATAAATGCTATGGTGCATCTGCAGCAGCACAACCGGACGCCTTCATCTGCCCCATCTGCAGCAAAACATGTCTCTCCCATATCAGTCTCTACAGCCACAGCAGGCACTGTAACTCTCCAATGGTTTGACTTCACCCCCACACTCCTCCATTGTCTTCTTAAAGAGCCAGTCTGGTGTAGTGGTTAAGAGCGATAAACTCGTAATCTGGTGAACCGGGTTCGCGTCTCCTCTCCTCCACATGCAGCTGCTGGGTGACCTTGGGCTAGTCACGCTTCTCTGAAGTCTCTCAGCCCCACTCACCCCACAGAGTGTTTGTTGTGGGGGAGGAAGGGAAAGGAGAATGTTAACCGCTTTGAGACTTCTTCGGGTGGTGATAAAGCGGGATATCAAATCCAAACTCTTCTCCTTCTGCAACAGACAGATGTAAACAGTCACTTACTATAAAAAAGACTCTAAGTGACTTAAGAGACAAAGGCATAGCATAGAAATCTTGCAATGAAAATCATTAAAATGGCCCAGCAAAACAGCAAAAACAAAGCAGCAGAAAACATTTTATCAATAAAGAGGGGAACATCTTTTATAAGAGCTTACTGGTGATTGGTTTGTATATCCAAGCTGCCCAATCCCAAATATGTGTGGAGATAGTTGAATTAAGTTTTAAAAAATCATATTAAACAGTTCAATGTAATTGATGCTAATAATATTTAGCATCATGACCTGCTTAGACATCTCAGGCAACAATACCAGAAATGCTTAACTGAGCCAGGTCTCTGAAATACATGCTGGTGATATGTTCTCCATAGCTTCTGTCTGGTGCTCTTTGAACTTCCATGCATTCATTTGAAGAACAGAGCTGCATTGTCTAGGAGTGCCTATTAGCACCTGTGAAAGGTTTCTGTTAATATTTCCTCAAAACTAGACAATGCATGACAGAACTGTTTGCTTTTCCTACTTGCACAGACTCAGCCTCCCCTATATTGAACACATCTCCTTAAACATGCCCACATTTGCTTGGATGCGAGGACTGGACACACGCCCCAACTCATCTTTTCTAAACAAAGGAGAAATCAAGCAGATTCTCTCTCTGAGCAAGTATGACACTGGGTGACGCTGGTATTGTCCCTGCCTCAATGATACTGGCGAAGGTAGATGACAGGTAAGGAGCTTCCAAATAGGAGCTTTCTATCCTTATTCTCATATTCCCCCTCCAAGGTTTATTGGGACGAAGCCCAGCCCAAACCAAGATGGATAGATTTTGCTCACAGTTTTTGAGCCCTGGAGATGGTGATGAAAGAGAAAGATGGGACTAGCGGTCCTTTTGAAATTTACTTCCTCATCCAAATTTCTTCCTGGATTTTGGTATTCCAAATAACCTGGTGTCATTTCACAGGTTTCAATTGCTTCCCTTTATTCATGTTTCCACCCTCTAGTTTAAATTACTGGTGCTCAGGTGCATGTTGATAAAACGTACTGAAGAAGCAATCTCCACAGGGCAAGATTGGACATGGCCAAGTAAAAGGGGGGGGTGAAATACAATAATGGAATGAAGGAAACCATTTCATCCCCAGGTAATACAAGCACCTGCTAGGTTTGTATTGGCACTTGCAACAAATGTTGGTGCTACTGAGATTTTAACATGTCTGGCGTGCAGGAGGCCCTGACTTCAATCTCAAGCATCTCCAGGGAGGACTGGAAAAGACACCCTGGAGAACTGGTGCCAATTATAACTAGGATATGGAATCTGCCACCTCCATATCTTGCTGGACTCCCACTTCCACCAGCCCTTTCAGGCATGTCCAATGGTCAGGGATGATGAGAGCTATGGTCCTGCAATATCTGGAGGGCCATAGGTTCCATATCCCTGGATAGGCAATACTGAGCAAGATGAACAAATGGCTGTCTACGTTAGAAGAAGTTAGAAGAAGGTGATTAGGGGAAAGGTCATAGGTCAGTAGTAGAACACGTGCTTTGCATGCAGAAGGTCCCAGGTTGAAACCCCAGCATCTCCAGGTAGGGCTTACCTGAAACCCAATACTGGATGAGGTGTACCAATGGTGGGACTTCGCATTCCCATGTTCCTATGTTCATACCAATCTCTGACCCGTAGAGCTCCATTATGACTCCTTGTGCTTGCAAATCTTTTTTTCTTTTTTTTGAATAAGCTGCCCATTTCCTCTGCTATTTCTTATTTGCTTTTAGACTTACTAGGCTGACTTTGTTGTGGTATCGTTTCTTCCTTTCCCTCCTTCCTTCACTGTCTGTCTCTGCATCTTAAGTAGAAGATTTGATTCCCCGCCTCCCTTCAGTAGACTCACAAAAGAATTACAGCTGAAGCTTTGCTATGATCGTACACCTCACTAGTTAAAGACAGTACCAGAAACCTTATATGAAATATGTGCTTAGTATGATGCCTATCATCGTTGTGCGCACAAGTGTGTGTGTGTGTGTGTGTGTGTGTGTATATATATATATATATATATATATATATATATATATATATATATATGGGGTGGGGCAATGTGTTTCCATTTTGTGAAGAAAAAAATATACTGAAAATGTGTTAGTCTCTTCCTCAGAAATCTACCTCCCCTGGGGTTTAAACATTCACAGGTTTGTCTGTTTGCTCACGGCGCAAAGCATTTTGATGCATGTCAATAAATTGTACACATATATGCAATGCTTCAAGAGAATACAAGAAATAAATGGAAGTGCTACTAAAAAATGTAATGCAGAAGCATAAAATATGTATGAAATTATGTAAATACTCTGGAAAAAGTCTCCCAGCTAAACTTGTCTACCCGTTTTCTGAAGAGATGCCAGCCTCAAAATAAAAGCCACATTGAGTAGAATGTTTACACATCTGGATACCTTTCCATTAAGTTCCAGGAAAATATTCTGTATCTAGTTTGAACTGCAGCTACCTAAGTCGCTATTTCCACTACAGTCAAAATAGTTATTCTTTGCAATTTCCTGTTTGTCATATTACTTCTCTTCAGCCAGTTGATCAAAGAAACGCTTGATATTTTTCTAACTGTTTTTCCTGCCTAATTTTCTAGTTAGCTTTTTAACAGGCTCAGCATTGCAAGGCAAACCCCCCACCCCCTTTCTCCTTGACCTGTTCTGGCTTTCAATCTTTAGGCTTTTGGACTTGATTCCACTGCCATAGCTGCACATTTTATTGGGAATGAATTGAACACTGCAAAAAATATTAACAAAGTTCAGCAGTTCACCAAATTTAATGTTGAAAATTATTTCTCCAGTCATGTTCGTGTCGCAGGAAATTCCTTGAATACTGAATCTATCTCAAGCAATTTCAACCAATAATAAAATGAAAAAGTAGGCCTTTCACCATCGCGTGAGTTTCGCCTCATGCTACTCGTGCCCAAGTTTTATCTGGTTTTGTTCTCTCAGACCAAGCAAAATGAGCAACCTTTTAAACTCACGAAAATATTTTGGTCTGATTTTATGCTTCTTCAGCCTTCACATAAGCACATGCCAGGGGTGGATGGTGAGGAATTCACCAAGAAGGTACCTAGAACAGCACCTGTATTTGAAAGAGTAAATTGAAACAAATAATATAGGAAGTCTCTGATTTCTGCAGTGCTATTTTTCTAGAAAAAAAGGTGCTGTAACTCACCATGAACACCTCCTTCATTCTCTTAGAATGGCAATGGCACTCACCTGAGAAGTGCCGGAACTGAGTTCCGGCTGAAAAAAAGCCTTGTCTACCTGTATGTTGTATTGTACAATTCTGCTCAAACCACAGAATGGTTTCACGATATCCCAGGATTCTCTCTTACTACATCACACATTAAACAGGACCTAAGTACAAGAGTGACGCAGGTGGCGCTGTGGGTTAAACCACAAAGCCAAGGACTTGCCAATCAGAAGATCGGTGATTTGAATCCCCGCGACGGGGTGAGCTCCCGTTGCTCGGTCCCTGCTCCTGCCAACCTAGCAGTTCGAAAGCATGTCAAAGTGCAAGTAGATAAACAGTGTTTCCGTGCACTGCTCTGGTTCACCAGAAGCGGCTTAGTCATGCTGGCCACATGACCCAGAAGCTGTACGCCGGCTCCCTCTGCCAATAAAGCGAGATGAGCACCGCAACCCCAGAGTCGTCCACGACTGGACCTAATGGTCAGGGGTCCCTTTACCTTTACCTAAGTACAAGAGTAGTCTCTCCTCTTCCAGCAAATGGTATATGGAAGCATTACTCTTTCCAACGATGGAGACCAAGCATACCCATCATGGCTAGTAGTCATCAATAGCCTTATTCTCCATAAATTTGTCCAATATTCTTTTGAAGCCATTCAACTTGGTGGCCATCATTTTCTCCTGAGGGAGTGAGTTCCACAGTTTAGCAATATGCTGTTTCCTCTCTCCCTCCTACCCCAGTTTCTGCTCTAATATTCTCCAGTTCCTGTGTCAGAAAGACATACTTTCTCCTGCAACTTAGTTCATTAATCCAAAAGTAAAACGTCTTATTTCTAGTGTTCCACTCTGCTAATGTGGTGAAAGTTTGGTTTGACTTGACTTAGTGACCGATATTAACAGCATATTTGTGTATATATTTATGGAAGCCAATGGGAATACTTGCATTCACTGCGCTGATTCTCTAATGTGTCTTATTGAACAGCTGCTGCTATGCAGGGGAGGGGGAAATGTTTGGACACAATCCAGGCAAAGTTAAGCAATTTCACACAGTGGTGATTTCAATGAGAGAAATTCAAGCTCATACTTAACTCTTTTGTTCCTTTTCAATGGGACTTAAAGGGACATCACTTTGACTAGATCATGCCCCCCACCTTGCAGAAAGGACTGAACTCCTCTACCAGTAAAAAAAAAGACACAAGAAAGGAGAGTTCTTTCTTTATTCCTTCTTTCCTTCCTCCAAGCAAGCAAAGTTTATTTATTTTCCTCCCTCTGCATCATCAGAGATGCAGGTCAGGATAGGGTTTTTTTCCCCCTCAACATTTTGCTGAGCTGTTAGATTCATTGCTTATTTCTCAAACCAGTTAAGCAAGTGTTGTAGACACCACTATCATTAGCAGTGGCTGAGGGCCAAGCAATACATGAACCAGAAGACCTGATCACATATTTTGGCACTAAAAGCCATTGGGAGGAGGCTGTCCCTCTAAACTATTTCCCCACAGAAATCACTCCCCAGCAGCTATGGGGCATAAGATAAAATAAAGGTATCTGTCTCCACCCACCAATTGGAAATAGGTAAAGGTAAAGGTACCCCTAACTGTTAGGTCCAGTCGTGACCGACTCTGGGGTTGCATGCTCATTTCGCTGTATAGGCCGAGGGAGCTGGCGTTTGTCCGCAGACAGCTTCCGGGTCATGTGGCCAGCACGACTAAGCCGCTTCTGGCGAACCAGAGCAGTGCATGGAAATGCCGTTTACCTTTCCGCTGGAGTGATACCTGCTTATCTACTTGCACTTTGACGTGCTTTCGAACTGCTAGGTGGGCAGGAGATGGGACTGAACAACAGGAGCTCACCCTGTCATGGGGATTTGAACTGCCGACCTTCCAATCGGCAAGCCCTAGGCTCTGTGGTTTAGACCACAGCGCCACCCGCGTCCCTAATTGGAGATAATATCAGTGTAATTTGAACAATTATACACACATAGTTTGGTCCTGAGGAATCAAGTACAGGACTTTCTCTGCTGCAAAACTAGTGGCTTCTATTCTGGTTTTCTTTCAGCTAAATGCTCCTCTGTAGGTCCTTCCACCTTCTGACAGTAGGTTGGTGGTAACCAGAGACAGGGACTTTTCAGTTGTGGCACCATGTTGGTGGAGTAACCTCTTCCCGGAGCCTTTTCAGGTGCTCATTTTATCTTTTCAGTGCTAAGCAAAAACATTTTTCAAACCTTTCAGCAGAGAATGTGGCCTGGCATAGGTGAATAGGTTTTGTCTGTTCTGCTGTACTTATAGCATGTATTCCACGTGTTGTTGTACTACTTAGCATTTGTTTTGATGATGACTTTTTATTAAACTTATTGTATACTAGTCTGATAGCTGTACTTAAGAAAATAACAACTTAGAATGAAAAAAGATACAAAGCATCAGAGAATCAGAGCCTGGGCCTTTGCATCAGTTTATCTCACACTCATTTATAATGAATCAAAACAAAATGTTAAAGGTTGTGAGAAATGGACTGGTGTCTGTTCCTTCAAATCCAGCTTTTCGTGTAGTGAAATTTCACAGAAGCTTAAACTTGGACTCAACAGGAGCCATCCCATAATTAGAGGTCAATGGAACTTAAAAATGATTTGTATACATTGTCTTTTTCTTCAGTGTATGATTTGGCTCACTTGTATAAGTGTCCTTGCTTTCTCATTGGCCCAGACCTAGAGTAGCCAACACAAATTCATAGAATCATAGAATTGTATCTATTTAATTAATATTATTTCTGATACAATATGCAAACTGAGAGACTCATTATTTATAATTTGCACTTTTCTGAATTTTGTGATATGTTCTCCATCTAAGTAACATGTACAAAAATACAAACACTACGGTACATGAAAATGCATATATTCATGCAAAGAACATACAAAAATGCATTATGTTAGGGGAAATTGCTTTGCAAAAATATGTACACTAGGTAAAATTGCATATGAAGAATGTGCATATTGGGAGAAATTTGCACTGGAATGGTGAATTTCCATTATTGTCTTTTGAAACATGCACAAACTGATGGGAAATGTGAAGAACTGAATTTAAAATGGAAAAATGAGAAACAGAGAAACTGAAATTAGTAGATTTGCCTTTTCCTTGGACCATCCCAGACCTGACCTGGATCAAAGTGTTTCATGCCTTCCTTTTGCTGAATAGTTCATTTCCTTCAATTTTCTTTCTTCATTGCCTGTTATGTCTTTCTACCTCTTTAGGGTTTGCCAGACACAGACTTCTGTAATTCTAAGAGCTGAACAGTAGCAAGGGTTTCACCAGTGTCACTTTTTCTCTTCATAGCATTATAAAGATGCGGGGAAAGATTTTTCTTTCTGTACATCTGGACACACTTCCTTAATCATTGCTTAATTTAAGACTTTTTGATGAGGTCCAAATCTAGATTCCATTTTGTGGGGAAGCTAAGACATGGTTTCCACATGCAGTAGGATGAGATGGTAAGATTTCTGAGGTGGTAGAGTAGCTGTAGATTGGGGAGCCAATTATTACATAATTATGACTGTCTGTATTTTTATGCATTTAATTTCCACCTGACTTCACGGTTTACAATTCTGTGTATATTTCTGTGACTCAAGGTAAATGACAATACATTCCAACATTCCCCAGATGATAATGGCTTTGAGGTGGAGCTTCCTCTCCCACTCCAAATGACTGACAGGGGCCTAGCAGTGCCTCCAGCATGGCCACTTTCTCCTGCAGGGTCACAACCTTGGTGCCTGGTGGTCCTGGGGCTTCGGCCATCCTTCAGCTTCCACTGTCCTGGCCCTTCAGCTTCCACTGTCCTCCTCCAACCACCAGGGACACAGACTCAGTGGCTGAACAAAGCAAGCCAGAGCCTTCAGCCTCCTCATGTTAAGAAGAGTTTGGATTTGATATCCCACTTTATCACTACTCGAAGGAGTCTCAAAGCTAACAACCTCCTTTCCCTTCCTCCCCCACATTAAACACTCTGTGAGGTGAGTGGGGCTGAGAGACTTCAGAGAAGTGTGACTGGCCCAAGGTCACCCAGCAGCTGCATGTGGAGGAGCGGAGAGGCGAACCCGGTTCACCAGATTACGAGTCCACCTCTCTTAACCACTATACCACACTGGAAGGTAAGTGGCAATATCTCTTGAAATTGGGGGAGGGAGGTTTTCTTTTGCAGGAGTTTCATTTTGCCCTAGATGAATGGTCAAAAAAAAAAAGTGGGCAAAATTTTCAGCTTGTCTCTGTCTAGTTCAGTGCTTCCCAAACTTTTTTCTCCACAGATCACTTGAAAATTGCTGAGGGTCTTGGCAGACTCCTTAGTGATTTTTCTGCCTGTATTGCACTGTGCTAGATGGTGTATGACTTTTTATTGTACTTTTGTTGCTTATTTTATTTCTTATATATTGTCTTATATATTCTTATTTTATTGTAGTCCATAGAATCCAAATTGGTTGTGCCATCCGCTTTCTTCAGCCACAAATCCACAGACATGCTCTTGATCCACCTGAATGAACCTTGCAAGATCACAGTTTGGGGACCCCAGATCTAGTTAATTTGAGGGGTGCAGAAGCCACATTTCCACCCACTTGGAAACTTATTAAGATATCTTATCCCACAAAAGCTTGTTTCTCAAAATAATAAGCCATGATTAATGGGGAATAATATAAAGCTGGATTTGACCTGCCGTTAACAAATTATAGAGCAGTATTTGTATTTTGATAAATAATTGTTGTTAGGATTATTTTTAAAACGTGGTACTTGCTGATAATGTTGTTTCCTTGTATCATCAGCTTTTGATCTTATAATATAGCAGCTCCTACATCTGGGTCATCGCTTGTTGTAATACTCTGATAATGCCACCAAAAGAGTAAGGTGATTGTAGCATATGCATTACAAAGCCACAAGTAATTAAGCTTAAAGGAGAGTGAGGTTTGAAAATCACAAGTCTTCTGACTAGATGCAAACACTGTATTGTGGAGTGAATCTAATCCCTGTTTCTAAGCAGCTAACATATTGAATTTCAACATTAGTTTAGCATTTTATAAATACATAATCTTCTCAGCTACCTCACCCAAACTGGGGTAGGGGAAAAGGGCGGGGGGCTGTCACCTTAAAAACCTTGGCACCTTCATCTCCACATAACTCTCCTGTGATTTTTTTTTTTTTGAGGGGCCATAAAAAACAGCAAGAAGTGGAAGCAGCCGCTGAAGAAAATCAACCAGAAGAATTTGCCAGCAAGAGGCTTTAACATCCGTTTCAAAAGTCATAGATTGCAATTTAAAATGGAAGTTCCCGTTTGAACAAAGAAGGAAAGGTTATGAGGAAATACAGTTGGAAATTACTGATGTAGAAAGCCAGCGCTGATTGCTTCTGTCCTGCAGCTCCCCCAAATGTACGGCCTGGAAACTGCCGCATTCTCTTGCAAAAGAATAGCAGAGGGGGCATATTTGACTACCGTCACTCTCATTACGGCTTGGAGAAGAATGCAGCTTGAATGCATCTTGCATGGAATCTCTGCGTTTCTCATTTAACATATTTTATGGACTGCTTGTCAGATGGGCCCTGTGTGCTCTGCTCAGATAATCTTGGAAACATATATGAGTTATACAAATTATCATTCTAGAAAAGGAAATAAAGTCAATTGACCACTGATTTTTCTTTTCCCCTCATCCCAGCGCCTTGTATAAGCATCCAAGTGTAATGATTGTGAACTCAAAGAGTTTCTGTTTCACTGCACTTTATCTTTGCAGGTAATGAAGTTAGCGGGTTCAGCTTTAGTTCTTTTCTGCCTCTCTTTTTCTATTTCATTTTTCACCCAGCAAAGGCCACTTTGGGAGGGGAGCGGGGGGGGGGAGGAAAGAAGAAGAAGAAGAACAGGGAGAGGCAGAGAAATGATGCTGTAATTGCCCAACGTTAGCAACAGAGTCGGGCCTCTATTTCCTCAATTGTTTACTCAGTGCTACACCAGGGGAAAAACTAAAGGAGCAGAAATATGAATGTAACAAAGCATTGGCTGAAGGAATGCCAGACAGCACTGAGGCCACAGAAACACCAGCAGTTTTTGCTCAAAATCAGACTTGTTTCGTGATTTGTCGTTGGTGCTAATGGCTACCCCCAGCCTACTGTATTCTTAGGTGTGCAGTAAAGAACATCCTAACTTTCCAATCGTTCCATTTGAGACAAAGCTCACCACTGCTCAGTACTGAATTACCTTCACTGGAATATTTCTCAGAGAGACTTTTTTTTTTTGCTGGTCCTCTCCATCACCCGCCCTGCCCCCAGAGTTTGGGTGCTGAAGACACCTGGTCACCTTTCTGCATCTCTGCAGATTAGTTCTTCTTTCCTTATTCTGCATGCCACTATTGATTCTCAAACCTATTTATCCCCATTTTGTTAATTGTAATTTTGAAGAAGAGGAAAATCACATTCCAAAGTGTACATATTTTATCCTATCGTAATTTCGAAGGCGAGCAGTTACTTCACTGGGTTGTCACTCTTTCCAGAAATCAAACCCTCCCTGTCATATATAAATAGATTGCTTGATATACATGCAATATCCTGTCGATGTCATGCGCTCTTTTGTTTAATCTGACTGACATGGCACATAATAAAATGCTCACTTCAATATATGTCTGTTGCATTTCACCTAATTCTGGGCTTAGTTTAATATTAGTCATGAATATTTCCTACAACTGGATATGAATTTGAATATATAAAAGATGCATTTTATGCCCGTGCTGCAGAACTTGCTTCTCCCATTTTTTATTGCTTCCTCTGTTTGTGATGAATTAAGTCATCTCGAGAAAATGCAGACTGGAAGCAACAGGGACTGAAGCTGTTATCTCTATGCACAAGCCAGGTACAGCTTGTGGACTGGGAGAGAAATGCACTCTTTTTGCACGTACAGCTTCCTACTAACATTTCAGCTTTGAGGAGAGAGGGTTAGCTTTTCCAGTGCAAGACGGGGAAGGAAATAGTGGGATCTGAACTTCTTAAATCTTGGTAAGAAAAAGCAATTGCCCAACAATTTCATCCTGCATATTTGAAATGGAATTGTTTCCATGCAAGGTGAAGCTCTCCCTGGTGCTCACGTTTAGAAACTGAATTCATGCATATCTACAGCAAAAGTTTCCTTAGCTATCAGTGGACTTAACATCTATAGCTAAGTTCTTTAAAAATGAGGAATTAGCATAATAAAACAAATTTCATTATTCACTCTGAGAATGCTCTTCAGTGATCTTAATTACAGAGGTAACATCTGCCTGGATGATCTAACTTTCAGCATTTGTACAAAAGAATACAATCTCTTTATGGATGGAGAAATATTTATTGCTTTCTCTTTTATATTGAAGAACTCAATTGCTAGAGCTGGGCTTCTATCTGCAGGGAAGTAACATGAAGGATTGGTTAACAAGAGGTCCCGTAGGGGCAGGCCCAGTGATCTCTGCTAAAAAAGAAGAAGCAGCCCTTTGCAAACTCAAATTCCCTTGCATACTCCATTTCATCTCAAATATCTAGGCAGTGCACATTACCAGACACTTTTCATGGATAATTAAAAGGTTCATCTTTTAATAGCAATGCAATCAATGCAGTTGAAATGTTTAATATATTGCTACATAATCATGATTTGGTACTTCAATTGCAAGGGATTTCTACGGGTAGGTTTGGGGCCCAGGGGCCAAGGAGTATTAATCCACCCCTTCATAATTTGCCTTCAAATGAACTTGGCTCCTTTTTGCTAATTTTTGTATATGACATACTTGGGCCCCCACTGCATGAATACAGGCAAAATGATTTTCAGTCCCACATCTCCATGTACAAGCCTCCTCTCCAAAACCATGGGACCTTTCTTCCAGCCTCTTGTTTGTTATCAGTTCATTTGCCCTTCCTACAGAGGACTAAAATGTGTCTTGTTCTCCTTAAGATGATACTGTGCATTGTTTCTCAAAGACACAAATATAGAGACTCTATTCCTTTTTCTTTTTTTTTCTTTTTTTTACAGTTTTCTGTTTCTTTAAAAATATTTCCCCTCAGTCTGCATAGCTAAGAAATCAGTCAGCCATATAGGGTATAGTAATGCAGATGTAGTTATGTTTGTCAGAAGTTGCCCCCCCCCATACATTTACTGGCCAAATGGAGAATGAGGGCCATGGTGGTTGATAATTGTTTTGTGTGATTGCCTGTTCTCAATTGGAACTCTTCTGTTACTGGGCCAGCCTGATACATTTTGCTACCTGAAGCAAAGAACAAGATGGCACCTTGGCCTATTCCATGTACAGAAGCTGACCAGACTGGCATACAGTGTTCCTTGCTGCAGCTGAGGATAGCTGCCAGCTTAGGGAGAAGAGGAAAGGCTTAGTCCACAGTTGTGTCCATCCTCTGCAATCTGAGGCAGCTACCTCACGATGTCTAATAGTAGGGCCGGCTCTGCTAGAAATGTTTTTGAAATAACTCACTTGGCTGTTGATCCAGGCATTGAGATGGATGTTTTAAATTGGTGTTTCAAATGGTAAAACCGCTACTTCTCTGTCTGTTGTAGCAAATTCCCACAACTTCTTATACAGATGGGATGGAGAACCATGTGCAGAACTCCATGCCTCTTTATCTGGCCTTCAAGGCTGTTTCCAGGCCAAGCACTCACTGGACCTGATCTGTACTCTCAATGAGCATTTGCAAATCTGGAACTCTCATAGTACCTCTTACTTGCCACTATGGAGAGATGCATAGTACCCTCTGAATCTGTGAATCCATTGCTTCACTCACTTGTTGCCTCTTGCCCCACCCACCACTGGCATGCAGGCAACTGAAGGTTGCCCACTAGGAAATGTGGCCCCCAGCTGAGAGAGATTCCCCTCCTCTGTTCTGCAGGCATACATACCAGTTGGATACTCTCTTCTAATTTATAGGTTATCATTTTAATATTGCCTTTTTGTTTTTAGTATACCAACTTCACCGCATTGATTTGGTTTGCTGTGCTCTATTTTATGAGACTGAGCAGAAAAGGGGGATAAAAATAAATCAAAACATTCATTAAAAAAATTAATTAAAAACTCAGCTGGAACATAGTACCAAATTGTAGTATGTTATTTTGGATGTACTACTTGCTTTTTGCATGCGTAGCTGTGATATAAACTGAACAGAGCTTGAAAGGTTGTGTTCCAATGGAAGAAGACAAAAGGACCTACAAGAGGCCAAAAAGCAAATTTAGGTGATTTTTTTGTTTAAGCTTTCTGGAATATAAAATACGGAGGGATACATTATTGGAAAGCAGGATTGTGATTAATTACCCAGCTGCTTCATTCATTGTCCTCTTGCCCATGGCTCTCTTGTGGCAAAGTAGACTAATGCAACCTGAGTCCTGCTTGCCCTGTATGGTGCAAAACATCCACGCAGCATGCTAAATGCATTTTTATTCAACAAGGCAACCAACCTTGAGCAGATTAATTAACAAAACAACCCAGCAAACTCCAAACAGAAATTACTTCCTAGTTAGACAAGGCTTTTATAACGGCGTCCCACATTGTTTGTGCTGAATGATTCCGACAAGCCTGGAGAATTTTATGGGACTAATGACACTATTACCATTGTTTCCAAATTCTTGCGTTACTTCTTGCTATTGTCTTCCTGCCAAGGGCCTCTTTCTACTTAATTATCTTGACAGAGATATACATTGGCAATAATTAAATAATTCTCAGAGTTTCTCTTTCCTAAAAACAGTCATTCAGATGGAAAGTGAGGGGTGAAGCAGAGCGGGGGTTGGGAGGCAGCACCAAAAATAAGAAGACACCCCCTGGAATCTGAACGCAGTGCAAATTAGCCATACCAAAGCAAAACTGGAGGGGGGGCAGAGAGAGAGAATCGCATGATTGTGAACTGATTTCAGCGCTTGTTAAAATGAAGCTGGGTCAAGCAGTATGCAGCCATTGAAGGATAATAGCGCAACTTGTTGGGCTTTCCCCCTAATATCTTGGCGCACTGTAGGTAACCCTATTGTTCCCCAAAGGCCTCTTGCAGTTACTCTGAAGGTACTTCTGTGCTTTTACCAGAGTCTTCAGTAGCTCCGACAGTGCTTGCAAATACAATGCTCATGACAATGCCACCTGATTTAAAGCATGTGAAGCAAGCCGAATGCTATTAATAATACTAATGGAGAGATTATATTTGGCTCCTGAGTTCCTCTCCCCCTCCCACCCCTTTCCACTTTTGAAAATAAAAGCAGGAGGTTTGTTTTAACACCCTGCTCTTTTTCAAGGAATTGTTGAAAGAAGCAACTGATTCCTCTCTGTGCTCCCCCTCATTTTTTAAAAAAAGTTTCACCACTTAATTAAAACAGTCCCAGGTTTTTTTCACATGAGAGCATGATGGCCATTTTAGGCACACTGATCTCACCCTCAAAAAGCACTTTTTCGGGGTTGCGATCTCACATGGTGCCCCAAAATGCTCATTTTGAGGTGCTGTGCTCTCATATGAGAGCATGAACCTGAAAAAGCACTCTTTCAGGGCCATGATCTTATGCAGGTCATGTGACTCTCACAGGACCACAGCCCCAGAAGATGGCACTCTGGTTTTATGCTTCGGCATATTGGAAGGTATGCCATAGCTCAATGGAAGAGGAGGAGGTTCAAGGTTAGGCTGGGAATATCCCCCTGTCTGAATCCCTGGAGAGCTTCTGCCAATCAGTGTAGACAATACTGAACTAGATGGACAAATAGTATGACTTGATTTATGGCAACTTCCCATATTCCATGCCTCATTGGAATGAATGAAATTTATTTGCACAACTGCAACATCTGCATCCGCAACAACGTACGCTTGCACAGCAGGACTTCCTCCCCTCTCATTCCCATGTGTGTCCTCTAAATCTGTTCTGGGGGTTCCTCCAACCCCCAGAACTGATTTGGGGAAAGAAGTTGTTGTTGTTGTTTAGTTGTTTAGTTGTGTCCGACTCTTCGTGACCCCATGGACCAGAGCATGCCAGGCACTCCTGTCTTCCACTGCCTCCCGCAGTTTGGTCAAACTCATAGCTTCGAGAACACTGTCCAACCATCTCGTCCTCTGTCGTCCCCTTCTCCTTGTGCCCTCCATCTTGCCCAATACCAGGGTCTTTTCCCGGGAGTCTTCTCTTCTCATGAGGTGGCCAAAGTATTGGAGCCTCAGCTTCACGATCTGTCCTTCCAGTGGGGGAAAGAAGTACTGTTGCACAAATGCAAGCTGTTGTGCTTGCACAATTATTTAGTTGAATACTGCCCATTGTCTCTCTTTATTCATTTATTACTCTTGTGCCTTCTCTTTCCTCAAACAGTTCACAGAAAGCTTTTGGCTCCTCGGTGGTCTTCCCTCTATGAAGGTTACAGGACCAAACCTGCTTAACTTGCACCATCATGTGCCTTGAGGCCATTCTTTCTTGTAAGAATGATTTCAAGCGGAAGCAAAAGGCTGTTCTCCCATTGTGGACACAATCAAGCAAAGGTTAGTCAAAAGTTATTGATGGAAGCAATAGAATAATAAATCAGGCCTTAGTCACCACTAACGTTTTTCTGTATATACCTGTTTGCGGTACCCAGTTAAAATCACTTCCAGTGTTTCATTCTTGAACCTTGTTCTTATATAATTTCCCACTGAAATTAAGGGGGATTTAAAGCGCTTAATTGTGACTCAATCAATATTACTTTTGGTTTTCAGCAGTAAAACCTCCAGAACCAAGTTTTAACAATAATATTACCCAGCAGCTATTCAACATTTTCCCTAAGTGCTGAAGGTTTACATAAAGTAAAGGTTTGCTAGAATTGTCAAATGATACACTTTTTTTAAAAAAGTCTTTTGACATCTCTTTTACACTGAAATGAATTAAGTGATGCAAGTTACATGAATAGTTACATAAGCTATGTAACGTATGTTAAATAGTGGGCAGCAAGACAACACTTGACAGAAACTGAACTGGAGTGGAATGGAAATAGCACCAGTTGTGACAAACACAGGCAGCCTTCTTGTATCCTTACTGCTGCACATACAGTGGTACCTCTACTTACGTTCACCTCCAGTTACGTATCTTCAAGGATACGTACGAGGCAAACCCAGAAGTATTTTTCCAGGTTTCACATGTGCGCATGCGCAGAAGTGATCCCTCCAGTTGAGGAAACCTCGGGATCTAACCGGAGCTCCGGAACAGATCCCTTCCGCAACCGCAGATACCACTGTATATACATAACTGAATGGGAAATCACAAATGCAAAGATCTTGTGAACCTAGAGTTGCCATATTTCAAACAGTGAAAATCCAGACTGAAAAGTTCTTGACCTTTTTTGTCAATAGCAAAAAAAAATTACGGTTTTTGAGCTATTTTTATGGAAATTCAGCAAAAACAATACTGCGATTTCTGCCCGGACATTGCTGCCAATAGCAGTATTCCAGATATGTCCAGGAAATTCCGGATGGATGGCAACCGTAGGTCCCTCCACCTGTCAAAAACCAGAGGTTATCATATGGAATGCTTAAAAAAAACCACATAACACAAAAATCCAAAAATCCCACACAAGTCAAGCAGGGGGCTTGATTCAGTGCCACATCTGCCCTCTCCAGTCTAGCAAACTACTGTTCAGCAGGAATCCAGCTTTTTTATTTAAAAAATGGGATATGTGCACAACACAGCCCTATTCAGGTGGAGCACAGATAGTTATTTTCAGTACGTTATTGCCGACCAAAATGATGTCAAATATCTCTCTCTCTTCAGACATTGCTCCTTTTTGTTATTTTTGTTGTCCACTCTGATTCTGTTCTCTGTCTCTGAGCTTTAAAATATAAATTGTGCTCCTCTTTCAAAACTCATCCCCATTGGGTTATGCATTATACCATGCAACATACAACCAAACACAACTTATCACAGTGTGGCAGCTAATATTTAAAAAGGAACACACACGTATTTTGAGGTTTGATAATGGCTATCAATCTCAGTAATGGGTATCCAATCCAAATTTCTGACAGATATCTAGTGGATGAAACATCCAGTATGAGCGGCTAAGCCTGAAGAAAACGAATGAGGTAGATATTTCAAATCACTAATTAAAAATAGGACACAAAGACTATCTACAGAGGGATTATAAAAATTACTGCTTGTTTACATATGCAGGAATGTTCTGGAAACTTATACTAGCCAGGTGTTAATTGGGCTGACACATCTAAGGTTTTATCTTATAGATGGTTTGTGTGTATGTGTTTTAAAAATGGGGACATTTTCAGGCATCCCTGTACAATTCAATATCTTTGTTTCGCAGAAGCTGCCAAAAAGGAATTCGGCAGGACATGTAAATGTATGGCTTTGATGCTTAGAAAAATCTTCTTCTTCTTCTTCTTCTTTTTTAGAGAGAGAGAGAGAGAGAGAAAGAAAGAAAGAAAGAAAGAAAGAAAGAAAGAAAGAAAGAAGACAGCTAAGTTAGACTGACCTCTAAAAGTCAAATTGCAGCACAAAGCACATTGGGTAATGCTATGTAAATTGCCATGTGTGCAATTGGGATGTTATTATTATAAGACCAAAAGGTGCTAGTTAATGACCTCTGCATTTGATCTCGACTTTTCCTAGGGACTGATGATGTCCCTAGCTGAGACAATAGCTGCACTGCACTGATGAGAGAGAAGAGTAAAACACCTGTCTTCAGAGACTCCGTGGAACAGATCTACTAGCTGACATATTTTAACTCTGCTGCAAACACAGCCCTTTACATCTGCACAGGCTAATCAAAATATTGTACTCTTTTCTATCTAGTATCTAATATGTGCTTTCAAACTTTTTATTAGGTTATTTGCTCATTTATATTAATAGAACATTGTTTCACTCACTGAACCTGTGCTGCTTGGACTTGTCCTGTGACTTTCTCTTTTGCGTGTTTGCATGTATATCCCATTGATTGTAAGGTCCTCGGAGCAGGGAGCGCTTTCTCTTTTACTGTACTCTGCAAAACATGATATGCATTTATTGTTCGTATAACTAAAAAACAAAACAAAACAAACCATTACAGGAAAATTCATGGGATAAAAGAGTATTCTTTATATAAACAAGAAATGGGGAATCTGTGGTCCCAAACAGCACAAACGAGTAAGATCTGCATTCAAAAACATCCAGAAGATCACAGGTTCCTCAGCCCTTATTTATACACTCCATTTTAAAAGCAAATGATACAATTTAAAAAAATTAAAATTATTTATTTATTTGTTTTTATATAGTATTTGCATGCCCAAATGGCTGTGTTACTTCAGAATACCATATTTTCTCAAGTCTAATGCTCCATTGTTTCTAATGCACACCCACTTTTTCAGAGCGTAATTTTGCAAAAAAAGGTGCACATTAGACTTGAGTAAATATGGTTAATATGCAATTCCATCTCTCACATAGTGCTAATTAAATTTCAAAATAGTAGCAGCTGTAGTGAGGTCTTATTGACACATCATGGAGGTCGGAGGCCTTCTAGAACAGTACCACTTCAGGCTGAAGGTGATCGCCACATTTCTTAATTCTTCCTAATGCAAAACAGACATGCTCTGCATATTGTGAACTAGAATCTCAGGGAGAAAACTTAGAGCACTCTCTGGTGGTTCTGGTTTTCTGTATCCAAGGACCTTTCTCCATTGTGAACATTAAGATCATATCCCACACTGGTTGTCTCAAATAGTTCAGACTGAGTCCATGAGGAATAAATATTGACAATGCCAATCAAGCTTAATAATCTATATTGACTCAGACCATCAGTCCATCTAGTTCAGTTTTTTTTACAATGACTAGCATCAGTTCCCAGGGGTTTCAGATGAAAGCCTTTCCCAGTTCTAATTGGAAATTCCAGGAATGGTACCTGCCATCTTTTGCATGCAAAGTATCTCTTTGGCCACTGAGCTATGGCCCATCCTTAGCTCTGAAAATGTTGAGAAGACTTCATAGCAAACAAGGGCCACAAGAATATAGAATGAGCCTTCACCAGTCTTCTCTGCTGCTGGTTCCTCTCTTCCTTCACAACATGGCAACTTGAGAAAAGTGTAGAGAATGGTGGCAGAGGGGAAGCCAGCAACACCAGACTGGTAATGGTAGAGGAGCCTTTTCCTATACCTTCTCTTGGAGTTTAGAAGAACACTCTGGATTGTCGCTCCCAGAGATTCTTCTGAGAATTTTCCTAGAATGCCCTGAATGATCAAGCCAATTCGGTATCAAAATGGAGGATTTTCAGCCATCTCAAACACTCATGGGAGTTCAGTTGCTAGCTGCATATTCAACAACAATGAAAAGCTTTGCTGAAGGCCCAGCTCCGTCCAGCACATCCAGCTCCTGAAGTGTGCCAGATGGTCAACATAGGACCAGCTGTTTGGTGCCTGAGATTGGTGCCTGAGTTTTGATCTTGATTTTCCTCTTCCCTCCCTGTCCATTTCCCCTTGTGTGTCATTTTTTTCTTAGCTAGTAAGCCTGTAGGTAGGAACTGCTTTGATTGGATGAAAGCCGCTCTGGGAGGTTTTTTGGCTGAAGAACAGGGTACAAATGCTCTAAATAAATAAATAAATAAATAAATAAGCAGGTATCGACAAATCTGTTAGTTTCCACTTCTTTCTGTTTCTCATTTTTCCAATCTTAGCTTGAGTTCTCCACATTTCCACATCAAATTGCTGGGGGTTTTTAAAAGTCCTTATCAACATTTTTGTTTGAATTTGCCCTAATAGACAGTTTTTTTTGTTTCCAGTGTTGCATTTTTATTCATACTTTACTCTGGTATATGCTGTTTTGTACATATTATTTGGCTGGAGAACTGCATTGTAAAATTCAGAGAAGTACAATTTTTGAAGGTTTGACTGGATTTTGGCTTGCTTGGTGTTTCAAGAACTGTGCATTAGTTAGATTTGCCTTTTAATGCATTCTGAACTGAATTTCTCCTACATCCTGTACATCAAGTGACTCACCCAAATATTTAGCATGTGAGCAAGAAATGAACAAGAAATGAACGTGCTATCCAGTCCATATACCACCATAGACCCACAACCCTATGACATGTACGTTCCCAAATACCTTAATAACAACAGCATTCAAGTTATGCATCTATGTCACATTGTACAATCCTATCAGAGAGGAGAGGGAAAGGTTTTGATTGGCAAAGGAATTTCTTCATCTGTCTCTCACATTGCCATGTGGATGTTATGCATGCAAGTGTGGATTTATTGTAGGTCCCACTATTGGTAAGAACCAGGACAGAATGAATTAAAGAGTGAATAGGATGCATAGATTTCTCTGGAGAATATAGGGATTTGATCCCTCTTATTTCCTCAGAATACTGCAATAAGAAGCTTCTGTAATGTATGGCAATGGCATATTTGGTTCATCCCATATGCTAAAAAGGTGGCTTGTCTTCTTAATGACTAAATTTCCCCTTCTTCTGCCACTCCCATTGACTCCACCAACACTGAAATTAGACACACACTTGAATTAGACACACATGTTTCTTGACACAGAAAAATTAGAAATCTGTGTGCCATTGTGAAGACAAGGAAATCCCCTTGCAGAAAATTAAAAAGAAAATAGGGGTGGAGGGAGAGATTGCAACAAAGGAATTGCAATACAAAACAAGTGAACGATTCTGCTTGATCCCCACCCCCACTCCCCACTGCAGTCATTTTATCGGGGACAAGGAATATTTTACAGTAGTGCACGCATGAAGGTTGTATGCATTCTCCAGCATTAAATTGTGGTAGAAAATGAAAAACCTAATAGCATTTTGATATATTCCAGTTAGGTTTTCCATTAGGAGAAAAAGGTGATATGTTCACACCATTTGTCAGGAAACGAAGAAATGAAGAGAATGTTGACAATTTCATTACACTCTGGTTATGGGGTGATCCGCACTTACCTATTACAAGATAAAAAAAGAAGAAGCCTATTCAGGATATTATTAGTTGAAAACATTACTGTTTATAGTTACTTTAAGTTGTGCTACAACTGTAGAGTTGATATAATGATGCAGGCTGCAGATTGAGAGAGGGAGAGATGCCATATCACTTTGCAGACTTAGCTCAGAAAAATTTGTATTGGTTTGAATGACATAGTATCAAACCAAATCCCAGGCTGCAAAACGGGTCTCTGATAAGACATTCCTAAAAGAAAAGAAAGAAAGCGAAGTAACAGATCAGCTACGAAAAGGGCCTGAAAGTATGGCTTTCCCTACAGCTCCATTTATTCAGAAAAGCAATAATTCTGCACATCAGTTCAACTGCTTACATCCTATTGACTCCAATTGTGTGCAGGACTGAAGCCAAATCTTCTCACTGTTCCCTGTTTCTCCACCTCTTTTATTGACCACTGACTCCAGCTTTCTGTAGTGAATATTTCCCCAGTGACTGGCTAATTCATAGCAAAGTTGGAGGCAGGTTTTTTTTGGGGGGGGGGGAGAAAACTAGAATAAGTTGGCTTTGTCTGTCATTGGCTCTGGTCTCCTTGATTTCTGCCCTACCCACTCTGAATTGGCACCAGCTACCACCAATGTAGAAAGACTCCTGAATAAGAGAAGCTGATCTGAAACGACTTGCAGAGTCCCTTATTGGACACCATCAACATATGGTGCCATTTGCAAAGGGTACCACATGGGATAAAATATCCCACATTCTTATGTTCAGCAAGCTGTATGCATGAAGTCCACTGTTGTGCCCAAGGAGCTGTGGATCACTGCTGTAGTGTGCAACTTAATTAAGTTCTGCTCTTACTTCCACAGCCTTGTGTAATGAATATAAAATTACAACATTAAAAGAAACATTGGGAGGGGAAAATTAAGCTCTGGTTTGATTAAAACGGTGCTCAGTGGGATTTGTAAAATCAAGGGTTTCAGTAGGGACTTTCTTACTGTACAATAAATGCCAAAGATCTGTCCTGTATGAAAATATAGAGATGGGGAGGGAACCCAGCAACATTTACCAAAAGGAAGATAGATTTGTATTTATGGTGAATTTTTAAAGGCTGAGACCCTGTTTCAAAAGTAATGTTGGCATGTGAAAGAAACTTCTGTTTGGGGGTTGGCACACAGCTGGGATGTACTTTAGAAAGGAGCACTGCCCATTGGTCCAGCTGGGTGAGTACTTTCCACACTGAGGTTGCAGCAGCTCTTCAGGGTTTGAGACAGAGGATATTTCTAGCCCTGCCTAGAGATGCTAGGAATCAAACCTTGTGGACCTGATACCTGCCAAGCAAATGCTTTGGCACTGGGCTGTGGCCATTACTCTCAGAAGTGTCATGCACTGGCGGCACTTTATAAATAAATACATCCACGTCATGTTTACATTGGGTTGTCCATTTCTGTACATTAAACAGTTTATTCTACATCACCCAGAAAACTATGTCAGGCTTGACCATTAGCAAATTAAAAATAAGTGGTTAAATACATGAGCAAACCATGGCAGTTTATTCTTGGCATGCTAACAAGGCTAGTGTTAGTGACCTTTTTTTTTAACTTGATGCCAGTTTTGTAACCCTACAGAATAAAGCTTATATTGCCCAGAATCGCCTAAATTGAACTGAGAACACAGTTACCTGGAGAAATTGGATGTGATGAGTGTGTATGTTGGGTAAATCCATTCAGAGTTTGGAAAATAGAGAGTGTGATTGCATTACTATCTGACCGGCTTGAAAGTCAGCTAAAATCCATGGCAACATGACAAGCCATTGAATTTCAGCAGTTTTTCCAGAGGTGTGGTAAATCTTCATTGGGTTGCCAACTAAGAGCATGTTAAAGAATGGTCTGAGGAATAGCCCATCCCAAAGAAGGAGCACCCCACAGCTGTTAAGCAGAAGGGTGCAATCCTGTTTTGTGATGGTGCTGCTCCTTAGCGAGCAGCTTCCCTTGCATGGGGCCACAGATGGAGCCCACAGGGCAGATCAGTGTGTGTGTGTGTGTGTGTGTGTGTGCGCGCGCGCGCGCAGAGCCCTAATATAAAGTGCAATTCCTTCTCCTCACAATTTGGGCAAAATAAAGTGAATTGCTCCAAGACAGTCTACAACCAAGCATTTCAAGCTTACCTGATTTATGGGTCTCTGTAATGAAACACACACACACATGCAGCCCACAATGAGAGATGGACAGAGCATGAATATGAATGTTGTTCATGACCTCTTTGCTAAATATCCACACATAACTTTTTTTCCCTTTTCTTTTTTACATCTTGATCTTATTTTGTTAGTGGCAATTGCTATTTTAAAAAAAGCTTGAGATCAGGTTTTAAAACAGTTCTGTAATGCAGCAACTATGGAACGAATTTGTAGCATCAACCAAATAAGCCTTGACATGTTAAATATAGGTTACTCCACCAGAGCTCTGCATTATGAAAAGCTTCCATGTAGTTACTGTGGTATATAGATGGTGCCAGTTGGATGTAGGGATTGCTTGGTAAAACACAAGGGATTAATATAGCAAGATACAAGCTAGATGAACTTAATCAGACTGGATGGGCAGATTTATAAACTTGAGTCTAGCTTTGTAAGGACTGCAGCTCTAGGAAGAAATCAAATATGCCTCCCATCACATATGGACCTCACGCATACTTGTAAGGCAGGAACAGCAACAAACCCACAGGGATTTTTGCAAAGGCATTGTTCAATTACTTTGCCTCTGTCTTGTTTTAAGAATTAAGAAGGAAAATATATTTTGAGTAAATGACTAAAAGGATGTTCAGAATGATGTTAAAGAATGGTTTGTGAGGCCCGCTTCTCTTGGGACATTCGTCACCTGGGCATCATCGCATTATTGATATGCCATAAAGATAATGTCAGAAGTGCTCAGCCATATGGGAGGAGTCTGACTGTGGCTCCTCCTACATGGTTCCAGGTATCTGCTCTAGTCTAAGTGGTATGGGAAGCTGCTGCTGCACTACAGTGTCTTCCATGGCACAAACATAAAATGAAAATAAATGAGGTAAAAATATTTATAAACTAGCTTGTGCACATGGTTGATGGAAGATGTAGAAGCAAATATTTTTAAATCAAATGGTAGCGCGCAGAAAGGTGGCTATATAGTTGCAGTGATTGGTCAACATTTTCCCAACCTTATGAATAAACACCGTTCCAAAAATGCACCATATCCATTAACAATCACAAAGTATCCCTTAAACAAAGCCCAGCAGCTGGAAGCAACACTGACAGCATGAACTTAACCATGTCTACTTGGAAGTAAGCCCTATTGAATTCAGGGGTGGGGGCGGCTTATTCTCAAGTAAGTGAGTTGCCGCCTAAATTAATTAAGCTTAGGTCCCATTGAAAGCAGTGGGATTAACACCAGGACTAATTCAACAAGAAATTAGTTCAACTAATTGAGTTTGGAACCAACGCAGCACCAAAACTTGCTTCTAGGCGTATGGCCTCTATCATAACTGATAAATAGGTGGGAGTTGTACCGAAAAGTGTAAGAATGCGAACATATGAAGATGCATAATGAATGGTGGTGTACATAAGCTCCAACATTTCTCTGATGGAAATAGGGACATCCCATCCCATAATGAGGGAAATACAGAAATGAAGGTGTATGAATTGTAAAGCTAGCAACTGATGAATAAACAGTTCTGATGGATTTGTTTCTCTTCAGTCAAGGTGTGACCAGCACAGTGGGGTGGAGTCACCCTCCAGACCCTAGTGTCCCTGCTGCTTAACAGGATAGTGTGGGGGTGGGGGCGAAACAGGGGGGTAGTAAGGTCAAGCGAGACCGCCTGACTGGCTCACTGGTGTGCTTCTGCAGCGCAGCTTTGACCTCACTGCCACCTTGCCCCACCCTGCTAAGTGTCGGGGACTCCCCAGGAGGTCGACTCAGCAACATGGCCCCATTGTGCTGCTCCTGTCTCATTTGTCAGTGTGGAAATGCCAAAGGAAGCATATTGATCCCAAAAGACAGCACATTCAATACCTGTAGCAGAAAGGAAAAGGCAAGTTTTCCAGGTTTGCTTCTGGGACCTTTTAACAGGACATGCCAGGACATGATCCTGGCACCTCTTAAATGCAACATGTATTTCCTAGCACTGAGCATGGGGCCTATCCCTATGTTGACTAACACAGGTCACAAACTTTCTACAATTTAGTCAGCGGGGAAATGGCTCCCCCATTCTGACCCATTTTTTGCACCACCTATATAGATCTTAAGTCAAAGCATTGCATCAACTTACATCTTAAAAATAGAAACTGTATGAAATGCTTTTAAAATTCTATAGAGTGGATGTACAGATGTGCAAGTGGAAGTTCAATCATGGAACAGGGCTTTTCTACCCACTTCTCTCTAGTAAAGGTAAAGGAAAAGTTCCCTGGATGGTTAAGTCCAGTCAAAGGCAACTATGGGGTGCGGCGCTCATCTCGCTTTCAGGCCGAGGGAGCCAACATTTGTCCACAGACAGCTTTCCGGGTCATGTGGCCAGCATGACTAAACCACTTACGGCACAAGGGAACACTGTGACAAAAACCAGAGCGCATGGAAACGCCGTTTACCTTCCCGCCACAGCGGTACCTATTTATCTACTTGCACTGGTGTGCTTTCAAACTGCTAGGTTGGCAGGGAACAAGAAGGAGACAAATTGAAATTGCAGAGTTTTGAGAAACTAAAAGATAAAGTGCGAGACTGGCTTCATTACTATCAAATAAGGGAGGCTTACAATCTGGACAAAAAAATTGGCTTCCAGGTGGAAAAATCAAAATTGGAAACAGAACTGTTAGACCCCAAAACTAAGATACTATCAAGAATGTATAACTTGCTGTTGAAATGGAATACTCAGGATGAAACTGTTAAATCTGCTATGATTAAATGGGCACAAGATGTTGGACATAACATTATGTTTGCTGACTGGGAACAGTTGTGGACCACAGGTATGAAATTTATGGCATGTAATGCCTTAAGAGAGAATATTATGAAAATGATATACAGGTGGTACATGACACCAGTCAAGCTTGCAAAAATCTACCATTTGCCCGATAATAAATGTTGGAAATGTAAAGATAATGAAGGCACATTCTTTCACCTTTGGTGGACGTGCCCAAGGATTAAGGCTTTCTGGGAGATGATATATAATGAAATGAAAAAGGTATTTAAATATACCTTCTTGAAGAAACCAGAGGCCTTTCTCCTGGGCATGGTTGGCCAATTGGTGTTAAAGAAGGATAGAACTTTTTTTATGTACGCTACAACAGCAGCAAGAATACTCATTGCAAAGTACTGGAAGACACAAGATCTACCCACCTTGGAAGAATGGCAGATGAAAGTGATAGACTATATGGAATTGGCGGAAATGACTGGCAGAATCCGAGACCAGGGAGAAGAGTCGGTGGAAGAAGATTGGAAGAAATTTAAAGATTATCTACAGAAACATTGTAAAATTAAGGAATGCTAAAATGATGTCGGAATGAAATGAAGCGGTTTTAGCAACAATGTTAAAAAGGAGTATGTAAAAATGGTTTGTTAATAGATGAAAATATAAAGTTATAATATGTTAAGATAAAGAATTAAGAGAAAAACAAAGAGGGGAAAGGATTTGCTGAATTAACCATTCGAACTGGAATACAAAAAAGGGAGGTGTGAGGAGGTCAGGGAAACAAGTAAATGAAAGGCAAGACATGGAAAGATGGATTTATTTTTAATTGTTTTTATTTTCTATGTATTTTGTATTTTTTGTTTTCTTTTTTCTATTTCTTTATTACTTTTGTAATTTCTCTTGAAATTTTAATAAATATCATTTTTTTAAAAAAACACAAACAAACTGCTAGGTTGGCAGGAACTGGGACAGCGCAACAGGAGCTCACCCTGTCGTGGGGATTTGCAGACCTTCTGATCAGCAAGCCCAAGAGGCTGAGGAGTTTAGACCACAGCATCATCCATGTCCTTAGTGCAGCCACTTGAATCATCAAAACCTTCTCTTTAGGATGAGAGGTGGGTGTGAGGAGCTAGAGTGAGACATAAGAATTTGCCCCCAGTGCCACATCTCAAGCCTATCCTGAGGGTCCCTTGACTCTCAAGAGTGACATTTGGGAATGGCAAAGATCTACAATGAGAGGATATGTGTGGGGGAATGTCTTCCTATACAATTTTGGATCCCACTCTACAGGTCTTCACTATTATTTCCTTAGCAGAAGGAAAGAGAGAAAGAGAGAAAGAGAGAAAGAGAGAAAGAGGAAGGAAGGAAGGAAGGAAGGAAGGAAGGAAGGAAGGAAGGATTTTCACACAGTTGTATTACTTTCCCCCTTTGATATAATTATATATTTTTAGTATATGTCAGCATTGTACCTTTTGTCATTTCCATTGATATCACACCATGTTTGTGATTGCATTTTTTTTTCTTTTTGGTATCTTGGTCAAAGAGAAAAGTTGAGATAAGGGACGATGGGAGAATGCATTCTCTGGAGTAAAGTGAATTATCCAACAATATCTGGAAAATATGTGTACAGTCTTTATGCATGAATTAAAATCTTGGCATTGAAATAGATTATTCTAATATTCCTGTGTCAGCACAGCAGACTTTTTAGCCCAGGAAATAATTAACAAAAAAAGAATTCTCTCCCCCCCCCCCAGGCCTCTCAGTTTAAAATAAAATCCTTCCAATTATAGATTCCAGTATCTTGGTCTGCTGGTGAAGAAGACAATACAGTTATGTGTTCTAGGAATTTTTTTTTAAAAGAGAATTCATTTCACCCTTGGCTAGTGATTTATCATAGCTAAATTCTTAATCTAGATTATCACACATTCCTTCTCCAAGAAAGACCAATAGTCTTACTACTTCCATTTTAAAATCTAAAAAGGGCTCCCATAAACCAGGCATAGTAGTATCTGGCCCCCATAATCTTCTCAAGGCTGTGCTTTGCACTCCAAGTGTTTTTACATCTTTGAACCCTGAAAAAAACATATTGCTTTTCTGGATGTAGGATAAAGGTGTTTATGTATGAAAACTAGCTTTCTGTACAAATGTAAATTTTACATTCAATGTACTGGCTTTGTCTCTGGCCCCACCAGCCACTGTCATATCCAAGGCTGCCCAGACTGGAATGTGGGCTTATTTACAGGTAAGTGGGGTTAGTATTCCTGGTTAAGTACTTTTTCAGTGCCTGAATGGCTACATTAAGGTTTGTTCCACCTAAATTGCATTCAGGTGTCCATGAACCAAGCACCCAAAAATTTATTTTTCCAATGCAATAAAATAGATTGTATGGAAAATGGTGCTTGTGTGTGTGTGTTTAGATGCATTTTTATGGGGAGGAGGGTCTTTATCTTTCACATAATTCTAAAATAGATCCATGATCCCAAAAAGGTTAAGAACCTCTGTCTGAGATTAAAATATGAGCCAGATTATTTTCTGCCATCTCTGCCACCCTCTCCCATTCCCATGCGTTGTGCCCACTCATCAAACACACCTTTCCTGTGCAGACATGAAGGCAACAGAGGAGGCACACAGAAAAAACACAGCAAGAACATTTTGGGTGTCCTTTTTGCCTCTGCATCACTCAAAGAATTCTGGGGCACAGGGAAATGTGTATCAGCACACTAAACTTTTCCGTGCTTCAAGAAAGTTCTGAGGTGCATCACATGCAGTCCTGAGTGTTGGCTACATTCACATGACTGTTTATTCTGTTTCCCTGACATTTCTTTACTGTTGATTCCTGCATTATATTTGACCTTTCATATGATATAAAAGCCACTTCTGGAAAACTAATGTGATATAGCCCCCATGTTTAGAGCTCTTTTCTGTGTTATTTGATTCCAGAAAAAAATCCATTTGCAGACCCCTCAACCGAGAAAAATCATGGGGTGGGGAGAGGGTATTGATGAAATCTGGAATGATATGCTGGCAACAAGTTCTTTCCTGCTGTTTTCATGGGGGTGTCACAGGAGAACAGAAAGTGTGGACAACATTGTCCAATGGCATTTGTTGTTGGGTCCCACCACGCTCACTGGGCATGACATGCTGGTATATTGGTCAAAAAGCCTCAGCTCCATAACACAACAGATACTGCAGTTTGAAAGGAACTTTAGAAAAAGGGACAGAAGTGCTAGCATGATAATCAGGAAAACGTACACAGTATTTCCTGTTTCTGAATGCCCCCCAGATTCCAGTTCTAGAGTTCAGGTCCAAGCACCGGAATCTCTGAAAGTTGAGAATGAAGAAAATTGGTTTATTTGGTGTTGTGAACGATCAAGGCGCTCATATGTTACAAGATCGACTGCACTGTTAGAATCCAATCTAGTGTCACAATACCAAACACTGTGGATCAGTCATCCTTTAAGCTGCTTAAGCTCTTCACAGTTAATGACCCCCTCCCTGTTTTTATACACGTGAACTGTTCTGATTGCATTGCCATTGAAGCAAATGTTACTCTTTCCTTTCGCTGTGCCTAACCACCACCCCCGCCAAAGCCCACACATTACAGTCTATCTTAACATGAGCTAAACCCTCAACTACTGAAATCTTTGCATTTGACAATGCTCAAAGAGGTAAAAAGCAGGTGATGTGCTGAAGATGTTGGGGAAACACACTCCTTGTCATCCAAATGAGCAACATTGAGTTGAATAAGAAAGTGGTACCTCACTCAGTGGTTGCATTGGGTGTGCCTTGTGTGATTCTTGCAGAGAATTTGGAAGGTAGGGAAGAAGACATAATTTTTTGTCCTGCAAACTCACATTCTCCCTAGCAGTAGTGATATTGCTTAGATCACCTGGGGAAATTGTACTCATGGCATCCTACAGAACATCACAGGGTGGTAACCTGAAAACTGGCCACTACAGATGAGAGATGATTCACTTTACATTTAAAGGCGAACATACCTGATTTACACTCTCTGAAACAATATGTGATCTGAAACACAGCCATCTGTCAAAATTCATACATCGCTGAATTTTGAATTTCAGTCCTCTAACAAAGTATTGTGTACGCAAATGCATATACAGTGGTAAAATGTGCATAAATATGCATATATTAGTGGAACTAATATACAGAAATTCATTGCGTGATGGGGATATTCCTTGCAAAATGTGTACAAAAATATGAATATTAAAATACTGGTTAATTTTCATGAAGATTTTTTTTAGGGGAAAATGCAAACTGATGTGGAAATGTGAAGAACTAAGTTTAAGACTAGGGGAAATGAGAAACTGGGAGAAACCAAAATTGAAAGATTTCCCTATCTCTATTCCCCACCCCCACCCCATTGTACCTGTACACAATAATGTTTTAGGTATTCACATCTTCTGCATTTATAGCTTAGTCAAAAATTCAAAACTTCCCTGTTATATTATCTTCATCTTCAAGCAGACCATTTTGTTGCATGCAACCTCCATCTCTGAGGGGTCCAAAATTCCAGGGGTTCCAGGCAGTTACCCAGGATTCAGTTTCCTCAGAATGAGGGGCAGTGAAGACTGTGGTATCTTTAGAATATATGGTTTATTTGAACTTATACACAACCTAAGCCTACAACTGAGAGGCTCAAAGGATTAACACCCCCAAACTGCTGGAGGCAGTGAAAGACAGGAGTGCCTGCCGTGCTCTGGTCCATGGGGTCACGAAGAGTCGGACCCCATGAACCTTGAATCCAAGGCTGTGGCTATGGGAGGAGCAAGAACTTTTTGTTGTTTAGTCGGACTAAACAACAAAAAGTTCTTGCTCCTCCCATAGCCACAGCCTAGGATTCAAGCAAAAATCAACCATATCACTTTCTCATAGGCTTCAGCCTGCCACCTGCTTAAAGCTCTCTCACACACAACTCTGACTTTTGTCTTTCTCACTGTTAGAATTTCTGCTCCGTGATTGCAGTCATAGAATTGTTGTCTATCTCATGACGGTGTATGTTTTGACTCCACAGAGTGGGAAGTCACGGAGACAGGATGCTTGTGTTACTGTGTTCCGTGAAGTGAGACTATTGTCCTTTGTTCATTCTCTTTGCTGTATGATGCTAGAGAGAGAGGGAGCCATGTTGCAGTGCTCCGTGTGTGTTTATATGTAAATAAAGTATATTAGCCAAAATGCTGAGTTGCTGAGGTCTGTTACGCAAGCTGCGAAAACTGCGGATCCCTAGGTGTGCCGATATCTGTTGGCATTGGTCGCTGTGATGTTCGGGCAGAAGAAAGCTTTTGAAGCTCCCGAACAATTGACCAGGAGGGAGGGAACATGCCAGTTGGGCATGTGTCTCTGCCAGGGTCCTACTTGAGAGTAGGACGAGCTCCTGACAGTTGAGGGAGGAGCAGGGGCACCCATTGCCCTGAGGCACAGAGCCACTTCCTTTGTTACTCTAACAACCTACACTTAGGGCTGTTACCAAGAGCCTGGCCTCACTGTTCCAAGGGATTAGAAGGGACTCGGGCATACAGCCTAACAGCCCATCCCTCCCAACAATAATGATCAAGAGTGATAATTGATACATCCTAAAACATGGTGCTGAATGTTTGCTCAGTTTGATTTTCAAGTCATGTGCCATCCTTCGCTCCACTGAGCTCAGGATGATGTGAATATCAGTTTCCCCATTTTATCTTCATAAAACAACCTTGTGAGGTAGGAGAGGCTGAGTGATAGTGACTGGTCCAACACCAGCCCATCAACTTCATAGCTGAGTGGAGGTTTGGCTCCTGATCTCCCCAGTTAAAATTCAACATGCACACTGTCTCTGAGGATCATTACATGTGTAATAGGCTTGGGAGATGGAGATCACCAATATCAATGTGCTCATGGGTTGCAAATGAAGATAAAATAACCTGACTTGCTCAGCTGCAACATACTCCTGCAAGGTGGATTTCAGTTAATTGTAATGGAAACCCCATGCAAACCATTTGTTTTGTTGTAGGCATTTGGTTTTTCCATCAGCTCATGTGGATGGAGCATAATTTTGAGAAGGCCTCTTTGTAAAAATAATAAATTTTAATTGCATATGTCTCAAATGAAGTCCCCTAAGTAACGCTTGAATTCAGAACAGACAAAAAAACCCAAAAAAAACTTCAAGTTGCGAATGAGATTTGGAGATTCACAAAAGTTAAATAATTCACAATATTTAATTACTGTAATTAAACTTTCTTCCTGTGTATGTGTGCTGCTTCATAAGTAAACATTTCATTATGCAATTCTAGCTTCTACCTTCCCTAAGTTCCTATGATCGCCTTTGAAAAGGAAAGACAGTTTAAAGTTTTGCTTGAGGGATTTAACTCCCTCATCTCTCTTTCCATCTTTCTTGCTGAACTGCTGGTGTACAACAGCCTCGTTTTATAAGCACATTACTCAGACAACTCCTATCACCCCCATAAAATATAGCATAATATCACATTTCAGAGATCCCCCTGCCCAAGCTGTATTTCATTTCATTCCATTCCATACTAGGAATCCTGCCATTGAATACTGTGCAAATTATTCCAGTGTTTATTTAATACCAGATGAACACAAACCTCATACGTGACATTTCTTCTTGTACATATGACCAATATATAAAACTCTTTATGCAGCGCCAACACACTGATCCATCTAGGCCACCACCATTTACCATGGCTGATGGTAACTTAACCTCGGGCAGAAGTAATTTCCTATCATGCTGACTGGGTTCCTTTTATTGAAGGTGCTTGGGACTGAACCTGGAACTACCTCACACATACAAATTAGCCCCCACCAACCTCAGTCTGCCCTCACCAACACCCACCTCCTTCCCTTGTTTCCTGCAACCAGTCAGAAGGTCATTCTGCCCATCATTAGCTTTGGCTCCACCTAGTGTTGGTCTTTCTGCTTTCTGTCCACATCCAGTGTCTGAAGCTGATCGGAAAATGCACCACCTGTATTTCAGTGGGAGGGAATTCCAAAATTAGGCCATCACCAGGACAGCCTCCTCTATAGATCTCAACACACAAGCAGGTCTGTATGGGAGAAGGCATTACTAAATGATTCTGTGGCTGAGCAAGATCTGGTTTTATATTATGAAAGTAGCTCAGCCATATTGACGTATAGCCTGAGCAGGAAGGGGTGCTGCCAGAGCAGGTATAGGAAGTATGGCAAAGTCAATCAAGTCCTAGGCTAAGCTCCAGTAATACAGCATCAAGTAAGGCAAGGTCCAGGTTCTGAGAAGACAAAGTAGAAGTCAGGTTTCAGTGAGGCAAAATCCCAGCAAAACAGGCAGCACCCTGGATAGCTCCATGTGAAGCTCCGGCTGGAGAGTCATCTGAGCAGCCTCAAATGATGTTGCTTCAGGCACAGATAAATTTGGTCTAAGCTTCAAACATCTCTGCAGCTCTATCTGCATGGCTAGCTCTGCCTCTGGTGAGAGAAGCTTCTCCAGCCTTGCCTGCTTCAACACCAGTTGACTCCAATGATGTAGGGGAGACTGATTATTCCTCTGAGACTTCTGGGCTGCAGTTCTCAGGACAGGAAAGCAACCTCGTCTTCAGATTAGATAGATGCTCATCAAATGGGATCCTCTTGAGCTGCAGCTTCTAGAGCAGTGGCCAGTTTTGAGGGAAATGCCACCTCCTTCCAAGACTTCCTCCAAATATGGCTTCAGCCCTTAAAGATGGGTGGTTATATAATAATGATGATGGTGATGATATGGCAGTAACACATATTCTACTTAAGAGTGTATGTGCCTCTGTAAGCATTTAACAATACAGGGATAAACAATTGACTCACTATGAAGGAACATCATTTTCGTGTGTTCGTGTGCAGAGAAAATGTATATAGTACATTTCCTTGGGACACCACCTTCCTGGGTTGCTTTTCCAAAATGGTTGCCTGTGAGAATAACAATCATTTAGGCAGAAGCTACCAAGATTGGGAGCTAGTTTTCAATATCTATTTTTGAAATGTAACTTGAGTTGCACTGATATTTGCATCGAGAGAGAGAGAGAGAGAGAGAGAGAGAGAGAGAGAGAGGACCTGTTGAACCTCTGCAATTTGCATCCTAGCTTTCAATTAAAAACACCCTGCCCCTAAACATCTCACAGTATCTTATTATCAAACATGGTAGAGGTGGGTGGGAGATTCTTTTGAAAAAAACTGACCCAACCTCCTAACCCTGACTGATAGCTTAGATCAACCATATTCTGCTAACTGTGGCAATCCTGCATCATATGACCCCTAGAGGGTATTTTAATAATGTTACTATTCGACTCCTGTTTCAGGCGCTTTGCATTTTTATGTATGTTAAAGCATTCAGAAAGCGATTCAGCCAGCATGGCTGTCAGGAGAACACAGTCTTATAAGCAAACAAATCTTCGCCATGTCTGGAAATGGCTCTTTCCGAGTGAGGCTAAACAATATAGAATAGAATCAGTGTCTGTGAGTCAATGTCGGGTAGGGGTGGGGTGGGGGGAGAATCTGAATGCGGGAACATAACCTGAAAAGTAAATGAAGACACAGAGAGGACACTTGGAAATAATTTCCCTTTGGCAATTTCTTTCTTTCAAGGAAGACATTCACTGCAGACTTCCTCATCTGGATTTATGAGACCCAAAGAATCTTACTACATGTCGTTGTACATGCAGACATATATTTATGCACCTAGGCATGCAATTAGCTATTCAAAGTCTTAAGATGAACTCAAGCACCAAAACATCCCATGCAGAGGATAGGCAAGTGAGACAGGTCGGCCCAGGATTAAACCTAAGCGATAATCAGATTTCACCCTGGCTGGGCTGTGAGACAAATCTCTGCTTATGCGTCTTTAAAAGCTGGGCTAGTGGGCTGGAAGGAAGAAGGGGGTGGATGGGTGGGAAACGATGTACTGTAAAGGAGCACCTGCCTTCTGCAAGAAGGACATTAAGACAAACATTTAAAGGGGGGGAAAACACACCACAGGAGCAACAGAGACAGTATGCAACTTTAAGAAGAGAGCCTTTTCAGAAAAAGATGGCGCAGTGAGGAATCAGAGGCGAAAACACAATTCCACTACCGGTGCTTTAAAAGCAGAGGGTGGGAGGGAGTCGGAGTATCATGTTGTCCTCTTCTCCCTCCTTGCACCGCCGTGAGAGCTACAAAAGGATGAAAATTCCATAATCAGATATGAAATTATTGCCCCACTCCTTTAAAAAAAAGAGAAAAGGGTGGGAAGGAAGGGGGGAAATGAATCCCTGTGTATCTATTTATTTATTTATTAAAGCTGTCAAAACCTCAAGGAACCGGGAATTGCCACGAAACAGGGCTTCATAATAGCATCATTTTGATTTAAAATGGATGAGATTGTTTAGCAATGTTACTGATTCTACCTGCCTCTCCCCCCCCTTTTTTCCTTTTTTGCAGGGGTGGGGGCAGGTAGCGTTTCTCTACTGCATTAACTGCGCAGCTCAGACCAGAAGAAAAACGACAACGCCACCATAAGAAGGTGGAACACTTTGAAGCATCAATCATGTTGAACCCATAATGTGTTCTTCTTGAGCTTAACTGTCAGGGCTATAAAAATGTAACCGACTGTAGTCTAGTTGTTTTACTTTCTTTACAAATATTGAAATTATGCAGTGTGAGCTGAACAAATTACTTAACCGTCTCCTTGAGCTGATGCTTCTGCCCCCGTCCTTTTTTATTTCTCTCTGCCCCCCCCCCCCGCTTTTTGCCATAGGTCCTTACTAAGTGAACAAACAATCCACCCAAGGTTCCTTCCAGCTGAAACTGGCATTAGGATTTTGTTGCAAGAAAAGCGAGGCCATTTCAGGCTTTAATCAACAAGCTTCAAAAAGAAAGAAAGAAAGAAAGAAAGAAAGAAAGAAAGAAAGAAAGAAAGAAAGAAAAGCCTTCTGACTATAAAAATAAAGAAATAAATAAAAGCAAAAAAACTTCAAGCATTAATACACCATTTCAGGCATTCATGTCAGAGCGCCAAGCTGAATTGCAGCATTCGGTTTTTGCAAATGCAACCAAACAAAACGTTATGGCAACAATCATGAACATTTTATCCTTTGCAAAGCTGCTTTACAAGGCAGTCTTTCCCATGAAAAGTTTTTGGCTTATTGCGGTAGAGGGCTGCTGGGTAGAAGTTTCCATGTGAAATTTAACCGATGCCCACCCCACTCTGCACAGGACTGTTTTACAAGCCATAGACTCTGACTCCCTCTCTCTCTCTAATATACATATTCTATATTGGATGTGAGAGGGAAGCAAACCTTTCCAAGCAAAATCCTGCTCAGCATCATCTGCCAGCTGCAAATCAAAACACTCTCTTTTATGGCTATTTTGTGTTAGAGTAAAAATGTCCAGCACTGGGGGGGGGGGCAGTGCGAAAGAAAGAAAGAAAGAAAGAAAGAAAGAAAGAAAGAAAGTCAACTTTTTATTATTTTATTTTCTACATGTATTGAAAATCCTCTCTTTTCGGCCAATAATATAGAATGTTCCTCTGGGAAGATAATGTGTGTGATTGCGGGTCTGCCTTGTTAAAATCCAGGCCTTTTTATGCAGTCATGTTATCACTCATGAATTATGCATGAAAGAAGATCTCATTACATTTCATTTTCTTTACAGCGGCTTTGCACCCCCCTCCGCTCTCGTCGACACGCTCAGATTCCCATCAGCCTGGCCCCACTCCCCCTGAAGCATGGCTCCATCTTGATGCCTTCATAGCATCTTCGACAAAATGGGCGTGTTTAACTTGTCACCTCAAGCCGGGTATAAATTATTCACCAGAGCTTTGCACAGATTTGTGAGATAACCAGCTTCAAGTCGAGAAAACTTCATAGACTAGGATGCGTCTGACAGGGAGCTACTAATGGCGATTTCCTCTCGAGCAGCCCCTCTCCACCCCAACCCCCCGCTCCCACTAATACCTTCTTGGGTCATAAAATCTCCCTGCATTCAGATTTATTGGACATGTATTTCTTTGAAAATTTAAACAGGCCACTTCCATTTTCACAGGGAATAGATGCTTGTATGGCATTATAGAATCACAAAGCTTGAAGGAACACATGAGGGCTACCTAGTCCAACCTCCTGAGGAAGAAACAAAGGCCAACAGCATAATCTGCAGGAAAAAGTCCCATTGGGTTCAAAAGAGCTTGCTATCAGGTTTCCAGAAAGCTCTGGATCCCCACCCCACCCCAGCTTATGCAGCTGCCCCTGGTGTAATGAACCAATGGTCTGACTCAAAATACGGCAGCTTCCAATGTCCCCATTCTAAATGAACATAGGAAGAAGCACAACCTATCCTAGTTTCCTGTCCCACCATCAGTTTAGAGCATTCAAAGCATACAGGCAGGATTAAATCAGATTTGTGTAAACAGGACCCACCAGCTATGTATTCTCACTTGCCAGGTAATCAATACAGCCCTCTGTTTTTACAGTCTGAGGCAGATAAAAAAACAGGAAGTTATCAAGACTGTGGTACAATGAGAAGTGAAGTTACAGGGAAGGATTTCTTGGTAGTGGTGCCCGCCCTGTAGAACACCTTCCCATCAGATGTCAAGGAAATAAACAACTATCTGGCTTTTAGACGATGTCTGAAGGCAGCCCTGTATAGGGACGCTTTTAATGTTTGATGTTTTATTGTGTTCTTAAATTTTTGTTGGGAGCTGTCCTGAGTGGCTGGGGCAACCCAGTCAGATGGACAGCATATAAATCATCATCTTCATCATCATCTCAATACATGCCTAGTGAGCTACACTCAGCTTTGCCAATCCCATATTGTGGAGGTGTGAATTGATATATTCTGTTGCAACTTCCAACTTCCATAGTACAACTTTCAAGGAAGGTGAATACTGGAAGAATACAGAAATAAAGGAAGTCCTTCTTCACACAGAACGTACTGTGAAATTCACTACCATGAGATGTAGTGATGGCCACCAACTTGGACAGCTTTAAAAGAGGATTATATAAATGCATGTAAGGTAAGGCTATCAACGGCTGGAGTTATGTACCTCCAGTGTCACAGGATACTAGCCACGATGGCTATGCTCTGCCTCCATAGTCAGTATCTATCTATATACCAGTTCCTGGAAGCCACAGGAAGGAAGGATGTTATTGTGGTCAGCACCTGCTTATGAGTTTCGCTTAGACATCTGGACAGCCTCTGAGAGAACATGATGTTGCACTTGATAGGCCATTGACTAATCCAGCAGAGTCTTCTCCAGTATACCTGAAGGAGTGTCTCCGCCCCCATTGTTCTGCCCGGACACTGAGGTTCAGTGCCAAGGGCCTTCTGGCGGTTCCCTCCCTGCGAGAAGCCAAGTTACAGGGAACCAGGCAGAGGGCCTTCTCGGTAGAAGAACAACTACCAGACTTTTAGAAGACATCTGAAGGCAGCCCTGTTTAGGGAAGCTTTTAATGTTTAATAGATTGTTGTATTTTAATATTCTGTTGGAAGCCACCCAGAGTGGCTGGGGAAACCCAGCCAGATGGGTGGGGTATAAATAAATTGTTGTTGTTGTTGTTGTTGTTGTTGTTGTTGTTGTTGTTGTTGTTGTTGTTATCTTTATGGAGGCAGTATTCTACTGAATACCACTTGCTTGGGAACATGAGTGAAAGGGTGTTTGAGGGGAAAGAGTGGTAATACTGATGCACCAGGGGTCTTAAAAGCTCAAAAACCCGATTCATGAGACAGAAAGGCACATTCCTTCTTTTCTAAGGAAAGAGTAACAGCAATGACCAGCTCACACATTTCATGTTTTCCTTCCAAATGACCTTCCTCTTTGTAAGGGATCAAGTCTGCTCAGTGAGGACAGCCCATGGTTATTTGTCTAATTTATTTTCACAGCCATCAGGAGGAGTTGATTTGCATGTGTGAACTGACTGTAAATCACCAAAGCTAACTAGAAACCTTAGCTGCTAAAGGAACACATCTCAAATTATTTGAACTCATAGGGAACTGATTCCTGAAACTTGCAGTGCCACAACATGCATAGAGTTTAAAGTGCAAGACTCATACAGAGAGGCAAATGCCCCTAAACAAACAACATTCATTTCCCCTGGTAGAATTCCATCAGTATTTGGAAGGTCTAAAATATTATCACTAAGAGCAGCACAAACATAAAAACTTACATTTCTGGAAAAGATGTACATTTGCAAATTGATACCTCAGCTCTCTTCACAACCTTCTAGGAAGGGATGTTGCTAGGAGTGCATGAAAAACATGCAAACGGACGACCACTCTTGGTTCTGTGCCCACCAAATTTATTCAGATATTATCATATAAATTATGGCCCTGAGCCAGAGACGGCTATGCGCTAACAGGGTGCTGCGTCACATCCTGATTGCTCATACTGCTTCATCCTTGTGAGAGAGGACTTGGGAAAAGTTGGCCACTGTGTAAGATGGAAGTAGGGTAAAACACAGTGGCCTGACTACTCACAGGAGCAGGTTACTGGCAACATGCACTGAGACGCTGCATGGGGTGCTTACTTGCTACTAGGCTGGGTTCAAGGTTATTGTGTTTTGGGTGGTTTCCTTTGACCCTGAGGTTTGGTAGGTCTTTAGCAGAGACTAAGCTTTTAGTGTGGCAGACCTTGCCCTTGAGGAAATCCTGGCCAAAAGAAGTTCAACCAGAGTCATCCCTGCTTTCTTTCAGAAATATTTTAAAAGTTGTATTGTTCAGACAGAATGTGATTTTAGAATATGGTTATTGTTCATATGTTAATCATGTTTTCCTTTTTGCTACTCTAGTACAGTGGTACCTCGGGTTAAGAACTTAATTTGTTCCGTAGGTCTGTTCTTAACCTGAAACTCTTCTTAACCTGAGGTACCACTTTAGCTAACCAGACGCTTCAGGTTACAGACTCCACTAACCCAGAAATAGTACCTCAGGTTAAGAACTTTGCTTCAGGATGAGAGCAGAAATTGCACAGCGGCGGTGCAGCGGCAGCAGGAGGCCCCATTAGCTAAAGTGGTACCTCAGGTTAAGAACAGTTTCAGGTTAAGAACAGACCTCCGGAATGAATTAAGTTCTTAACCCGAGGTACCACTGTATGATTTATCCAAAATCTAAACAGAAGGGAATTTGTGGAAGAAAGTTGAACTCAGTCCTGTTCAAAAAGCTACTGTTTTATATTCTCCCTCTCCCCCTCTCCCTCTCCCTCTCTCTCTCTCTCTCTCTCTCTCTCTCTCTCTCTCTCTCTCTCTCACACACACACACACACACACCCCAGTCCCATTACCTTCTTCACAACCAATCTATGTGAATGCTTCTGAAGTATTTGGGTTCTACTATCTGCATAGAGGGTAGGTCAAAGGTGAAAGCTTCAAGAACTCTGGGGATTGCACTTGGGCAATTTCAATGCACAGCTTATTTTGTATACAGATGTGCTCATGCTTTCTTTATGCGTGGGCTGGGAGTCTCTTTCTAATTTCGCTCATAGCGTTAATATCATTAGCGGCAGCTTGTTTGTATACTGCAGATAAGTAATAATTTAAATCCTCTGTGTAGTTAAGAAACAATATTTACTTAATTACTCTTTTCCATAATGGTTTTCTTCTTCATTACTGTATGCAGAGAAAAGGCAGCAGGCTCAAATACTGCTGAATAGTCATGCCAGCTTACAGGAAGCCACCATGAGCTGAAATTTAAAGTGCGTGGGTGGGGGGGAGGGATGAATTCATTGCACAACTTAATATTCATTAGCTGAAAAGCAGCCATAGGTTCTAAACTGAAGGACATATGGAAATAAATGTCATCAGAAGCTCCACAAAACAGAAATAAACTGAGGTTCACAGGCCATAGGATATGAAAGACATGGACCACCACCCCAACCACACAGACACAGTATACCTGAAGGAGCGTCTCCACACCCATTGTTCAGCCCGGACTCTGAGGTCCAGGTCCAAGGGCCTTCTGGCGGTTCCCTCACTGCGAGAAGTGAAGCTACAGGGAACCAGGCAGAGGGCCTTCTTGGTAGTGGCGCCCACCCTGTGGAACACCCTCCCATCAGATGTCAAGGAAATAAACAACTATCTGACTTTTAGAAGACATCTGAAGGCAGCCCTGTTTAGGGAAGTTTTTAATGTTTCATGTTTTATCATATTTTTAATATTCTATTGGAAGCAGCCCAGAGTGGCCAGGTGAGCAGGGTATAAATAAATAAAAATAGTATTAGTATTACTATCTTCTCTGGTGCCAGAAATGTGACTGCTAGCACTACCCCAAAAGCCATCTTCCAGTTTCTCAAAAGTTTCCCTTAAAAAAGACTTCCATTTTTATGTCTCTTCCCCCAGCCCTGCAATGTATTCATCCCTCCTCTTCTCCCATTTTAAATTTCGGTTCAAAATGAGCGAATAGGGCACTGACCCAACAACTTCAGTCTGCTGTCAGCTGGTCTCTCCTGTCTGCCTTCTTTCCTACTGTAATGGTTCTAGGGGTTGCTCGTGCGTAAGTTGTCGCCACTCCTGGCTAGGTTACCTGGGTGAACCCTTTCTGTCTGGACAGCCTCTCACCGTGGCTGTCTCAATCGCTGGCAGAATCCGTCAGTGGGCATTTCTTGAACTTCTTCCAGCAAAGAAGTTCTTTGACGCCAAGTCTCCTCCTACTCTCCCTGCGCGGAAGTCTTCTGCGCAGGGAGGGTGTGGACAGCGGAGGACCCGTGCTCTCCCCGCTGGTCTCCGGCGAGGAGTCCTGGAGCCCCCTCACCGATTCCCCCTTCTGCCCCCCTTCTCCACTGGTGCTACGCTGATTTCCTTCCCCAGCAGATGGGCTGCCTCTCTCCCTACTGGGACCTTCTCCGGCATCCCTCTGGAGCCTTCCCTCCGCCTCCGGCTCCGATGGCAGTTCCCTGACACCTACCATCAGCCCAGGGCAGGACATGGCTTGGTATCCTCTGCCTCCTTAGTCTCCCTGTTGCTATCCGTAGGGAGTAGGATGGGGACAAAACTAGAATTATTTGGCTTTGCCTGTCACTGGCTCTAGCTGCACCTATTGTTATTCTTCCTGTGTCCCATCCCACCTGCCCCAATGGGTACCAGCCACCACTGGCTATTGCCATGCTTCCTCCCATTGCTCTCAGGATGAGGCACCGGACATCATTAGTCTCCAAATGCAGCTTGAAGAGAAGATGTGCAGAATGGTCTTTATATGTTGCTCTCCTTTGTCACAGCACCATCTGTCCCTACTGAGAGGGGCTGCAATATCCCCCTTATTTTCATAGCTCCTTTATCAATGTTATGGGAAAGTTGCTTTTCACTTTTATCACAAAGACAGTTAATGGTTTCATAAAACTTTTTCCCCCTTCCTAAAGGACACGTTTTCTTTTCAGGTGTCTCTGCGTGACCCTGAATGTGAGGCAAGATCGATTTGCCATCCTCTTTCTGCCTTTTCTCTCTTGTAATGCCACTGCACATCCAGAAATCTTCCAAGGGCCTTTTTTCTTTGCCGGTTTGTCAGTGGATCATCACTTGCCATCTGGGCCTCTGAATGTTTTAACACCTTAAGAAAGGGGGGGGTATCTGCTTTGTTAAGAAGAAAAAAATCTGTTTCCTCCCTGTGTCTTGTCTGGATTTCTTTTCAGTCAAATTATTTTCACTTGGCTGAGCTTAAAATCTCAAGTCTGCTTTACTGCAGATTCTTTGCTGTGACGTCTAATCTATCATTCACAGACATCATCGTTTTACATGCTTTTACAATGTGTAAACATTAGTTTATGCCGTTTTGTAATACCAGCATATGTCAAACACACATTGGCAAGGACTTGCTTTCTTCTTCCAGCTCTTTTCTTGCATATTGCCTTGGAATCATGTTTGGTTTTCCTCCTTCCATCCTTCAGCGTATCTGAGCTGCTTCCTTTTCCTCTGTTGTACAAAGTTCTGCCCTTTGCTCTCTGCATTTTCCTCTAAAGTTCTTTGCAATGCTCTAACCATCTGTGGTCTAAATCACTGGAATTTCTTCCTCACTGGCCTGCTTCCTTTCTTTTCCATTCCATTCACTTTATCCTCACCCACCTCCCATCCCGCCCCACATTATTTAACTCGGACACTGAGATCCAGCTCCGAGGGCCTTCTGGTGGTTCCTTCAATGTGAGAAGTCAAGTTAAAAGAAGTTACAAGAAACCAGGCAGAGGGCCTTCTCAGAAGTGGTGCCTGCTCTGTGGAACACCCTTCCATCAGATGTGAAATAGATGAACAACTGTATGGCTTTTAGAAGACATCTGAAGGCAGCTCTGTATAGGGAAGTTTTTAATATTTGATGTTTTATTGTGTTTTAATCTTTTGCTGGAAGCTGACAAGAGTGGCTGTGGCAACCCAGTCAGGTGTGCAGCATATTATTATTATTATTATTATTATTAATCCAACTTTAGCAGACTATTACCAGGCTGCCCTGGCTATTCCAGCATTTGACTCCATGATGGATCCAGGAATTAGAAGGGTGCCCAAGCATTCAGCCTACCCCTTGAAAAAACCCCTCATAACATTATCATCATCATCATAGGTGACTTTTTGAAGATAGATACTTTTTTCTTTCTTCATTTTACTTATTCTTTTGCTTCTGTAATATAACAGGCTCAATCAACTTTGATGTGATAGATTGCATTACATAAAATGCACTAATTGAATGTTCTGTGACACTAGAAAATTTGAGATATAATTGGGTCACTGAACTACAAGAAGCACAGCATAAGATAAAGAAAACATGTTGCAAAGCTTGCATAAGACAAATGAACATAAAAAGAATCATTCTCTAAGGGGTTCTGTTAATTGAATACATTTAATATTTTCGGAGGCAGTTAAAGCTGACACCTGCTGTTTTATAGACTGACATGGTCTGGAGCTATCTAGCTCTTTCCAGTAAGCTGAAGAAGCAAAATATCTAATTAAAATGAAGCAGGAAAGGCATTTAGTCAAATTGGTTAAAGTGCTGTTTTTAACGCATAGAAAAATGGCTATTTCTATGACTCTCTGTAGTTTGTCAAAGCTAACAAGTACGGTAAGTATAAAGTGCCCAGGATAATGTAACTGTTTGAATGAAATATTTGCAGGATTTTTTGGGGGTTTTTTACATGTGGAAAAGTCTAACTACACTTCAAATTAATCTTAAGTACCAGAAAAAAGACACTTTTACAAATATAATTATCACAACCCTGAGATGAGGCAAGCAACAAATTCTGAAAAGTTTGGAAAATAAACATCTCTTTTCATTCATCTGGAAGCATGTATTTTATCAGCAAGTTGTACCTGCATCTGCATCTAGGGGCTTGCAAGAAGTTAACACCCCTCATTTATTGAAATTAATCAACCTAACTTAAGTCATGTTGAAAACATTCCTGCTTACCTAGGCATTTGGTGGCTGACAAATACTTGTTCTTGGCAACCTTGCAATTATTCAATGGAAGTATGTTTTTTCATTGTAATCACTTTTAGAATGTTTTTAACTGTAACTTCTTTTACATAGGTGTTTTTCATTGAAACTGTTCTTAGAATGCTTTCATCCGCTTGTCTTTATTTTTGTTTTTAATTTGTGTATCTGTTTGCCGCCCTGGGGAGAAAGGGTGGGGTATAAATTCAATAAATAAATGAATAAATGTGAATTTTACTGGGTCTATTCAAAATGGAACTTAGTTGACTGCCAGCCAATGATTCCCAGTCAGTAGTGAGGAAAACACACTCTGCAGCAGCAAATTAAGTCCTTCTCTATATTCTTCCCCTGGTGAGTATGAGGCAGATAGTGTTTTCTGCTGTGGTACCACAACTATGACATGCCTTCCCTGAAACATGTCATTTGGTACCTTTAGGTGCCAAGCAAAATAAATGACTGCCCTGCCCCTATTATATGCATTGTTAATTCCTGCATACAGAAGGGGGATGAGGTGGGGTGGGTGAGAGCCCATCATAGGAGGAATTCAGCTTCACAGTGCTCTGATCATTTTATCAACATAAGCATTTCTGTTTGCCAAATGGACCGGTCCCCCATCTGCTCCCCCAGCCTGCAGTTCCTGGAGTTCTCTCAACCACAAATAGCAGATTTAGGGGAGGTATGGGGATGAAGGTGAGGAGGGGTGAGTCCCATTAAGATAGCAGGAGCTCTTGTTCTGGCTTCTGCTAGCATGCCAGATTGTTTGGTTCCTGTCTTATACCTTTAAAGCACATCTGAATGAAGCACATTGTTTCTCTCAAAGAATTCTGGGCACCGTAGGCCACCAAGGGTTTCTGGGAATTGTACCTCCCAAGGGGTGAACGACAGTGCTCAGAATTCCTTTAAATTGTACCTGCATGCACACTTTCCTCTTGGCCTGGGAAAAACCATGTTGTGAGCATGTGCTAACAAATTTGCCAAGGTGTAATAGAGAACACTGCTCAGTTAAGTTATTGGGTTCTATGTGGTCTGAATTCAGTAGTCCGGATTCAACAGATAACATACAACTGCCTGCAAACAAGCAATACACAACACAATGCGTAACTTTATGAAAGCATCAACTGTTCTATTGATTCTGCATGAGCTATGATAATCTTGAAACATCAACATAAACATTGCAATAGCATAATCCTTTAAACAGATGATCCCTTAAACCCAGTGAATATAGTCTTTCCAAGACTCCAAAAATAACCACAAATGGTAGCATATATCCTATAAGTAGGATTCTGCATGTTATCCTTTTGAATGACATTGGTCCATTGGAGAATAAGAGCTTTTACATCCTTGTTCTCTAAATCCATCACCTTTTTGTTTTAACGGGCACTAAATTAATCACTTTGAAACCCATTAAAGGTTCCAATGAGAGAAAAAGATCAGAAGGTTTCGCCATCTTATGTGGTGCTGCCATAAACCTTTTCCTGACCTTGCATGCACAAGAAGACAGTCTTGGCTCAGTTTAAGAATTACTGTGCCAGATATCACAATGCAATACATTTGGTCTTAAGTGAGAAGCATAAGTGACAGTCATCAGACCATAGCCGCAGAGTAAATAAGCAGACAGACAAATAACATAGTGTCTACATTGTTTCATATTGCCAAAAATTTAGTAAATAGTATTAATAGTGCATTAACAAGTGGATGAATAACTATTAGAAGAGAGTGTTGCCATTTATAACACTAGGGAGCATGAGATTGTAACGGGCCACTGGATTATGTCAAGAGGTCTGACACAGAAGCAGACCGGCATCATAAAACGAAGAAGTGACAATTGAGGGGGCTACGTTATTTACTGCACTTGGGTTGACTTATTACAGTTATATATGGACTTGTCATTAGGGCACCATGTCCTGTAACCATCATTGAAATAAATAGGGAGAGCACTAGAGGACTGCCATGCTGCCATTCATTTCCCTGGCAGTTGGGTAAGAATGTCAGGGGAGCTCTGGCAGATCAAAAGAGGGATACATTTCACCTCACATTCTCAGGGGAAGGGCTGCAGCTCAGAGGTAAGAGCATCTGCTTTGAATGCAGAAGGTCCCAGGTTCAATCCCCATAGAATTGTAGAGTTGGAAGGGATCCCAAGGGACATCTAGTCCAACCCCCTGCATTGCAGGAATCTCAGCTAGGTCATACATGATAGATGGACACCCCACCTGCTTAAAAAACTTCCAGTGAATGAGAGGGGACCACCTTCCAAGGGAGTCTGTTCCACCGCCAAACAGCTCCTACTGTCAAAGCTGTTTTTCCTCTTGTTTAGTTGGAATCTCCTTTCTCATAACTTTAATCCATTGGTTCGAGTCCTAGCCTCCAGAGCAGCAGAAAACAAGTTTTGTGCCATCCTCTATGTAGCAGCCTTATTTGAAGATGGTCATCATATATCCTCTCAGTCTTCTCTTTACCAGACTAAAGGTAAAGGTAAAGAGACCCCTGACCGTTAGATCCAGTTGCGGATGACTCTGGGGTTGCGGCGCTCACCTCGCTTTATTGGCCGAGGGAGCCGGCGTACAGCTTCCGGATCAGGTGGTCAGCATGACTAAGCCACTTCTGACAAACCAGATCAGCGCACAGAAACGCCATTTACCTTCCCACCGGAGGGGTACCTATTTATCTACTTGCACTTTGACGTGCTTTCGAACTGCTAGGTTGGCAGGAGCAGGGACTGAGAAACGGGAGCTCACCCTGTTGCGGGGATTCAAACTGCCGACCTTCTGATTGGCAAGCCCTAGGCTCTGTGGTTTAGACTACAGCACCACCCGTCTCCAGGCTAAACATACCCAATTCCTTCAACTGTTCCTCTCCAGATAGGGCTTGGAATGACTCCCTGTCTTAAACCCTGGAAAGCCACTGCCAGTCAGCATAGATAACCCTGAACTAGATGGGCCCTTGCTGGAAGGCAGCTTCCTATCTTTCCACCAGTAGCAAGCTAGATGCCTGCAGGAAGTTGGGTGTGAAGACAACGCCGCCCCCCCTGTTGTTTGGATCCAGCTTCTGATATTTATTATTGTTTCATTATTGCAGCTCTATCCTGCTTTATCTCCAAGGAGCTCAAGGTAGCATACATGGTTTCCCCCTTCTCATTTTATCATCTCAACATCCCTGCGAGGCAGGTCACACTGAGAGACCATGACAACCTGAAGGGCACCCAGTGCGCTTCATAGCTGAGTGGTGATTTGAACCCAGATTTCCAGGATCTCATCTGACACTTTAGCTACTACCCCACAATGGCTCCCTGCTCTAATTCACCCATACAGGTACATTGCCTTTGAACATGGCAAATTCTTACCATTACAATGGCAAATAGCTAACAGTTGGGAAGTCTCTCCGTAGGTTCTGTCTTAGACCTTTTTATGAATCCAGATGCTCATTCCCAAAGCTGTGCTTTGCAAACAAATCTAATTTATACGATGACAGCCCAGTAAAACACATCCTCTCCAATTTGCTGTATAAATAGAGTTCAAAACCAAAGAAAAGGAGTCGGAGATGATTGCTTCATGACGTCGTGCCTCCACCTCCTTGGGAGATGGTTCTCATGACTTTCCACAAAAGAGTCAAGACTTTTGTGTGTAACCACAAAATAATTATCACTCTTTGCAAGGATGGCTTCGGAGGAAACCTCACTGAACAAACTCTCTGCTGTTCCCAATGACTGATTTACCAAATATAGCCTACCCATAATTAAAAATGTGAAATTTGCAGAAGTCACATCTTTTATTAAAATAACAAAAAGCCCTTTAATCTCTTGTTCAAGGAGGAATATATATATATATTCCTTCAAGAAAAATCTCGGAAAACTTCTATAAGAAAAATAGATGGAAAATATTGCAAAACCTCTGCCACTAAGGATGTACAAATGGAATTTCACTTACTTGAAGAGTTGAAGTTGGACATGCTGCAGCAGGATAGCTAATTTATTTATTTCATTCCAATTATGAATCCCTTCCTATAAAATATCAAACCAATGGATTCAAGTTACAAGAAGTTCATTTCTTGTAACTTGAATCTCTTGGTTCGAGTCTGAGAAACAAGCTTGCTCCATCTTCCATGTAACAGCCCTTTGAAGATGGTGATCTTATCTTATCATTTTCTTCTTATCCAGACTAAACAATACCCAACTCCCTCAATCATTCACCATAAGTCTTGGTTTCCAGATCCTTAATCATCTTGGTTGCCCTCCTTTGCACATGATCAGGCTTGTCAATATACTTCATAAATTGTGATGCCCAGAACTGGACACAGTAGTCTAGGTGTGGTATGACCAAAGCAGAAATATTACTTCCCTTGATCTGAACACTTTACTTTTGTTGATGCAGCCTAGAATAGGAGCAGCTTTCACATGTATTACTGGCAAGCCAGGTATTCCCAATCTTATATTTGTGCAGCTAGTTATTCCTGCCTAAGGAAAGAACCCTACATTTGTCCCTATTGAAATTCATTTTTTTAGTTTAGGCTCAGTTCTCCAGTCTGTTAAGGTTATCTTGAATCCTGCTTCTGCCTTCTGCATCATTAGTTACCCGTCCCAATTTGATGTCAGCTGCAAATTTGATCATCGTCATCTCAATTCCTTCATCCAAGTCATTTATAAAGATGTTGAACAACAACAGGCCCAGGACAGAACCCTGTGTCACCCCACTTGCTACTTCTCTGGTCTGTCAACCAGCTACAAATCTACCTAACAGTAACAATGTCCAGCCCACATTTTACCAGATTTCCCACAAGAATATCATGGGGGACTTTGTCAAAAGCCTTAGTGGACTCAAGATACACTACATCCACAGCATTCACCTGAGCCACCAAGCTTGTAACTTTATCAAAAAAGAAAAGAAATGAGGTCCATTAGGCATGCATTGCTTTTGAGAAACCCATGCTGTGTTTTAGCAATCATAACATCGTTTTCTAACTGCTGACAGACCGTTTAATCTCATTCTATGACCTGGTACTGATGTTAAGCTGACTGGTCAGTAGTTACCTGAGTCTTCTTTCCCCCTTTTTTTTGAGTCAGGGACAGACAACATTTGCCCCCCTCCAGTCTGAAGACACCTCACCTGTTCTCCAAGAATTGTCAAATATTATAGACAGAGGCCCTGGGATTACACCTACAGTCTCCTTTAGTACCCTTAGATGTAGCTCATCAGGCCCCAGAGATCTGAATTTATTTAAAATAGCTAGGAGTTTCCCTCCCACCTCTTTTCTGATCTTGGGCTGCAGCTCCCTCTTGCATGATTTATTCTGTTAGCATTGCTTTCCTTTTTGGTGAAGACAGAGGCAAAGCAATTCTGCCTTCTCTCTATCACCCAACAACATTTCTTCATCTTCTCCATGCCGAAGACCTACTTCTTGCTTGTTCTTCCTCTTGCTTCAAATATATCTGAAGAAACATTTTTAAAATTAGTTTTAACCTTTTTTTCAAACTGAACTAATTCTGCATTTGGCCCACCTGACCTTTTCCCTGACCTTCTCCCTGCAACTGTTGGCTATTCATGTCTACTCTTCCTTCATGATTTCCCTTTACTTCCATTCCTTATACATGTTCTTCTTAAATCTTCACCCATCTATAAGCTGCTTATGCAGCCACACCGGTTTCTTTAGATGCCTCCCACTTTTCTTTCTTGTTAGAACTGTTTGTCTTTGTGCCTTCACCTTTAAGAAAGTTTTAAGAAACTCCCATCCATCTTGGACTCCCTTCTCTTTGAGTATTTCTGACCATGGGATCTCACCCAGTAGTTCCTTGAGTTTTTTGAAATCAGCCTTCTTAAAGCCTAGAGTGCATGTCAGACTACACTCAGCTTTCCCTTGCCTCTGTATCAGGAAACCCAAGAGGACATGGTCGCTTCCTCCCAAGGTTCCCAGTCCTTCCACTTTGTCAATCAGTTCTTCCCTGGTGGTGAGGACCAGGTTCAAGATAAATGATCCCCTTCTTGTTTCTTCCAGCTTTGGGGAGATGAAATTGCTTTATTCGTTGATTCTGAAAGCTATTTATAAGTACACAGTTCCTGAGAGATGCAAAAGTGGAGAAGGCTCTGCACATTTTGATGTCATGGACTGAGGTGAAGGTAATAATTCATTAAGCATTGATCAAAATAAATTTCCTGTAAGTGCTACAACATTTAGTGAAAGATAACTGACAACCTGGCACATAATTTTCTTGCATTCTGAATTTTAAAAGACTAAAATATACAAGAAAATATGAGAAAAATATAATAATCTTTAAGCCACTGCTTAAAACAAAAACCCATCAAAGCCATTAAATTTTAAACTTGACATTGTTCAATTGCTTTAATGCCTTAAATAGCAAGCAGTTACTGGCGTAATGATGTATTTGGTGAGTGTTTCTTACTTTTTGACATAAATTACTTTGTTTTATTTGATTTTTTAATGCATCTGGTAATAGGAGACGCATTATGCATGGTAAAAATGCCATTACAAGGGGTGAGTTGAAAGTACCTGAACATGAATCTGAGAAAATGTGCTTAATGTAAGAGATTTTAATCAGATTTTTATCAACACTCCTCATGTCATCAGTGGCGGGCAGAAAGTTAATGTAACCTCATTAAACTGTTACTCAGAGGAGGGAAATGACCACTGAATATCAGAATCATTTTGCAATCTTGTACACTTTGGCCCAAGGCATCAGACAAAAATTAGCAAAGAAGATTATGTGTCAGATTAAGAGTCACTCCAGAAGTTTCTGAAAGAGAATAACTTATTTGATCATTGTGTCTTTAATCAACAAAATGGTCATAGTGGTGATGGGAACAAGCAGTGTTGAAATACCGAGACATATTCCTAATGAAGTTTGACTCATACACTAGCGCTTTGCTGGTATTCTTCCAGTGCATGGAAGGAACAAAATTGTGCTCCCAGTCCTGTTCCCAACCTCCCAACATTCAGATGAAAGAGTGCATAGGGTAGGGCCAGGGCATTTTGTGGCCCTCCAGATGTTAAAGGGCCCAACCTCCAGTCATTGGCCAATGTCATCTGGAGGACCACACATTCCCCAGTCCTGGCCTACAGTCTATATGCATACAACTTTAGATGCCAAGCAAAAACTTTCTTCTGTAACTTGACCTTTCACCTTTAACTATCTGTGGCTTCTTAGAAGTGTATGGGATGTCTGCTCCCCAGGCCAGTTTCAATGCATTTATGTGGGGTCTTTGTTGTTGGTTTCGTTATTGTTGTTGCTGGTTGGTTGTAGGTCACTTTGGGCTGCCTTGGGCAAGATGAAACGACTAATGAATTTAAAAAATAATAAAAAATAACTGTATGTGCATAGCTGGGATAGGTGTTTTTTCGACAGAGGATCCCTGATTTCCATTATTGGATTAGAGAACTGAGGTTGGAAGTACGGTAGAGTAAAGATCATGTTCTTCTTTTCCATCAGCAAAAGGCCTGGTTCCTGATATTATTTGAGATCTGCCTGGTCAATCTAAGCTACCAACTTCCAAGATGCTGTTGCATATTCCTTTTCTGTGCTTAAAGAAGCCTGTGAGGCCTGAGTTGTCATTGGGCTCAATCTAGATGAGGGATAGGAAATCCTTTTCTGCTTGAGAGCTGCATTCCCCTGTGGAGAAGCTTGTGGGAGCCACCTGCCAGTGGTGGATTAGGCCAGAGGCAATGGATGAGATTCTTACCTCTACATTCCGAACATTCATAATTCTGTGGTTAGTACATACCTAGACAACTCTCTAGATCTTAGCCAGCCAGAGGCATTATCACAATTCAAGAGCACATACCAGGCAGGTGGAAGCACTCAAGGAGGGCTGGGAGCAGGAGCAGTGAGAGGTGTAGCTTAGAGAAAAGGGTGGTGACCAAGAGATGGACATGGTGTGGAGTCCCAAGGGTGAGACATAAAGACCTGGAGGGCTACATTTAGCCTCAATGCCTGGGGCTCTCCAGCCCTGGTCTAGATCAAGCCTCACATACTCTGAAACATATTTTTTTATTAGACACATTTGAATAAACACCTCCATATGCAATGTTGGACATTTGAAGTTGCCATGTACTGAATCATACCTTTGTCCCATCTAGCTCCAGATTACCTACACTGACTAGCAGTGACTGTCTGGGATTTCAGACAAGGGTTTTCCTATCCCTACTGCTGCAGACGTCAGGAATCTTGGAAATTACTGCAGGCAAAGTGTGTACTCTGCTGTTGATCTATACCACCTCTGCAGTACAGCAAGCATCAAGTGCCATTAACTAAATGTGTGGGATAGACTTTGACAAAACTCTTATCAATTTAAAAAGAAAACAGGCAGATTATCTATCTGGATAGGAAAGGGTTCTTCTTATGCTGTTAATCTGACAAGCTTCCGCGCCGAGGACAACAGCCAAAAAAGGGGAACTTCATATAAAGCTTACAAGTATGTTTTATTTTATTCCAGTTGTGAATTGCTTCCTCTAAAAGATTTTGAAGCGATCCAACAAGAAAAACATAGACAACAAAAATGACTTCAAATATAAAAACAGCTTCAAAACCAGTACAGATAATAGACTGGGATACGTATAGCAGGACACCTTTTGGAGCTCCGCATAGGTAGTTGCAACACTGTTATTGCTGAACATTGTTCAGAGGGGCTTCTTACTTTGGTGATGCAGATGCACCGCATCTGAACAGCACTGGCCTCCCAGCTGCCTCATCCTGGTAAGCCAGGGCAATACTGGTGCCAGTAGGTCAGGTGTAGACTGACACCCCTGTCAACCAGCTGTTCCCGTTCAGTAGAAAGGAAGGTCTTCATATCATTTTCCATCCAAGAAGGACCTTCATGGAAAGGTAAGTTTCTTGGGTATTGTGAAGGCGTAAGTGATAGAGCTGAGCTTTCTGGAGTAGGGAGCAATGAAAGCCTAGGAGAATTTTTCTCCCATGGTCCAACATTTTCTTTTCAGGGATATGTTTGACTTATACTTTCGCATTAACTATCAAGATGCAGAATTGCTTTCAAGGGAATTGGAATAAGGCTAATGTTGTGCCCGTAATATATAGATAGGTATATAGATAAATAGGTAAGCTGGAATGACCTGGACCACTACAGATTAGGTGGCTTGAGTTTGATCCTAGGTAAAATCATGGACAAGGATAAAATATAAGTGCAATCACCAAAGAATTAAAGGATAATTAATGCCAAGCATCAGTCCGTAATGGAAAATAGATCTTGTCAAACAAACCTGATATCATTTTTTGATGAGAATATGCTGCACTACTTCACCTTTACACCGAGAGATCTACATTTCAGTGTTGATTTATTTGACTAGAGAAACCAAGTAGGTGGAATAAATATTGCCCAAAGTGCTAAAGATGAGTTGGGCTGAAGAAATATACTTGGCAATATTTTTAGAGGCAAAACCTTGAATAATACTATTTTGTTTACTAGGTTTTGCTTAAACCGAGATGTGACCAATGTGTAGCTATGCAAAGTGGAAATCAAATTCTTCTGATGCTTGACACTTAAACTTCATTAATTTATTACTAAAATTATTCAACATGAACAGCAAAGTTTGGCTATGATCAAAAACTGCACAAAGCTTGGGTGGATATGCATCGGATTTCATGTGAATAGAGAATTCTTTCTTTTGAATGTACGGGGATGTTCTGTATGTCCATTCCTATGACATGCACATGTAGTGCATTTCTATTTAATTCAACATTATTACTTATGAAATTGCATCTATAAATTAGCATATGCAAATATTACAGAAACCTGTGCCCTTATTTTTGGATGGTGCATGTCTTCTTTGGTTGATGATCAAGTGGTCATGTCTGCTTCCCTATGCTGAAGACATTGTCAGAGTAGCAGGCACTTATTTTCACATTGAGAGCATTTTCTCAACATGAAAGCTTTCTACAATATATAAGAAGCCCTTTCAGACTCTGAAAAGCAGCTGCTTCTGTGCACAAAAGTTTCTACTCTGTTCTTCAGCTCTGGCCTAAAATGATCACCCACCCAATAGGCCTCTACCATTTTAGACAATACGTACGTCTGTTATCTATGAGTCAATATATGGGCTAACCCATGAGATCTCAAGTTTCTTAGACATATCTATTATTGAAAAGAAAACACATCACACTATCAACTCAGCTCACACTGTGATAATCAGGAAGAAAAGCAGGCGCTGGCTTACTGGCATGACTTGCCCCTGGATTATTCATATGCAGACACTGTGTTGGAGACAATCCCCCAGCAGGAGCCTTCATGTTTACCCCCGGCTACATCCTAGCTACTGTGTGAAGAAATTAAGCTAGACTCAAACATACTGGTACAGTGGAATCATGGTCATTCTGTTTTATTATGGTACATGCTGTAAGCCTGAAAGAAATAAGGAATCTCTGCTCTTCAAAGCCAATCAGATAATCACCTCTGAAAAGCTTGCAGGTTGGTGATTAACTGATTTCAAATGTTGTCACTCATCCATTCCGACTATTCTACTGTATGAGTTAAACGGAGAGAAACAGAGGTGACCAATCCAAGTTAGATGACAAAATCACTACAAAGGCATCATCCTGGGAAAAGGTGGATCTGGTAACAGGGAGATGGTATTATTAATTTAATGATAATGATAATGATAATAACAAATAGATTTCTATCTTGCAAATCATCCGAGAGGAGTCTAGGGTAGGAAACAATCTTTGAAACAATTCAAACAATTCAAAACATTCAGAAACACCCTTAGTCACCTCTCAGTTAGATTGCTGCAATGCACTTCATGTGGGTCTGCCCTTGAAGAGTGTTTGAAAGTGGCAGCTGATGCAACGAGTGGTAGTTTGGGTGGCTTTCGAGGGGGACTAGACAATTGCATGGAAGAGAAAGCTCTCAGTGGTTACTAGTCATGATGGCTTTATGCTGCCTCCCAGGATCGGATGTGACATGACTCTGGATACCAGTTATGGGGAGTAACAGCAGGGACCACTGTTCTGTTCATGTCTTGCTTTGGGGTTTCCCATTGGTTAGTCACTGAAGGTACAGGGTTTAGCTGCTGTTTTTTTTTAAAAAAAATATTTTACCATTGAAGTGTCTGGGAGGAAGGGGGGTATATTAAATAAATAAATAAATAAATAAATAAATATGCCCTTGGTTTGATCTGTCATGGCACTTCTTATGTTCTGATGTTCTTAATGGGGCTTCCTCCCAGGACTGTGCACAAAAAGAATTGCAGCCTTAGTTTTCAGGTGCTACAGGTCTCTTTAAGAACCTTGATTTTCTAACAAGGTATTATTCAGATATATTTCTTAAACTATCTGAAGTTGATTCCACCCCCCCCCCCAAATCCTGGACTATTAACTTTTTTTCTTTTTTTTAGTATTTAGATCACAACTCTTGAAGACTTAGCTATATTTTGACAGGAGCTGACAAAGAGTGCCATGGAATTGTGACTCAATTGTCACCTTCAGCGTGTTCAAGCTGAAAAACTCTGGATGACTGCTAGGTACTAATTAGAACTGTTATATTAGGAAAGCAAATACAATGGTGTCTAACATTAAACAAAGCAGAGTTCTCATCACAAATGGTTTCTTTTGTGTTCAGGTTAGTCTACAAAACCATTTTGCATGCTAATGAAGCACAAACAATTATTGCTAAAGTAACTAGTTTCATGCAATTACAAAAATCACATAAAAAGCCCCATTGTTTGTTGTCTTATGATTTTTTAATGCTAATTTTTGCACTTGATAATTTGAGGATTTCATTTTGCACTGCAGCATGCAATTAGGTTGTTATATCTGTGAAGGTGAAGGCTTTTAATGGAGGTGGGGGTAGATGAATTTGTGTGATGGGAGAAGAATTAATGCCTTCCCTTAAAAAAAAATTTTTTAAGTCATCCTTCACATAAGAGGGAGTGGACAGGATGGGTAGATGGAGGTAGGAGGTGTGGCAATTTGTTATCTAGTGAAAATAATTGTTTCTGTAAAAAGAAAAGAATAGAAAAAAGAGGGAGAACTTTTAAAATGAAACAGGAAAACCCAGAATGTACATACAAGCATCGCATATCACATTTCTATAGTGCAAGTCTATGTGTGTTTTCCAGGAATTAAGTCCCACTGTGATCAATGGGGTTTACCTGGAACTCCCAGGTGTATAAAATTCCAGGCAGTTTTAATCTGCATTTCCCCTTACCACAGAAAGTCCAATAAATAAAAATAACGTCCCAGTATACATCTGCAGTGACCGCTGGTCTAGAAGCTCATGTGCACAGTTTCTGAGTACGTGGTTTGTGACGTGCTTGTGGTGATGTTTTATTGTAAGGTCTCTATCGCCACACCCATTCTTCCATTTGCTCCTCACCTGAGCACAATATAGCCATTTTGGCAGCCCCCAATAAGCTACCTATTTCCACTGGCAGCCACATGTCCAGTTCAAGATCTCTCCACATGGTAAATGAGAGACTGTAACTGCAGTACATATGTCAGGATATATATATATATATATATATATATATATATATATATATATACAGTGGAACCTCGGTTTTTGAACATAATCCATTCTGGAAGACCATTCGACTTCCGAAACGTTTGAAAACCGAAGTGCAAAGGGCTGTCGGCAAATTTGATTGAGAAAATTGAAAAACACGCAGCAGAAGCCTTTCAACTTCTGAGGCGTGTTTGAAAATGGAAGCATTTACTTCCAGGTTTTTGGCATTCAGGTTCCAAAACATTCATCAATGGAGACGTTTGAGAACTGAGGTTCCACTGTATATATGTATATCTATAGATATATAGATATAGAGAGAAAGACAGAGGCATTACACAAGACATAAGTACAGAGGACCCTCCGGATACGAATTTAATTCATTCCGGGGGTCCATGCGCACCCTGAAAAAACGTAACTAGAGGCGCTGCTTTTGCGCACACGCACACAGTGACCTGAAAGTTGTGTAACCAGAGTGGTAAGTAACTGGAGAGTACACTGTATTATATTTAAATAATAATAATATTGCCCCTACCCAGAAGTGGCTTATGAGGTGAGGTGGAGCCAATGCCCTAGATTCTTGTAAGGCAGGTCCTGTTGCTTATGGGAAGGGCAGGGGCAGGGGCAGGGGCAGGGGCAAGGAGGTTGGTGTGGTGCAAATACATGGGCAGGAACACTGGGTTGGCTCTGATGGTGCATTTGCACCAACCTCCCTGCCCCTTTCCCCTCTCTCTCATTAAGCAGCAGAAGCCCACCTGTCGGGAAGCTAAGAGAGTGGCTCTGTATCACCTGGTAAGCCACTTCTGCCCTTCCCGCATAAAAGCACAACCCTCTGTGTTGCCTAATACCATTGTATGCCCACAGAATAACTGGCTACATAAGTCTGGTAACATTTGTTCTTGAGCACTTCTTGGGATGTTGTTGTTGTTGTTGTTGTTGTTGTTAAGGGTATGTACAAACTGGTACAGAGGGGCTCTCAGATGTGCCCAAAATTTAGAAGGATATTGGCAGGTGAGGGAGTAGTGGTTGAACGGAAGGAGAGAAAAGCACATCCCAGATGCTTTTCTTGATTCTCCATTCGCTGGTGTGGATGAAAATCGGCAGACAAACAACGGACATTATGACAGTAAAAACTGGGAGTGTGCGGACGCTAACTTGCCAAACAGAGTAAGAGCAAGGAACAGAAGCATTCACTTGGCTCTTCTTCAAGACTGGAATAATCATTAAGCTAAGTATGCATGTTCAAAGCTCCTAGCTTAGCCTCCCTTTGATACACTAGTCACATAAATATATATTTTGATGCAGGGGAGGGGAAGACACTTTAGAATAAGCAGTTCCTCCTTTGTGTATCGGAGGTAGTATAAAGACCATACTGGTGCAGAAGTTCTGAATTGGCTCCAAATTTGGGGAGTAGGGCTAAGAGGTCAGGGAATGATGTGGCCACTTGGCGGGTTTGAGTTTCAATGTCTCTCTTTCGTGAAATTAACCTCTGATTCCTGCCAGGCTGTAATGCATATTAAAGTGCTAAGCAATTTTGCAGATCTTTCCCTCAGACTGTGGTGTGTCCTGTTAGTAGTTCTGCAACAAGAAAAAAACCTGCAATCAGAATATGATGATATTTATTTGTTTATAGCACCCTGCATGCAAGCTAAAATGAGCCCAGGTTTCTTAGCCCCTCATCCAGCCTATATACCTTTTCTGATTCTGTTGTCAGTTTTTCCCATGTTATCCTATGCCTGTTATTATCGCTTCTCCATGTTATTCCTCTTCACTCTGCATTTTTGTATATGGTTTTGAAGAAAAAGTAAATGCTGGACGTCTGCAGAAAAACATTTCCTATGTTTGCCTGCTGCTGTGAAGAGTTCCGTTTTGTTTTTAAATTACCAATTGGTATGTGAATAATTGATTCGCGGCTGTCACAGCATGGAGGTGATATTGTACCTTCTTATCCTGCTTCCTCCACCTCCTGCTGTCTGCTTAACCTTTCCTTCTTTTTGTAGTCTTTGTTGAAAAAAGGCCATGTAGATTTGGTGAGCAGTAGTTTCCACTTGTTCAGGAACCAGGAAGCAAAGGGAGGTGGGGAGATCAGTATAAGGAAGGTTTGCACCTTGCATTGCATTGGTACAGTTGTTGCTTAAAATAGTGCAAATATTGCAATAATTTAGAACTGCATAATCAAAACATTACTTAACCAGGTTGGTAATTTACCTGTAAAAGACTCTGTTTGAGTCTCTCAATAATGAATTGAGTTGTTTATAGAAAAACCAAATTGAACGTGGAGGATGGAGGAGAGGAAGGAGGAGAAATAGAAGATGAAGGATGAGAGAGAGGAGAAGATGAAGAGAAGGGGAAAGAGGAGAAAGAGAAGAAGATGAGGATGAAGAAGAGGGAAGATGAAGATTTCTAGTAAAGCAATATTGAAGTGTCTTACTCAGAAGTAGACGCAACACTGTACAGTGGAACCTCTGGTTACGTACTTAATTCATTCCAGAGGTCCGTACTTAACCTGAAACTGTTCTTAACCTGAAGCACCACTTTAGCTAATGGGGCCTCCCGCTGCTGCAAATTTCTGTTCTTATCTGGAAGCAAAGTTCTTAACCCGAGGTACTATTTCTGGGTTAGCAGAGTCTGTAACCTGAAGTGTTTGTAACCTGAAGTGTATGTAACCAGAGGTACCACTGTATTCATTGGAACTTCCTGATATGCTTCAGACCAGGCTTCCTCAACCTCGGCCCTCCAGATGTTTTGAGACTACAATTCCCTTCATCCCTGACCACTGGTCCTGCTAGCTAGGGATCATGGGAGTTGTAGGCCAAAAACATCTGGAGGGCCAAGGTTGAGGAAGCCTGCTTCAGACTATAGCTCTGATTTATTCTGAATACTTTTAATTTACTCTACACGTTAGGTTCATAATATGTGGTATATCATACTGAATAATTGCAAGTTAATTTTAAATCATTCTTCTGTTCTATCTGTTCTGTAATAGGAGATACGTTATTAAAGAATGCTATTAAGTGTTCTCCCCTGAGCAGTGAAAAGTTCAGGGGCAGTGCTAAACAATTTCGTTTTACTCGGAAGAGAAAGAGAGAGGGCTCACATGAGAGATTTATCTCTGTACAGTGGTACCTCGGGTTACATACGCTTCAGGTTACAGACTCTGCTAACCCAGAAATATTGCTTCAGGTTAAGAACTTTGATTCAGGATGAGAACAGAAATCATGCCCCGGCGGCGCAGCAGCAGCAAGAGGCCCCCATTAACTAAAGTGGTGCTTCAGGTTAAGAACAGTTTCAGGTTAAATACGGACCTCTGGAATGAATTAAGTACTTAACCCGAGGTACCACTGTATGTACAAATATAGACAGAGACCATAGTGAAAGAAAAAAAGAGTCCCAAAGCCAGCAACACACCTGCTGAACCTGCATCAGATTCCTAGACTGCAATTGTTTCATACTGTTACATGCCACCCCAATTTCCACAAGTGATGTCAAATTACATGGTTGCTGGAGTGCTGACCGGGGTCTGTGTTTCCTTTTGGGACAATGAGGCACAACAGAGACTGTGGTTTCTTTATGATACATGGTTTCTTTACACATATATACAGCCTGAACCTAGATGAAGGGATTGCAGACCATTCACATCACAAGAGGGTCTGGCCTCCTCCATAAGCACAACACTGGATTCAAAGGACAGCAAAAAGCCATCCTCTGCGCCTCTTTGTTCCAGCACGTCATCCTCAGCTCATTTGGAGTTCTGCCTCTCCTTTTCACCAGTAACTGACTCCAAAGACCTACACCAGCACATGCCATTCAAAGATGAAACCACAAACCTGTTTTTGGCCTCTGCCAAAATAGAGAAAACAAATTAAAACAAAAGTTAAAGGTGATACATTTGAGCAGGATTCAGTCATATACAGTACTGGCAAATTCTAGCTGTGCAATTAAAGCTGGTTTGGTGTTAGGTGACCATTGAGGTCCTTTCCAACTCTACAATTCTATAATTCAATGCAAAGTGATGGGGAAATGAATTTGAAAGTGTGGGGTAACAATTGCCTGATGCAATGCCATGTAACCTCCCTACAAACAATCAGAACGAGTGGTCAATAAATAGCCAGCATTGTCTTAACCTCCCCACAAAGTTCATGCAAGCAGATCAGGATAAATATGTCCAGACAGATCTGGAAGCAACCCCCCAAAATAACCCTCAGATTGGTTGTCATCTGTCTGTGTCAGGAGATGGGGTGAAGTCAAACAGTTGGGACGTTACAGCTGTGGCTGTAGAGACCGATATGGGAGAGACATGTTTAGTTGCAGCCAGTGGCGTAGCGTGGGGGGTGCCAGGGGTGCCGGCCGCACCGGGCGCAACATCTGGGGGGGGCGCGAGTCCAGAGGGAAGGGACAAGTTCCTTCCTCCGCCGGGCTCCCCGCCGCCACCACCGCCAGCCTTGCGCCCTAGCGTGCGCCCACCCCCACCCCCCGCCGCCGCCGCTGCGGCTGCGCTCCACTCACTGCTCGCAGGAGGAGCAGCCGCTGCAGCAGCGCTGACGCCGCCACCGACGCCTGGCCGGGCACCGGCAGCCTCCGCACCCCGCCGCCGACGCCGACGCCATCCCCTCGGCCCAGCCACAGGCGGCGGCTGCTTCTGCCGACTGGGAGGGAGGAGAGCTCCGAGGGGCCTCGACGCGCCCTGCGCTCCCCCAAACCCTCCGAGAGGAAGCCGGCGGGCGGGCGAGGGTCTCCCGGCGGAAGGGGGCGCCGCTGGCTCCGGCTCTCAGTGCAAGTCTCAGCCGCGGGGGGGGGGGGGCGAGGACGGAGTGCGGCTGGAAGCCCCCGGACCCGGCCGGGAGGAGGAGAGGCTCTCGCCAAGCCCGGATCTGGAGCGCCTCGGAGCGCGGGCTCCACCTACAGCCCAAGGAGAGGAGGGGGCGGGGAGGCGCCCGAGGGGAGGGGGCTTCGGCTGCCTCGGCCCGCGGGGGCTCCGCAAATAATAAATTTAATAAATTCCTGCTGAGCCTTTGGGGGGGGGTCCTTGGCTCCTTCGCTCGCCCCCAGCCCCAGTGGCGTAGCGTGGGGGGTGCAGGGGGGCCGGCCGCACCGGCCGCAACATCTGGGGGGGGCGCGCTCGCACTCGAGTGCTAAAATCCACGGGTTAGGGGGCGCAAATTACTTGCCTTGCCCCGGGTGCTGACAACCCATGCTACGCCACTGGTTGCAGCTGGGGCAGATGAAGGTGTCTGGTTGTGCTGTTGCAGATGAACCATGTTATTTAATCTCTCTGTATTCCTCCCTAAGGTCATTCCTCCTCTGGTCACTGCTATGGGTGTACTAGCTCTCTCTCTCCAGACACTGTGGTCATCTGCAAGGGATTCCTACATGGATTGATGTCTTCGTGTCATGCTTACAGAAATCTTCGTAACCCAGAGTGGGAGATAGTTCCAAAAGCCAGGTAGACAGTTCTGGAGGGCTGCATCCAACCCTTTCTTATAAGGGTTCAAACTTCTATAACACTTTCAAACACCAATTGGCTGAGACTCTCTATGAATGCCAGATTTCTTGGTTTTGAAGCTGACTGTAGATAGAAATTAGCCAATGCCCACAACCCCCCCACCCCCACCCCCACCCCCTGTTTTGCAGTTTCCTCCCATGCTGTTTCCCTCTTGCTCTCTTCTGCTGGGCATACCAGTTCATTTGTCACATGAGCAAGGTACTGTTGTGCAGTTGACATAGAATACATCGGCCAGAAGATGCTATAAAAATGGCTCGTGTCTCCTTTCTCCTTCCCTCATCCTTCTGCAGTGATTGAACATATCACTTTGTTCCATGTCCAAGCTTCACCAGTCTAGGGGGGCTGAGATCATAATTCTAAGTCCTTCACCGGCCTTCCAGCCAGGTTCTCTATACATCGTATGTCTGGGATGACTAGTTCTACTGTTTTATTTATGATGCAATCAGATGCTGTGAGAATGTCAGCAGTAACTTTTTCATTGCATAAAATACCTTTTTTAGTTTTATGTTGTAAACATTTGATCTCCTGTGTATGCTTCCTTCTTTTTTTGTCCTTCCATCCACCCACCTCACAACAAATATGAAGCAAAATGGATCAGCCCTTTAAAATTATGAAATGCATATAAAACACACTGGGGGGGGGGCTGATCCGCAAAAGTTAAGCACACTTAAGTTTCATTAAAATCGATGGAAGAAAATTGCTCCAGTGGAAGAATCATGCTCCAAATATCTGGTGTTTTTTGTTTTCAGCGCATTTTCTCATTTTATATTTTTCAGACATTACCATGCCACTTATCTCTACAGTGAGTGTTAGAAGTTTTAAAATATTTGAAGTAATAAGAATTTATACGAGTGTCTATGTGTCAAAGAAAAATTGGACAGGAAGAAGCCATGTCTTTGATTAATTTCCTCTCTCTCTCTTTCTCATACGGTAGCCACCATATATAGGTATTTACTTTTGTTGTTGTTTTCAGTCTCCAAGCAAGACATAACTGATGAATTCCCCCACAATTTACATTGCATTTCCTTTGCATGGAAATGAATGAGCTTTGCATTGAAAGGAATGGTGTGGGATAACTTAGTGATAATGTAATTAATTATGCAAAATTCAGGCACAGCAGACAGCAAGGCGGATAGAGTAGCTTTTGTTGAAAGCCGATCTGCAGTGGAATAGAAACGGCACTGCATTTGATATGGGTCAGAATGGAAACTAATCCCTTCTTACACCTGCACTAAATATGCACTAAGTCCTAAATAAGTACTCACTGTTTGCACATGAAGATGTGAAAGTTATTAGATGAGCTGAAGTAATTGGATCCTCTAATTGCAGGTCCGAATTGCGCAAGGGCTATAGGCGCCCCTCACTCATCCATGGAGGCGTGGGGCTTGATCCCGAGCCTCATGTATCGGCCCCAAGATCGTGCCATGGCCTGTTGGCCAATCATGAGTGGTGGCGTGATCGAGGGGGGGCTATAAAATGTGGCGACATGATGCTGTGGGGTTTTCCTGACTTCGAGGCACCAAACACCCAACCACCCACCCTAGTGTTTAGGTTTTGCTTTGGCCTTGCTCTGGACTTTGTTTGGTCACCTGTTTTGGAACAGGGGACGGGTCGGAATTTTTTCCATTTGGCAGATTGGCACGGGCCATTTGGTTTTCGCCTACCTCTTAGGAATCTTCACAACTTTGTAAGGTTTGGTGATTAGGCATTGGCTTAGTGAGATGTGGGAAAGGGGAGGTGCAACCATCACCTGCCTCTCCAGGTACAAGGGTATTCCATTAAAGGAATCCGTGGGTCTGGATTTTGTCCGAAGCCTGCTTGGAAGGCTAGGGCCATGCCAGGACCCAGCGGGAACACCAGGGTGAGCTTCAGTTGGTTGCAATCAATGGAGCTCCCTCTTTTGGTGGTTTACCCTTCTAGACTTCCTGCAAGGCGGGCAGGAGTCAGATATAGTTATTGCCAATGCCTAAGCCAATACCACTCACATTTCTTTAATCCATAAAGTGGTGGCCTAAATTTTGCCCATTAACCTTTAAACTAAAATTCTGTGTCTATGTTTTCATTATTCTGGGGGTGCGCTGGGGCCTTGATGTGCAACTGACCCCCCAAACTCTTTGAAAAATTAACTGGAAAAGAAGTAACATTGTAGCTACTGAAGTTGTGATATGCACAACTTATACAAATAAGCTGCAATTGTGCCTCTCAGCCCACATTGTGCAGAAGAGGGTAGCTTTTCACTTCCATCATAAAGTGCAGGGCATGTCCACAATGCTGTGTCTTTCAGTTCTATCATCCAAGATGGATGCAACATTTAAGATGCTCATGTCTGCTCTCTTTTTCTCTCACCAGGCAATTTCCCAAAAGGGCAGGATTAGCCATTTGCCACTGACCTGAGTGGAAACATTTAGATTCCATTCTGTTTTAAGGCAGGGCAGACATCTTTTTGCCTACTCTGCCCTGTTGGGGGTCATGAGGTTACTAACTGGTTATGTTTGGGGAGAAACTTTAAATAGGCTGTAACTGGAAAATCTAGCACAGGCGTTCTGAAAGGTGAATAAAACCTTGCATTGCAGGAAGACCTGGGGAAATTGACCTCCATAATTTCTGGGCAAGGCTAGTAAAGGGCTTATTACATATACAACTAAAGAGTGTGTGTGTGCATGTGCGCAGAGTCCAATTTTAATACTGATCCGAGGTTTGGTGCTTGGATGGAGTTACCATTCAAGGTGGCAAGACTGAAAAGCTATTCAGTCCTTGGTAGGCAGTACACTCGCATTGATGTAAGGCAAAAGGCAGTTTATAAACAAATAGGCTCAATTCCCTTTAAAATAGCAGAACAGCTCTTTATGGTTTAATTTAAGTCAAAGGGGGGTGTTGACTTATTCTTGCCTATGTTGGAATTATAATAAACCAAAGGTAATAATACTGCTATTTTGTAATACCAGGAATATTTCAAGGAATGCAAATTCAGGCCCACATTACTTACCCTGAACCAGAAATACATCCTCTTTCTTTCTTTCTTTCTTTTTTTTCTTCTTACTGAGCACTAGCTGACTTCATTTTGCTATTACAAATGAATCTCTTCTTGGACCCTTTCTTCCCCGGACAATGTCATCTCGCGCAAACTAAATACATCATCAGTGAGGCTCATTCTCCTGTATTACACTAATATATCACTGGAATGGCATCTGCTTCTGATGATGTATTACATTAATACATCATCAGAATGTGGGGCTCCTATGGGGTATTACAAACGTGTGCTAACAAAGGACTAGCGGTTTTGGAAACCAGTTTTGTTCAATTATCAAATGAGGGCAGCTCTGCAGCAAGGTGATACGTAATACAGGAGCTCTTACATCATCCAGAACAGAGAAGAGCAATCTGCATCCTCATTACATTACCCATGCAACTTTGCACAGCATTTCCGAGGGCTGCAATTGCTGGCTCCTTTCAATGTTTCACAAACCATAACCACCCCAATATTTTACATTGCTCTATGAATAATTCAGAGACCCTTCTATTTATTCTGCCCACCTCACCTTCTCCATGATAGCTAAACAGCACATCAAATATGTAGCTATAAACCATGGGTCTTTTTTTATAAAGATATTCTTTCTTCATATAACGACAGGGGCCCTGCAAACATTTGCATTTACTTTTAGCACCAAAAAAGCAAGAAAGAGGGTAGGGAGATGGTTTCTTTTTTTGCAAGAACTTTTGCAAACCTCTTCATAGCTGCTGTTTGTTTAAAGGATGCCGTTTCAAATAGGAAGAAAGTACAAGAGATTCCTAGTTTGGAAATATATCCAGAATTTGTTTTTCAGAGGAAAGTTGTCCATTCTTTGGTTCTTTCATTAAATTTACAAGCTGCACTACAGTGTGCTTATAATGAAAAGTTTTGCATGATGAAAATGGACCACCATGACAATTTTCATATAATATACCTGATTCCTTTTTACTCCATAATCCCGTCCCATCCCCTTCTCTCTATATATTTTAGTGCCACTGTGGTATTCATTATATTCTTTTGTACCCTTTGAATCAAATGGTCAAAAGGACAGCTAGCGTTTTGGTTGTGTTTCAGTTCATGTTTATTTAATTGTAAGTATATAGCATATTTAAAAAGGGGGGAAAGCAGCAGAGGGTATCTCTCCAAAAGGCATCATTTCAGTTAAGTCTTTGGACATCTTACTGTTTTTAATACTGATTCTATAGTTATGCTGGAAGAGACTGTTTTGTTTAATAAGCATTTATCTATTGTTAATGTCTTTGGAGAATTCATCTTGGGGTTTATACTGAAGATAAATGCAAGCGTGTGAGGGTTTATGAAAAATGTCTCAGCAAGTGACAGGAAGCCTGATATGAGTTACCACAGTCCACTTCACATGTGGGGCAATCCACTACTTGTCTTGCATTTATTATATCTGTGTGCTCTGTATCTTCTGGGGTTTTTTATTTTTTTGCTTCTGAATCTCTTTGATATTAAATACTTTTAATACCAAACACTGACAGTAAATTTGAAAGGAATGTGTGATGTGGAGAAAGAGACAAAACGTCTTGATGTAAAAATTGTAGCTACAGTAGAGCCGAAACGGCAAAGATGTTTTTTGGTGGCAGGCTTTTTTCTTCTTCTTTTTTAATGGTGTGTTCATGGGGGGAAAGGATGGAATATAAAAGGAATTAACTGAAGATTGAGTGTTCTAGTCCCATGAATCGTGCCACTTCATCCTGATAGTGTGTTGTACATAATTATTGGCAAACCATCCAAGGCTCTTTTTATCACAGTGTATAGAATTCTGTCCAAAAATGCTCATTTTTATTGGTGTTTATATATGTGTGTGGAATTGTACATGGGTCTGACTATATCTGATCTCTCTGATATTTCTAGAATGTATGAAGGTAATAAATAATACACAAATTGGGTGTGGTGAAAGCTTGTAAAAGAATTGTAAATTAGCAATAAAACTCCACATGAACTATCAACTGTGGGAGAGACACACACCCATTCTAATTAATAACCTCTCTCTCCCTCTATCTTTCAAATTCCTTTCCCTGACAATACGAATTGAAGAGAGATCTGATACAGATTGCACTGCTGGATATGTAGAATAACAGTAGTAACCAAAAATAAATTAGATTCCAAGCCTTGCAAATTAATCAGTTACCCAGAGCTGTTTCACTATATCCTGTATGTCAACAACATGCAGGGCACTTGCCACTGGGCTTGGTGGATTGTACCTGCAGCGTCTGATTAAAGATCTATATGGAAAACGGTTCACTATGCACTTTATTTATTAAACTGATGTCCATTAAAAACCACCACCCTATGCTTCAACTAGTTTCATTTCTAATGTGCTTTTTATGTGACCAGAGTCAGTCTGATAAGAGATTTTGTGCAAGTTTACTCAGAAATAAATCCCGCTGAGTTCAATGGGACTGACTCCCATGTCAGCATGTATAGTACACACTGCAGTCTTACTGTACAATCTTATACATGTTCACACTGTTTTTAAGTGTGCATAGTCTTCCATCCTTAATGTGAAAAATCAAGTTTTTGGAAGGTAAACAATCTAATTCTGATACAGGCCACGGTGTGATGAACTGTGCAGCTAGCTCCATGTCCCCAGCTGGGCTTTTGATTATATAACTCAGGGAGTTTCAAAGCAGTTTGTGATGCAGCATGGGGTGGGGCTATTGTTGAAAGGAAAAAGTCAAATAGCCTGCTGGGTACACACACAAATCCTTGGGAGAACCTAAAAGAGGTATATGTATTGAAGCTACAGTCTTCTAGAATTCAATAGATCTATACCAAACTATTCACTTCTACAATCATTTGACCGCTTTCCGGAGCAAATATTAGGGTAGGGTAGGGTTAAGAGCCTCACTTTAGTGCTGATTTTTGATCTAGCTTAATCTGGACCCAGTCTTATGACTGGGTCGTTATTTGTGGAGCCGCTCCAGAATTTTGAGCTTAGTGTAAAAGACGCAAACTTGGTCAGTGTTCCTGCAGTGACAAAAGTTGTCATTACTTGATACACCACAGCTGTGTGGTGTGTAAGGATGGACAAATCTGCCCATTTCTCTGAGCCTCTCATTTTTTCCAATTTCAAATTGCCACATTTCTACACCAGCGTTTATGTAATTACAGTCCTCATGAAAATTCGTCAACATTTAGTGCACATTTCTTTTGGTATATATATTTTCCTATGTATCCTTGCCCTGTGTGATGTGATGTGGGTGGCCACAGAGCTACCCTCCTGACACTGGCATTATGCTGCTTACCTGGATGAGACTGGGGCAGGGCAAGGGGACAGTGAGATGGGGCCTACGTAGGTGCTTTAGCAAGACCATTGATGCCAATCTGGAGGTCTTGCTGGTCCCAACCTCACATGGTCCCAACCTCACTGCTGCCCTGCCTGCCTGGCTGAACCCCATCCACGTAAGGGGAGCCAGGGGCAGGTCAGCAATAAAACACCCGGTGTCAGTGAAGTTAACTCTTATTCAAAGAAACCAAAGTAGTGCACACAGCAACTCTTCCTAGTACAGTGGAACCTCGTGTTATGTACCGTCCTCCTTGGAAATGCTGCGGGTTATGAGCTCTGCTAACCCGGAAATAGATGCCCCTTGTTGCAAACTATGCCCCGGGGTGCGAGCAGAAGTCGCACGCCGTCAGCGCGGCAGCATCAGGAGGCACTATCAGTGAAAGCATGCCTCATGTTACGAGTGGTTTCGGGTTACAAACAGACCTCTGGAACGAATTAAGTTCATAACCAGAAGTACCACTGTAGGTCTTGCTCCAATGAGGCAATTGTGAGGACTGAAGATGGAGGAGATTCCCTGGCTTCTTCAGCAGCCTGCCTCCAATCTGTCTCCTGACCCCTCCCTCCTCTGCTTCTGCCTCTGCATTTTGGACTACTGTCTGCTGCAGCCTTTTCCTGCTCACTAAACTCTGTTACCTCTTCAGCTTCTGATACCTCCTCCTCCCAGTCTGCTCCCTCTTCTCCCTCTGACCACTCATCATCACCCCACCACCAATCCCTGGGCTCCGAGCCTTCTTCCCCGGCGGTTCCTCTGCATCCAGCCAGTCCATGACATCATCACCATCAACAACAACACTACTGTGTGTGCTATAGATGCACCCAATGTCTTCCGAGACTCATCCAACCCTCACAGACCCCTAACAACATAAATAAGGAATGTGCCTTGGCTTACAATATGTAAGGTTAATCATAAAAAAGTTAATGGGGGAGAAATAAAATGAAAGTATCAGTAATCAGATAATTTATCGGTTTTGAACTGGATGAGCTTTGTCTGGGAAAGGAGATTCTGACTAAACATCAGAAAGAACTTTCTGACAGTAAGAGCTGTTAGACAGTGGAACAAACTCCCATGAAAGATGGTGGACTCTCCTTCCTTGGAGGTTTTTAAGCAGAAGCTGGATGGCCACCTGCCATGTAGGATCTAGTTGAGATTCCTGCATTGCAGGGGGTTGGACTAGATGACTCTTGGGGTCATTTCCAACTCCACAGTTATCTGATTCTATTATTGACTTGGTTTCTTCAAGACTGACTTGACTTGGTTTCTTCAAGAGCTATTGGAAACAAACATTTTAAAACATGGTTGCTTTTTAAGATTAAAGTTCCACTGAATTTGATCAGGCAAGATCAGGGATTGTACACTCCACTCCTACTGCCAAGGCTCAAGAACTGCCCTGAGCTGTAGCATGGCTACATATTCTATTACAGAAAATGTCTTGCCTGTGAAAGGAGACATGTCCAGTTGTTTCACCCACCAATCTAGGACCCAACATGGACATGGTTTTTGTGCTGCATTTTAAGAGGACAGCCTTCTATTTGAAGAGCTGACAGAAGACTATGGCCTTTATTTGAAGGGCTGTCCGGCATGGTGTGCTGGTTACAGTGCTGGACTGACAGGAGCAAGCCAGCAGTAAATCACACCAATCAAGTTGGAGTTAACTCTTTATTAGCAAAAACAGGATCTGCAGAGGAATGTCAGGCCTAATGAACACAGCAACTCATCTCCAGTATGGTCTTGCCCCATGAAGCAGTTGCTGAGACTTAAGGTCCCTGCCTCCCCACAGCTGCTCTCCAGGGTTTATCTCAAGCAATCTCGGACTGAGCCTGTGTGAAGCTAACTTCTCTTCCATCCTTTTCATGCCTCTCCTGGTCCTGGGAGCTTGTCACAGCAGAAGGGGGAGACCCCCATGGCCTCGTCTCCTGCTTCCACTTCTGCCTCTGATCCTGGACTTCACTCTGCCACAGATTTCTCCAGCTCATTAAGCCCCCGACACCTCCTCCTCCTCCCAGCCTGCTCCATCTTCTCCCTTTGACCACTCATATTTGTCCCACCACCAATCCCCTGGCTCTGAGCCTTCTTCCCTTGGAGGTTCCCCAGCTGGTTCCTCTCACCATTCCTCTGTGTCCAAGTACTCCATGACATGGACTAAGACATGGAAGAGCAGGGTTCAAATGACCACTAATTCTTACCTATCTCACAGAGTTGTTGTGAGGATAAAATGGACAGAGGGAGAAGTGTGTACATCACCTTGAGCTCCTTGGAGGAAAAGGTGAGATATAAATTTAATAAGAAAAGTAAGTCTGCTTTAAAGAAGGGATAACAGAATGGGCCTTGAAGTTGCCCAGCAATGGTTTGACATACCAAGCACACAAGTCTCCTAATTATAGTCTTATTCAGAATGGTCAGATGCATAGTGTCTTGATTTAAATTATTGTAATTATTTCAAAATGTGCATCTATATTTATCTATTTGTATACTGAAATAGTATGCAAAGCAGTGCCTTCTTTTTGTCCTTTTTCATGATGCCTTAGCAATGCACAAGTGGTCACTCTACTCAACTGTACTGTGCACCAGTACCTGGGGGCTGCATAAACCCCAAGAACCTTTGAGCATCAACATTTACACAGATTTTTAAAAGTTTTTAATTGATTATGATCCAAGGTGTGGAGAAAAAGTAGAGAAACACTTTTCGTTTCCATGCAGTTAGTTTGCTGAGCTCTTTGGTGAACAATTCTCCCTCACAGAAAGCATGCAAATTTCAGTGATAAGGACGAAAGTCATGAAAATTCGTTTCAGCTGTAGCAGCTTTAAGATGCAAGCTGCAATGCATTCACACGGAAATATATTCCAGTAACCCAAATCCCTTGTCCAACATCATCTTTGTTTCTGAAGTCTGATTAGTTAAGATATTCTATCACCTTGGGAAGAAAGCTGAGGTAAGCGGCTTAATTTATAGATGGATGAAGCAAACTTATTTAAAAATTCTCACTATGTTATCATGAATCATGTAGGCCTATTAAACTAATTGCTAAGTAAATTTAAGCGGTATTACAGTAGAATTCAGAGAATTTATCATCAATCTAAAGAGCTCTTTGGTGGTCTCATGCTGCCCCCCACAGATACATCTCAGAACATTCATTATTCCATAATTACAAAGTCTCTTTGAAGAGGCTAAAAATCCCAAGACTCTTCTCATCAATTATTTTCACCTGTTAATTCATTTTGTGTGAGGTAATAACCTCCGCATAATAACAAATGTGCAAGTACTCCGATTTTGCAATTAAAAGCAGCAGGGCTCCTATTTTGATCATACAGACTGTGACATCCATCATAGAAAACAATTTGGGCCTAGCAGGATGACAGATGCCACACTGATGGCTCTACTAACTAACTGCCTGTCCTGGTGGAGAAAAAAAATGGCCCAGCTTCAGCTGGCAGCTGCAAGCTATCTGATAGCTTCTGACCAGCCAGCTGGGCGGGGATATGGGAGCAGTGAGCAAATTACTGACAAGTAATTTTATTTCACAAAATGAAGATTTGGGTGCTCTAGATGTATGCATTCCAGTGGCTACTGTAATTTGGAAACAAATAACCCTTTTCATTTTAAAATGACTGGAATCACTGCCAGCGTTCAGAGAATATTGCTCCTTTCTGCCTTGTGCATGGCGGGTGGGGGAAGCAAGGGAGAAAGACAGAACAAAACAACAGAAAATACAGTCCAATACTCATTATTTCTTCCCCTTCACATCTTATTAGCTGCAGAAAGCAGGGTGGTTATCTCTGCTTTCTCTGGCTAAATCTGCACAAGTGGGATTTCTTCCAGCCTATGGACAGGTGCCTAAATAATAGAAGAGCACTCATTTTAGCCTTTCACTTTGTATCAAGGCTGAGTGAGCTCTGTCTTGGGAGTGATCCCACCAAGCCTTAAAGTGATATCTATGCCCTCATCTCCAGCTCCTTGGAAAACACTGGAGCAAAGTAGCTGCACAGCGGATTTGCTGAGAAAATAATTTGATTTTTTTTAAAAGAAAGAAAGAAAGAAAGAAAGAAAGAAAGAAAGAAAGATGCTATTGTCCTGAACAGGAAGAGAAAATGGATGACTTCTGACCAGAAAAGGGCTAACCAATATGTTTTAGCAAGTTTTTATAAGCTGCAGCAACAACTCATCAGGTGTGATCCTATTGGAGCCCATGGAATTTTGCTTCAAGGAAAGATGCTTAGGATTCAGAATCTAGTGAATTTTCAGGTGTTTCCTTCTGGAATATTTGTGTGGTGAAAAATATAAGCCAGTGAAGGTCCCTAATCTGGAAATGTATATGTATGTTTTTCCTTCATTTTGTTCGTGTCACTTAAGGATCTGTGAATTTTTCATGAAAAGATCAGAACCAGCATGGGGTAATGGTTAGTGCTGGACTAGGAATTGGGGAGAACCAGGTTCAAATATCAACTCAGCCATGAAGCTCACAGGGTGGTTGTGAGAATAAAATGGGGGACTTGCATATGCTGCCCTGCGTTTCTTGGAGAAAATGTAGGATTCTCAGATAATACATAAAAGCTTGAAATATTTAAGAACTACCATTCAAGTGTTTTCTTGGGGTTCAAATGTTGCCATTGTAAACACACACTGAGTCAGAGAACTATAATTGCATGCACATTTTTAACTAGGTCTGTGACAATATAATAAAACTTGTATATTGCATCTGTAACATGTATGTATGCAGTATGTGTGTACAACCATCAGCAAAATGTTTCAATAAACCTAAAGTCTATTTATATTTAATCCACTCAGTGAAAAAAATGGTTGCTAAAGATTGTAAAACATGAGCCATCCACTGGGTACAGTAACTATAAGGCTTAAACTACAAAGGGAATCAACAACCTGGAAATTATAATGTATTATAAAGATGTATCTCTTGGATTTCATTTCTGTACTCTAATGCCAAGCAACCACCACCACCATAAAAAATACAGATGAGAGGTTAAGCACAGCACCCTTTTCCAGGTTGCACCTTAAGATGGTGAGATAGCCCTGAGTTGGTGTCCTTTCAAATTATAAGGCTTCTCTCTACCGTCTCCCACATTCTTCGCATACTGTATTCTGTTCTTTGGAAAATAAAATTTCTAAACCCTGTCCACAAAAGGATGATGGAGGCAGGAATGGAGAAACTGTGTTTACGCTATACCTTTTCTGGTTTTGGGGGCACTGTAGTTTGTCCCGCACAGAGTCACAATTCCCAGCAACCCTTAAAAAACTACATTCCCCAGAATTCTTTGAGGGAAAGGCTGTTTTCTGAATGTGTTTTGGAGATACAGTGTGTACACAGCCTACAGAGAGAGAGAGAGAGAGAGAGTGTGTCACTGCCAGATACCTGGGTTTTCATTCCCTGTTTTGCTTCCTTCTTAATGAACTCAGACATATCAAAGATCTTCCTTAATCTTTTCCAGGGATGGGGGAAAGTCATTCACATAGGCAATTTCTTTCTCTTTTTAAAAACTGTGTGTTTCTATCCACAATGTCTTGGGCATTTGAAACTAGCCTACATTAGCAATCGTCAGAGATGCTGCCCATTTGTAGGGAAAGATGGTGATTAAAAACAAGCAAAAACAAGTGAACAGCAACAAGTAAATTGAGATGATCCCTTTTAGATCCTCTTGAATGCAGTGTCGATTGGACTTGTTCTTTCTGCCTCTGCTCCCACAGTAATGAATGTGCAGTGGCCATCAACAAATTACAACTCATGACACTTTTGCTGCTGCGGTGTTAAAGCCCAAAGTCCTACTGAGAAAATATATGTTTTTTATTACCAAATTGTTCTTGTTTACAATTCTAATATCCTCTTCATTATCTCCTTTTCCAGACATTTTAGGCAGTTCTGAAGACCTGGGGCAGCACTAGCCCTGTCATAAAGAGAAATTAATGTTGTTAAGGATGGCCTAGCTGCCCTCCGGGACAGCTGAAGATGTGAAAAATATAAGGTTCTATTTTAAAGATGAAAATGATTAAAGGCACAGGCACCTTACGCTTAGTGCAGCCACTAAAACTTTTAATAAAATACTTCAGCACAGGAGGGGGAGAAAGAGAGGGGGGGGGAAATCCGCTTTACTTGTTCCTACTGTAAGTCTGAAGGGGTAAAAAGGCAACTTTGTTCTATAAGAAGAGGCTTGCTTTAAGGACTAATAAGCGTAAAAAGGACTTCATCATTATAAAGAACCCTATTCGTCTCAGCAACAGCTCACTTAATAAAGACTGGATGATAGAAAAACCAGTGATGCTTTCTCCAAATAGCAAGTAAGCTAATTAGGAGCATGGTAACAGGTATCTTTTACCAAAAGGAAAAAGAAAAAGAAAAAGGACAGGCTTAAACCAGCTTGCAGCAAATGCTTAAGAACATTGTAGCAGCTGTACAGTAGTTATTGTACCCTCTTCAAGGCTGTTACAGCTGCCACAGTTTCATAAGCTTATGCACCTCAAACCCCTTACAGAGGCTAAGAATAGGCTTTCATGGAAGGAAGAAAAACACAAGGCAGCCACAGAGACGGTGAACTTTAGGGGCCTCAGACCAAAGGCAGCGTTCAAGGGTGGGGAGAATTATGGTGCAGCTATTTGGAGGGAAATGGGAGCAAGCATTAAAAAAGGAGAGCATAACCTTTGGCCTGGCATGGAGAGGGAACAATGACGATCATGAATGCCACCTTCGTAATATTACCCACCTCAGTCATTTTTAATGGTTCTGTGAAGGTTAGTGGATTTGCCCTGAAGGCAGAAAGTCTAAACACCCACCCACACCCTTTTGTACTTTAATTACATGCTGTCCATTATATACAGAAGGAGTGTGAGAAGGAACCAGTTGCCAACTATAGAAGGATTTGGGGGGACAGGACAACTGATCAGAAGGTCACATTGGGGCCTTCAGAGCCAAGTAGCTTCAGAGGCAAGTATGCGGCAGAAGACGTCTTGGCAGCAAGAGACAATGCCAATATTTCTTTTATTCAGAATTCAAATCTCTTTGGCATTATTTTTTTTTTAAACATATAAAATGAAAAATCTTTATTGCTGTAGCTGAGCTCTTCTCCCTTACTTATTATAATCTATTCACATTTATTTACCCTGCCCTTTGACACCTGATGTGCAAGTGATACACACACACACACACACACACACACACACACACACACACTGTTTTTCTGATTGTGTTTTTTTAACAGAGGCTGTGCACATGTGATATTTTATTCTAGAATCAATGCATAGTGTGTGTGTGTGTGTGTGTGTGTGTGTGTGTGTGTGTGTTCGACACTCAATTTTGAACGATTGGTCATATTTTTTTGCCCCTGAAAAGCACTTTTTGATAAACTGGTTTCATTCTAAAATAAAAATAAAAATTTTATTGTAGTGTGCCCATTTGAAAAAAGATTAAAACAGATGCAGCCCTAGCAATTGGACTCATCTGTGCATTGTGGCATTGTGGTCAGCTGTACACCAAGGTCACAGCCATTGCTTTCTTCATTCACATGGGGGATGTGCAATGAAAAAAAGGGGGTGGATAACCCAGTCAAGTGAAGAGTTACCCTTAACACACACACCCTTGTAGACAACAGGATCTGCAATCAATCTATATGGAAACAGTAGTGGAGAAAGGGAGGTGCAGTGGGTGCGGTCTGCGGTCACCACTGAGGGGGATGACAAAATGCCGGGCGGCACTCACCGCTGCCCAAACGGTCCGCCCACTGCCTCCTCCCCAGCTGTAGGGTGGCTGAGTGGGAGGAGGCAGGCAGACTCCAGAGGCCCCGCAGTGCACCCAACCCCTATGGCGGCTCGCCCTGCTCCTGGGTGTGCCACCACAGGCACCCGAGCGGCTTCCTCAACCACTGGATGGAAAGCAGCGTGTTGAGGACAACCATAAATGATTTTGAATTGAAATTTTTTGACACAAGGGATCAGTGTGCACACAATCTGAATTGAATATATTTCTATATTGTTGTAAACCATCCTGTGTTTTTATGGTGTGAGCTGGGTAAGAAATCCAATTATTATCTCTGTGGCTGATCTATGGCTGTATCTATGTCAGCAGGGTGACATAGCACCCCTTTGCAACCACTATCTAGTACTGATGCAGCAACAGAAGTCACACCTTACAGATAATGGTCATACCATAGATTTCTATAATGCCATTATGATATTGCCAGGTTCCTTTCCTAACGATCCCTTGCATAGAATTTGCCTTTTTCACAGCTGCCACACACTAGGCCAAACATCTTCATAAAGCTATCCAATATGACCACAAGGTCTCGTTCCTGGTCAGTCACTGCCAGTACAGATCCCACTACATTAATTCGAACACTGTTTCATTTACAGAAGTTAGAAAAATTAGAATTCAAGCCAATGGGTTGTATTCAGAGAAAGTCAGAGGCCAATTAAATCAATGAAGCAGCACATTGCCTGACTTTCTCTGTGTTTGCCCATCAAGGCTGAATCTGCAAGCAATTTTAGATTGCTTAAAAAGCCACTATGGTACAGTCATTAGAGTGCCATTTTAGGACCAGAGAGATCCAGGTCCATCCACACTCAGTCATGATGCCCATGGAATGTATTTGGGCCATTCACTATTGCTTAGCCTAGCATCGCTCACAAGGTTGTGGTGTAACTAAAATGGGAGCGGGCAATTCATGTACACTGTCTTGACCCCCTGGAAGGAAAGATGGATTATAAATCAAATTAAGTATAAACGTTAGTGTGTGGAGGGGGGAATCAAGTCTCCATGTTATCTTTATTAATTCAGCAATGTTATGTATGTTTAAATGGTCTAAAACCAAAACAAATGTATGGATGGAAGATGACTTTTAAAAGTGAAAAATTCAGGAATTCAGCAAATATGGAAGTTGGGATTACTCGGGGAAGAGTGGAGGGGGAGAAAAGAGATGTAATATACATGTGTGTGTGTGCCCACACTCAGCAATCAGTGTAAACACTGAGCAAAAAAGAATTCTCTTGTTAGTTCATGGAATAAGAGCTGCTGACCTCAAACACCACACACTGGGATTTCTAAATCTCCTGCACGTCTTATTGAAAATATATCATTCAACAATAATAGGGCACATTTTATAGGCTAACTAGGAAAACCAATATGTTTGCTAGAGCCAAAATATATGTAGACAATCCTAGTCATAGTCCAAATAGTGCTTTTTGATTGATGTATCACACTCTTAGAGTTTTCGCTATTCAGTTTCAAAATATTGATTTAAAGTGATTTACATATTTTGATTCAGCGTTTAATGTATTCCAAGCATTGGATAATGCTTAGAAACACTCGTTCCCACCTGGGACCTGGCATTTTCAATGGCCTCTGGCTCAATCTATTAAGCAGAGAAGCATTTGGCTCAATTCTACTTTCCAGGATCCTTGATGAAATGGACATGTTGCATGGACCTGTTCTAAAGAATTCAGTATTTTAAATATGAGCTCAGACAAGTTACTCCATATAAACTAACTTTGCCTCCTCCCCTGCATCATGAGAGTAAGTTTTGGATAGAAGGAAGTCTAATGGGGATGGATCACCGGTGGCAGGAAATGTAGGTGGTGGGGTGGACCCTTGTGTATCAAGTGTGAACCCCTTTGAGGCTCAGTTCCTAATGGATCATTGTTTTCCAAACTTGCCCCATTTAGAAAACCAGTTTATATGCATGAAGTCCTATCACCTGCACCCATCAGCTTTGGATTTCAGTGCCGCAACAATGTACATAAAAACATAAATGGAGTCCTTTTGGATCAGACCAATGGCCTATCTTGTTCAGGACCCTATTTAATCCAAGTCCCAAGCAGGACATGAGAACAATAGCCCTCTCCTCCTGTTGTTTCTTAACAACTGGTATTCAGAGGCAAGTTTAGTGGAGGCAGCATGTAAATGGCTTAGCTCTTGAGTGAAAGGGTCTCCCTTATCCAATATGCACAATTCAAGACAAAAATCAAAACTCATGAAAATTCAGTTCATCTCTAAGACCATTGAGGGGAAAGGGCATCCATTCTTTTCTAGGCCGATTGACATCCAAGCCAATGAACCATTCACAAGTAGGTTTCCCTCTCCTCCCACGTAGGGAAGGTTGGCCAGGTAATGGGGGGGTAGAGTCCTACAGCCTATCTGCAGACTAGCAATGCCCACTAGTGCAAGTCCAACATGGGGGGAAATCAGGTAGATATGCAGTAAGCAAAAAGCAGTTTGTCTCCTGAAAGAAAGACATTACCTGAGAAAAACAGGCTCTGACACACATTGCATCTTTCTTTTAGAAGTACTTCATGCTAGGTTTGCCACACTTGGATGGTTATTGTTGCTGTTGCTGCTATTGATAATGGTTGTGTCTCTGGAATGACAAAATTTGCATAGCTATGAGACTTTATTTTTTTAGCTTGCTCTCTGCATGCTTTAACATTTTTAATGCTAGCCTTTTGCACATTTATCATGCCAGGTTTGCCTTATATTAGTTTCCTTTTGCTCTCATAGCTAGAACTTTATTTCTGGTCTCCACATCCCAGGTATAGGAACCCTTCTTACGTTTATCCCTTTAACAACTTGTCCTTTTCAGTTGTACGAGATGCTGTACAATATGGTATTACCAGTCCTTTTTTATTTTAACAAAATGTTTAGGGGTACTCTCATTTTGACTCAAGAAAACCACCATTTTGTAGTTTAAATTGGGAAAAACAAATACAGTATATGGACAAAAGTACAAAGATTCACAAAATGTTTAGGGGTATGCGTACCCCTGCGTATCCCCAGGAAAAAAGCACTGGGTATTATGCTTTGTCATTTATTTATTCCTTGCCTTCCAGACACATTTCTCAAGGCAATGTACAAAATGGAATAAAACATCTTTAAAAAGAAGTTTTATTAAACACAGAAAGTCACAGTCCATGAATTTAAAAATAATACTATATAGACCCCCATGGTAGAAAGCTATTCATCCAGGTGAGAAAGCTTTTCTTTGAAATGAAGAGCTGTTTACTTCCAAAATTAGCAGTTGTGGAACGGATCACAGCTCATTTTTCCTACATTTGGTTTTAGTGGCCACCCCTGCAAGAGCCATGCCCCAGAGGTTGCTTCAGGACTGCTATTAAGAGCACCATTTGTGGTGGTGAGTTTCATCTCCCATCCAACTATTTGTTGATAAAGTCAAAACAGGTGTTTGAACATGTTTGCCTGCTTCTAATTGTGACATCATCAACAACAACAATAATAATAATAGAGCCCCTTTGTCAAACACCATAAAGGATTGCACGAACATTTAAAGTTTGGTTCCGCAGCATCTCAGGACTTAGGTCTGATTCAAGATGAGAAGGAAAAGGAGGATTAGAAGCTTAAAGAGAAGATAAAAATAAGTTTGAAACAAGCTTACCGACAGAAAGGGAAACGAGTTTGTCATGACCTTGCCATGGGGAAAAGAAGCGGTTTACCAAAGGTTTCCAGCAAAGCAAAGGACATTTTGAAACTGTGATCCAGTTACCACTTTACCCTGCCACTATTTCAGATGTGTCAGGCATTGCTAAAGTATTTAGAAAGAGGGAGCTTTGATTTCTCCCTTAAAAGTGCCAAAGTGCCATCTGTCCTTAAAACAAATACTGGGAAACACACACACACACGCAATATGGCACACTTAACTTTATAGTAGCTGCAGTTGCATGGCTCTGTGATGTATAACCACAATAAAAAGCAGGAAATATCAATATTCTACATTACTGCAAACCAGACCTTAAGAAAATAGCCAAGGCAAAAGGGAGAAGGGAGAAGACGTCTCATTCATGTTATTATGCTGTTGGCTGGGGTTTCTGTTGACTTAGATTAATCAGCTACAGTTGTTGTATAAGCGCCAAAATGGGAACAGTCTTTCTGACTAGACTTCCCCACTCATCTTGCGATAACCACGGCAAGCTGCTTTGCCAGGAGTAAGAACAAATAAGGTCTAGGGTTTTACTGCCTCCTCTTATGGTGACATAAGAAAACAAAACAAAACCTTGACAAAGAGCACTGCATTTCCTGACTCACACTTGAACTTGGGTTCAGTTTGAATCTCTTCATAGGTTATAGGGGTTTTTTTATATCTATATAAAAGTTGCCACTAACCTTTGCCCCTGTCTTCTTATTCCCCTCAGTTCTACTTAAATAGTACATGAGAGGCCTCCACCAGTGGCATCTGTGATGTGGAGTGGGAGAGGGGAAATGCGCAAAATGCGCAAAATGACACCACAAAGTGCAATTCTGCTTGTTAGAGGAGAAAGGAGTAACAGCTGACATGGTGATGCCCTAGTTGTCAAATAGTTCTTTAGTCTGCTCAGAGCACTTCTCATATGTCACAGGCCCCTTTAAACAGTCACGGCTCCCCCCAGAGAATCCTGGGAACTGACATTTGTCAAGGGTGCTGAGAGTTGCTAGGAGACCCTCTATTCCTTTCCCAGAGCTACAATTCCCAGAATTCCCCTGAGAAAGGGGATTGGTTGTTAAACCACTCTGGGACCTGTAGCTCAGTGAGGGGAATAGGGGTCTCCTAACAACTTTAGCAGCCTTAACAAACTACAGCTCCCAGGATTCTTTGGGGGAAGTCACAACCATTTAAAGTGGCATGATCCTGGTTTAAATGTATAAGGTTGATGGGATGGGGCTGCAGTCCTATGCAAGTCTTGCTTCTTGTAGGGCAGAACTGAGGATATACCAGAGCTTTTGCTCCTGCCCCTGCTATTAAGTCGTTTTCCTTTAACTACCTTGCATTATGCCCGATTGTGAGAATACAAAGGCCAGCGTGCAAGCTCCTGCTCATGCATAAGGGGGGCCATGTGATCAGGACATATGCACATCCAGGTGTTCCAATTATGCAAAGCCACTGCATGCAAGGAGGACCCCACACATTGGCCTTTCTAAACAGCAGGGGTGACTAACCTGCAACCTTCCAGATGCTTCTGAAATACAACTCCCTGACCACTGGTCATGCTGGCTGGGGCTGATGAAAGTTGTACTACAGCAACATGTGCAGCGCCTCATGTTCGCCATCCCTGATGTATAGACAACTGTGCCCAGTGCACAGTTTATAAAGAAAGAAGTCCTCATGTTGGTGGTGAAGAAGAGTTTGGATTTGATATCCCGCTTTATCACTACCCAAAGGAGTCTCAAAGCAGCTAACATTCTCCTTTCCCTTCCTCCTTCACAACAAACGCTCTGTGTGGTGAGTGAGGCTGAGAGACTTCAGAGAAATGTGACTGGCCCAAGATCACCCAGAAGCTGCATGTGAAGGAGCGGAGACTTGAACCCGGTTCACCAGATTACGAGTCTACAGCTCTTAACCAGTACACCACACTGGCTCACCACACTGGTGAGGCACAGGGACAAAGTTCTGGAGCATAGGAGCCAACTCCAGAGGGCTGTGGGTACTTAAAAAGGTAAAGGGACCCCTGACCAATAGGTCCAGGCGTGACCGACTCTGGGGTTGCGATGCTCATCTCGCTTTATTGGCCGAGGGAGCCAGCGTACAGCTTCCAGGTCATGTGGCCAGCAGGACTAAGCAGCTTCTGGCGAACCAGAACAGCACACGGAAATGCCATTTACCTTCCTGCTGGAGTGGTACCTATTTATCTACTTGCACTTTCACGTACTTTCGAACTGCTAGGTTGGCAGGAGCAGGGACCGAGCAACGGGAGTTCACCCCGTTACAGGGATTCGAACCGGCGACCTTCTGATTGGCAAGTCCTAGGCTCTGTGGTTTAACCCACAGCGCCACCCACGTCCCAACAGCGCCACCCACATCCCAGTGGGTACTTAGGCACCCACAATAATATAATTGTGGGAGCCGGGCATCCAGAAAGTCAATGAAGAAAGCTGGCATGGAGGAAAGCCGTTCAGCTCCACAGCCAGCCAGCGAGGCATCCTTTTCCGGGGATGAGGGTGGGGCTCGGGCACGGAGGCAGAGTCTCTCTGCCTTCCAAATCCAAGTCTGAGTCCCTCACCATGAAAAAGGGTGCCTCGCTGGCTGTGTGACGTCACACACATGCAGGCATCAGTGTGTAACATCGCATATCCGCATGTGGCGGTGGGCACCCACAATCCTGAGGGCAAGATGGAGCCCCTGTTTTCGAGCACATTCCAGTCTGCACTGCCATGCCCTACATGTAAATAGCACACAAAATAGATGCCATGTTAACCATGCAATCTCAGTCAGTTTCAGTGCTATTTTTCTAGAAAAAGAGGTGCTGGAGCTCAACATGAACTTCTTAGAATGGCAATGGTGCCCACCTGAGAGGCGCTGGAACTGAGCTTCAACTGGGGGTGGGGGGAGCCCTGGTCAGTATTATTGTCCCCATATTACAGAGTGAATGGAAAAATAATTTTAAAAAACGACACATCATATAAAAAAATGCCTACAGTTGTTGATTGTATCACTGTTGTCAAAAGTTATGAAGCCGTCTCTGTTGTGTAACCAGGGATGTGATAGCACAAAAATTTAGGCCACAGCCCTTCCAGTCATTTTCTCTAACGATTAACATAATCTGAACTTGTGTTATCAATAGGAGAATCTAATTAGAAGTATCATTCTTTGGGGAAGCACTATCCATGATGATATATCTCCACTACAATTCCCTAGCCATTTCCTTTTTACTAGCTTCTTGAGCAGAGGTGGGCAGGAATCTTCATGCATGTTTGAATCGATTACATTAGTGCAATGTACAAGGTCCTTGTAAACTGTCTGTTCATACAGAGGCTGAGGTGAATTAATACATTATTTAACAGTAATACACAACCTTTGGATCACATATTTCAGATCGTGTGTGTGTGTGTGTGTCCACACCAGACAATTCTTTTCTTGCTTTTTGCTTTCTGTCTGTTAACATTTTGGCTTTCTTTGGTCCAGAAATAGTATGAAAGAAAGCATAAGTAATGGTAATTTATTGTAATTATATGGGCAGATTCATAAACAGTTACAAGAGATGCTGGAGAGCTTGGAGGAATATTGTATGTAGATGTCTAAGCCAAATGATTTCTTCCATGACCAGCTGACTGTAAAACCAGGTGCAAAATAGGATTTTTGAAGACTGTTGCTTCAAACTTCCGTACTGTAGCACCTGCAATCTCTTTTATTGTTTGCACCTACATCCAAGAAAACTGTTTAGAAGAATCTAGCTTCTTATTTCCTACTTTTCTGGCCAGCAGTGGAAAAGAAATAACTGCCCTGAATCCTTGATGTTGAAGCTTAAATTTGGTCCCGACTAGCATGTTTCTACAGGGACGCGGGTGGCGCTGTGGGTAAAACCTCAGCGCCTAGGGCTTGCCAATCGCATGGTCAGCAGTTCAAATCCCCGCGGCGGGGTGAGCTCCTGTCTTTCGGTCCCAGCTCCTGCCCACCTAGCAGTTCAAAAGCACCCCTAAGTGCAAGTAGATAAATAGGTACCGCTTTATAGTGGGAAGGTAAACGGCGTTTCCGTGTGCTGCGCTGGTGCCGGCTCGCCAGAGCAGCTTCGTCACGCTGGCCACGTGACCTGGAAGTGTCTCCGGACAGCGCTGGCCCTCGGCCTCTTAAGTGAGATGGGCGCACAACCCTAGAGTCGGACACGACTGGCCCGTACGGGCAGGGGTACCTTTACCTTTACCTTTTAGCATGTTTCTACTGACAAAAAATAACCATATTTCACAAAAGCTTAACAAAAAATTAAACCATACATTATGGAAACAATAAGCATAATTGAAATGTCTAAATTTACAGCAAATAAATGACCTAATATATCACCTTTCAAGTAGTGGGTGATTACACTTCTTCAGAAGATAATAAACCCTTCCTAAATTCAACAGCACTTTCAAGCTTACAAAAGTATGTTTTATCAGGAAACTAAGAAGAGCTTTTAACAGTGTGCATAATTAACCTGTGGAACTCATCGTGTCAAGGTATTATTAAGACCAAGAGCTTAGCAGGTTTTTCAAAATGGTTAAGACGTTTATATGGGAACATCTGAAGTTACATTAAATAGGATAAAAAACATTAACAGGGATAAAAACATAAGCCAAAAGCTAACTGACTGCGCTGACAATGAAACATCTCCTATGTGCCATGTCTGTTCTGTCTACTTCAGAATTTTTCAAAAGGCTCTTTACAAGCGGTTGAGTATCCACCAAGAGAAAATATCAGCCACATTGTTTTGGAGCAAGGGATAAGCAACCAGCAGCCCTCCAGAAGTTGTTGAACTCCAGTTTTCATAAGGCCCACCTGTATTGTCAATAGTCGGAGGTAGTAAGAGATGTAGGTTAACATCCTGAGGGCCTTTGTTTCCCCATCCCTGTCTTACAGGCTCTTCTTATGTAGTGTTTTGGATTCTTGGTGGCCTTATGGTAAAAGCCACTGATGATATTATGAGAGCCAGTGTGGTGGCCTTGGACCTGGGAGATGAGGGTTCAAATCCCCACTTTATCGTGAAGCTCACTGGGTGACTTTGGGTCAGTTGCTGTCTCTCTGCCTAAGCTGCCTCACTGGGTTGTTGTGGAGATTAAATGGTGTGAGGGAAAGCCATGTGCCAGCAAAATGATGCATGCTGCCTCCATCAGTGTTAAAATGTGCTTGAGTATTGCCACACTGCAGAAAACAGCCTATTGCTCGGAGCACAGAAGCGCCCTTTCACCAAGTCAAGAGTCCTAACTCATTTAGATCAGTATTGTCAACACTCAGGGACAGCAGCTCTCTGCAGTTTCAAGCAGTATTAACTCCCAGCCCTACCTTGAAATGTCAGGTATTTAACCTTGCATCTTTTGTATGCCAAACATATCGTCTACCACAAATCTATGGCCCTTTCTTTTCTGCACAGAAACTTCATGGAGGTTCTGGAACTGGGTTTCTCCTGTAGTCACCAGTGGGTGGACTGTGTCATATTTTCATTGCTTTAAAACAAGCAACCAGCTTGTGCAAAATCTCACAGAGGAGTGTATTTTTCAGGCCTAGGTTCACATAGACCAGTAGGCAATTTTCCAGGGAATGCAGATGTTAGCGGTGGACAAGGCCAGAAGCAGATAGGATGCTCATGGCAGTTAGCCATTGCCTTGGAGATGACAAGGGGCACTGGCCACCAAGGTATAGCCTTATGCATTGTTAGACAACTAAACCACACTGACATGTACCTATAGTCCTGTAGAATAGAAAGATGGGCAGGACATATGTTCAATAAATATAAGAACAAGAAGGAAAAATTGGGATTGTACTTGTAGTGCCTGGTCCTTTGCTCAGAGCATTCAAATTGAATAAGCCTACTCACAAGTTTTTTAGCATGTAGAATCTGCATACGTAATCAAGACTAGATCATGACCGAATGGAGAAAACCTTTGTATGTGCAGTCAGGGATGCAATAATGGAGCCAAAGTACAGTTGCAATTAAAACGTCATATTTGCATTTACTATCTTCTGCAACTTTAGTATCATTCCTAATGTTATATTAGTAGAGTGCTTGCTTTATTATCATTGTATAAATTGATAATATACAATTGTTTTATATCTGTCTGATACATGGTGGTAAGATGCATTGCATTAAGAATTCATGGGCCTGGAAATAATGCATTGTAAAAACGAGGGGGGAGGTAGCCTAGGGGGCCCAAATAGACTCATCCGCTGCCAGGCATCTCTAGATATTGCTGGTCTCAGATCAATCCGGTTTCGCATCCTTCACTACAATACCATATATTTAACATCATGTAGCATTTGGAAATGTAGATTGGTTTCAAATAACCAGCCAATAATGTTGAGTACAATTTGCAAATTCTCCTTCCTATCCTCTCTCATCAATGGGGCCCAGTCTCTCATAGGAAACTTGTACTGATTCAGATCATTGATCCATCCAACTCATTGATGTCTACACTGACTGGCAGAGGCTCCCAGCCCTACCTGGAGGTGCTGGGACTTTCTGCATGAAAATCAAATGCCCTAACACTGAGCTGCAGCCCTTTCCTTCCACTATTCCCAAAGCTGCTTTTTCTCTCCAGCCTCCCATTTGACTTTTCCATGGAGCTGTCTTCCCAGCCCCCTAACTCTAGAGTGTGCCCACACCCGTCTACCCTTAGACCCAGTGTGAGGTCTGGAAAAACAACAACAGCTTTTTCCATCATATTTTCGGCATTTAGTTAATGACCATTTCTCCACAGCAATTAGGACTCCCTGTGAATCGAAAAACAATCCCTGGAGGGCCCTAAGAGATTTCTGAAATAATAGAGAGCCCGAGGATGGAGGGGAAAGTTTGAGCCATTCCCAAGCCTTCCACACTGCCTGAATGGATATTTCTGGTCCCATGTCAGCTGGTGCATGTCTTATGTACATTCCAACTTTCTGAAGGTCTCCAGTAAATACTACAAATGATGAAAGACATGGGGATGATGTGCAGTAAATAAGCTGATGAAAAGCCAAGCAGAAGGATTGCGATTCAGCAGGTGGTCAGCTGCCCTACAGAAGCTTTATGTCAGTAGGCCTTGTTACCAATCAGAGTAATAGAAAGATGACATATAAAAGAAAAGATTCCTGTGTGAAAATTGCTTGGGGGAGAGTTCCAGCTTTGTGGCCCTTTGCTACGTAGCTGTCTAGGCAGCAAGTGAGGCTTGCAAGCAAGGCAATATCGAGGCAACCATTGCAGATTATGAGACAAACTGAGATGTTTCACAATACAGAAGTGGCTTTTGTGGTCCTACCCATTTCACACTTCTTGATGTCCTGGGTTGTCCTAAGTTATTTCAGCATGAACCAGGATGAAACACAGAAACCAAATGATTTGGTCAACCACATTAGGTTCCTGTAGACACAACAGAGGGTCAGATACGTACATTCATTCTGCCCAGAATAAAATGCTTGAAAGGGGCTGTGATTTTCTCCAAAATTCCATGTAAATTGACTATTGCTTGTCGAAAGGTTTGTGGGACAAAAACATCACCAGTGTGTATGTGCGCACACACACATGTTTTGGGCTCCAGATGCCGTGGACTTCCACAGAAACCCTAATACAGGCAACAGCTGACCGATTGGAAGCGGTTTTCAACAGGTACTTGGCTTTCCGTCTATTAATTTGCTACAGGTTCACTTTCAGTGTGACAAATCTAGCCTAGTTTTCCTGTCGCACTCACTAAATCTAGGTCAGAAATAAAAGGTCTAAGTGACTCTGAAAGAAGAAAAAAAGCAGGTGGTGATTTTTCAAGCAGTTAATCGAAATCCGGTTAATTGTCTCTATTGTGCTCTCAGGGAAGGAGCTGGGTAAAATGAGAAGCAAACTACTTAATAGTACCAGTGTGTATAAAGCCATTTCCTCAGCAGTTTGCCCTGACACTAAGGAAGGAGGGGGTACCCTTCTCACTGTTTGGAAGGCTACACTGGTTTCAGCCATTAGGTAGTTCTCCGGATTGTATAAATGCATGGGTTTGAATTCCGTCCACAGCTTAGACAAGTAGAGAATTGACTCTAAGGGGGTTGTTTTGCATCCTACCTATGTAACTGAACTTCTTACAATTTAATATGTGCCTTATTCATCATACTCTGAAATCCTCCTTCAATAATGTGACCAAGGAGCAGGAGGAAAATACCTTCTAACTAAGATCTTCTGCTGTGTTAATTCAAAGCCTTTGCATGCTAAAGCTTCCATGCCCATGATGGGTAACCCAATAACTTAGAATCATAGAATCATAGAGTTGGAAGAGACCACAAGGGCCATCGAGTCCAACCCCCTGTCAAGCAGGAAACACCATCAGAGCACTCCTCACATATGGTTGTCAAGCCTCTGCTTAAAGACCTCCAAAGAAGGAGACTCCACCACACTCCTTGGCAGCAAATTCCACTCTCGAACAGCTCTTACTGTCAGGAAGTTCTTCCTAATGTTTAGGTGGAATCTTCTTTCTTGTAGTTTGGATCCATTGCTCCGTGTCCGCTTCTCTGGAGCAGCAGAAAACAACTTTTCTCCCTCCTCTATGTGACATCCTTTTATATATTTGAACATGGCTATCATATCACCCCTTAACCTCCTCTTCTCCAGGCTAAACATGCCCAGCTCCCTTAGCCGTTCCTCATAAGGCATCGTTTCCAGGCCTTTGACCATTTTGGTTGCCCTCCTCTGGACACGTTCCAGTTTGTCAGTGTCCTTCTTGAACTGTGGTGCCCAGAACTGGACACAGTACTCCAGGTGAGGTCTGACCAGAGCAGAATACAGTGGCACTATTACTTCCCTTGATCTAGATGCTATACTCCTATTGATGCAGCCCAGAATTGCATTGGCTTTTTTAGCTGCCGCGTCACACTGTTGGCTCATGTCAAGTTTGTGGTCAACCAAGACTCCGAGATCCTTTTCACATGTACTGCTCTCAAGCCAGGTGTCACCCATCTTGTATTTGTGCCTCTCATTTTTTTTGCCCAAGTGCAATACTTTACATTTCTCCCTGTTAAAATTCATCTTGTTTGTTTTGGCCCAGTTCTCTAATCTGTCAAGGTCGTTTTGAAGTGTGATCCTGTCCTCTGAGGTGTTAGCCACCCCTCCCAGTTTGGTGTCATCTGCAAATTTGATCAGGGTGCCCTTATTTGGGCCACATTAATACAGGACATGGCTATGCATTATTGCTAGTGCCAACTGGATGCACACCAGGGTTGAAGACAAGAACCAGGGATGAGTCATAATGGCCTCTCCACCTTTGCAACTATGGCACCACTAAGCAGTGAAAAATAGTAAACAGGGTGTCTGTGTGGAAGGTAAATATTGCATGTGAAAGAGAGCGGGAGCTTTTGGGAAATTTGGGGGGTTTCCAAAGTTTCCTTTTGCACCCAAAGTGTTTGTTTAAGAATGCTGATATATTCTAGTGGGGGGAGCTGAGAAGAGAGAAAATGGTGGAGAACTGTTCTCTAGATGGATGTCATTACCTGGGCATTCTCCAGGACTATCTCCAGGACCATCATAAGTGATCAGATTTGTTCATAAGGTCCCCTGAAGAATTGCTCAAATAAGGAACCCTCTGGGAAGGCTGCAAGCAGGACAGAGAAGTTGGGAAGAATAAGAAATGTGTCCTCCATGGGACCCTGCCCCTTTTCTTGTTAGAAGAAGTCTCCTCTGTGCCTCAAATAGAAAGGTTTCCCACATTCTTCTGCAAATCCCAGGCAAACAATTACAGAAGATTCAGCAATGCAGCATGGCCATTGGCCATGGGAGCTATGGTCCGAAACACTTGGAGAGTACTAGAAGAAGAAGAGTTTGGATTTGATATCCCGCTCTATCACTACCCGAAGGAGTCTCAAAGCGGCTAGCATTCTCCTTTCCCTTCCTCCCCCGCAACAAACATTCTGTGAGGTGAGCGGAGGTGAGAGACTTCAGAGAAATGTGACTAGCCCAAGGTCACCCAGCAGCTGCATATGGAGAAGCGGAGACGCGAACCCGGTTCCCCAGATTACAATACTACCGCTCTTAACCACTACACCACACTGGCTCTCTAGATTAGGGAAGGCTGTTGAAGGATAGATGTAAAGGTAAATTGATGCTCAAAGCTCTTAGATGAATGGTGCAACTCAAATATAATAATGAGCATAAATAAACATTTCAAACTACTATTGAAACTTAGGCCTTAGTTTTTGCATTCAATATTCTTTTATTTTAGCTGCTATTTTAAATGCATTTAAATGTACCTGCTGTTTTATTAATTTGATTCCTGATTTCTAAACACATTTCATTTAAGTTTCATTGTTTATTTTTATTGATTTTTTGACAGCTACTTTGGGGCTTTTTGTTTTAAATGGTGGGGCATACATTTTCTAAAATTAATGAAATTTAAATTTTGGTAAGTATGAATCCTCATTAAGGTTTATAGCTTCCTTCTGCTAGCTGCTTTTCATAACCCAATTCTGCTTTGTTTTACAAAAAATAAAAAGCATGATAAATGATTAAGAATAGGTGATGCACAATCATATTGCTATTTGACCAGTCTTATTCAACCACCATTAAATGAAGAGCACGTAACAAAATGAGGTACTTGCTATGTAGTCCAATCCTTAAACTTTCAGGAGAAAGTAAATAATGAATTCAATTAAATACATAAATGAAATAATATTCCATTTATTTTAGCATGAAACAAATTACTAGATTTAAGACTTCAGTGTATGCAGAGCAATATATTAGGAAAGGTGACAGAGGAAGGCAAAACAAAAGTTTGGAAGGGAGGGAAATACTGTATTTTAAAAGTACCACAGCAATGCATTCACCCAGCATGTTACAAATAATGCTTTTTATTTGGGGGGTTGAAGGGAGGACTGGTTACAGAGACAGGTCATTTTTTTTTATGTATTAGGCTTATGCTTATATATATGCATATATATATATATATATATATATATATATATATATATATATACACATATATATACACACACACACACACACACACACACACACACACACACGTAAGGAATACAGAACAGTCAATATACTAAGAAAAACACAGACGAAATATTCAACATGTCACAACCCCCAGCTTAGCTTTGTTTTTGGTTCTTCCTCTCCAAAACAAATATAGACATTTGTTGTCCCAATTAGCAAACTTGCCGTAGGATACCTTTTAAAAGTCCATATTATCCAGGATCTGGAGATCTTTCGTGAAGCATGTAAATGCGTGGGTTGTGGGGAGAATGTAAGAATAGCATCATTTCAATAAAATCCTCATAGACCCTGTTATTTTACATATGCCAGAGTAGTCTCTCATTCTTCTGTCAATCTGCTTGCTATAGTTAACAATTAGTTTGATACACACGCTCCTTGAGGACAAAAGGCGGAGGGGGCTGCCAATTTTCTGTACGGTTGGTAGATCATTCATAGCCTCAGGCTAATGAGTGGTCGTTTATTTCTTTGACCTCTTCCTGAAATGCCAGTAATAGTGTTTCAAGTGAGGTTCTAGGGTTGCCGTCATCCATCCCCGATTTCACATTTCTAATTAGGCCAGATGTATTTCTATCAAAATGAAAGAAATGTGGAAAATATTCTGGTCAGAGAAGAGTGGCCACAACCCAGTTCGATCAAAAATGATGCAAACATAATAGCAATGATGCTGAAAATGGAATTCTGCTTTCCAAGAAAAATCCCAGTAGGCTCCTGTTTGTAAGTGAGTTGGTAAATAAATAAATCTGGCTACCTCACTAAGAAGGCTAACTGGAATCTGAACAATAAGTAGACTCATTATGGCATGAAGAATGTTTGAAAAATCTGTGCTAAATTACACTGATGCTGCATTGTTAACATGTCTGGCAGAGCCATTTACTAAAAATGTTACCTGACAACCCCTTAAAAGGCAGACCTCTGAAACAACTTTTATTTATTTACTTCTCAAAACATTTCTGTCCTGCTGTTTGGCCTACATGGGGCTGCTCAGGGCAGCTCACAACCACAGATTAAAAAGAAAAGAAAAAGAAAAAGGTAAAAAGTAGGGCCAGATGAAACACACTCATCCAGCAGCCAGGGAGAAAGCTCAAATCGAAAACAAAAGTTGGCAAAAACAATTTTTAAGAGTAAAAAAAGCTTCACAGCTTGCCAAAAAGTCACTAAAGAGGGAAATACTCAGACCTCCTGAGGGAGAATTGTTCATCAAGCTGGACTCAACCAAGGAAGACACTTCAGCAAGTAGATGTGGATACATGTATGATCTTAAAACATTATTCACATGCTTGAGGTGATGTGTGTGCTTGGTAAGGTAAAGGTAAAGGTAAAGGGACCCCTGACCATTAGGTCCAGTTGTCACCGACTCTGGGGTTGCGGTGCTCATCTCGCTTTATTGGCTGAGGGAGCCGGCGTACAGCTTCCGGGTCATGTGGCCTGCATGACTAAGCCGCTTCTGGCAAAGCAGAGCAGTGCATGGAAATGCCGTTTACCTTCCCGCTGGAGTGGTACCTATTCATCTACTTGCACTTTGATGTGCTTTTGAACTGCTAGGTTGGCAGGAGCAGGGACTCAGCAATGGGAGCTCACCCCGTCGCAGGGATTCGAACCGGCGACCTTCTGATCAGCAAGTCCTAGGCTCTGTGGTTTAACCCACAGCGCCACACATACATACATACATACATGGGAACATAGGAAGCTTCCTTATCAGACCATTAGTCCATCTAGCTTAGTATTGTCTACCCTCACTAGCAGTTGTTCTCCAGGGTTTCAAACAGGGGTCTCTCCTAGCCCCACTTGGAGATGCTGGAGATTGAACCAGGGACCATCTGTGTGCAAAGCAGATTCTGTTTAACATTGAGCTATGCCCCTGTGTTAGCTGCACTGGGCCACAGTGAGATGGGCATGCAGAACTGTGGTCCAGTAATCAGAGGCACCAGCTTGTCAGGGTGGGACCGACATCATGCATGTGAAATTGCAACATCACGACATTGTGTGTGTGACATCAGGAAGTCCAGGTGGAGCCAAACGCAGTGGCCGTGTGGCTCAATGGCCAGTGGCTACTCCTCCGCCTCCTCTTGGCACAGCAGAAGCCACTGGAGCTATGCCCTGCTCAGCTCTGCACTTCGCCTCAAGCCTGAGCAGACCACCATAGCTGTCAACTTTTCCCTTTTCTTGCGAGGAATCCTATCCGGAATAAGGGAATTTCCCTTTAAAAAAGGGAAAAGTTGACAACTATGCAGACCACTCATAGCACCATGATAATTATGGCAAGCACCATGGATAATTATGGCAAGCACCTAACTATAGGAGGCATCCATAGTGGTTTCTACTTTGGTCTGATGATAAAATCTCAGGTAGAACGTTCATAAAGATTTCTCAGATACAGGACTGTACATGTGTTAACATTCATTATACAATTTCATGCTACCTCATTACTTGGCTGCGCAAAGGAAACAAAAACTACTTGAAACAAGTGGTATATGTAGATATATACGAAATTTTACTTCCACAATGACAATTTAATTCTTGTTAGCAGCCTTCAGTCCCATGGGAGACCAGAGAATGGATCCAAGTTCAGAGGTGTGGATTCTGAGGAATTTCTAGACAAGAAATATACAAAAAGACTCTTCCATTTATTACCCTTAGGCCAATTGGAAAATAGAATGTTTTAATCAAGTTTTAAAAACCATTTGCAAGGTTCTGACCTTGAAGGAAAGCCCTGGAAATAATTTGCTATAGATACTTTTGCAGAACTATCAAGCAAGACAGTATGTCTGAAACCAGATGTGTTTGGCAAGACTCTTGTATGAGAGATACAAAAGAGAAAATCAGAGAGCAGTGCTGGGTATTTTTGAAGGAGACATCCCTAAAGAAACAGAATAATCTTGAATATTGCACAGAAGTTGATGCAATAATACTGAACATCTTCTGAATATGCAGTATGAACTGTTCTAGCTGTGTCAGTTATAAGAATAAGAACAAGTTCAGGATCCTGCCATGTTCCTCACAGTTCCTCACCTACTTTCAGGAAGCCCCCAAACAGGTCTTGAATGCAATATCCAGTTCTGAATGTTAACCCACACAAACGTCAGCAACTGCCACTCAGAACACACTGTCTCTGAACACGGAGTTTCTATTTCAGTCCTCTCCAGACTCATGCCTTCCAGGTGTTGTTGAACGCCAGCTCCCATCATCTCTAGCCAGCATGGCCAATGGCCAATGACGACGGGATCCGAAATTCAACAACTTCTGGAGGGCCCCAAGTATTGGGAAGCCTGTTCTATTTAATAATAATTGCTGTTGAAAGACTTATCCTGATTGCATGGTTGCTCAGATAGAGGCAATATTTTTATTTATTTTTTTGCATACACTTGGCCTGTCCTAAAATATAAACACTTGCTCCTGTCACAATTCTATAATTTCATCTGTATATTGAAAGCCCTCATCTCCACCATCTTAGTCAACCTGATAACACTATTCTGAAGATAAAAAATTGTCCAGTAGCACCTTATAGACCAACTAAGTTTGTTGTGGTTTTTAATACCAGTATAAGCTTTCATGTGCCTGTTTGATATTTTATTGTGTTCTCAGATCTGTTGGAAGCCACCCAGAGTGGCTGGGGAAACCCAGTCAGGTGGGCAGGGTACAGTTATTTTATTTTATTTTATTTTATTTTATTTTATTTTATTTTATTTTATTTTATTTTATTTTATTGTTGTTCTTATAGTAACTGACACAGCTAGTATTGGCAAAACCTATTTGGTGTTTCGCAACTTTCTGACTAGTTGCAGGACCTTAGCCAGACCTAGCAGAGTATACGCAGAATCCACGGAAGCAATTGGCAGCTTGGCTGCAAACAGGTTAGATGAAGCAGGAACCAGGAACTTGTAGTTAGGTGTTTATTATATACAGTGGACTATTTACAGGAACAGAACACGGATCTTTTGCTAGCTCTCTCTGACACGACTCATAACTCCTACACTGACACACTGAACCACTGAATACTGAACTCCAGAACTAACACATTCCAGTTAGTAGGCCATTAATTATCACTCCCTTGAGAGAGCTTGACCAATCAGGGAGCTGTCTCCATGTCTCTGTTATCACCAGGCAGACTTACTCCTTCAGATTGCCTTCTGGCTATCTGCCAAACCTTAATTGACTCTGTGTAAGTAGCTGCACATATTCAGATTCCCAACAGCTAGAACAGTTCATATTGCATATCCAGAAGATGTTCAGTATTATTGCATCAACTTCTGTGTAATATTCGAGATTATTCTGCTTCTTTAGGGATGTCTCCTTCAAAAATACCCAGCACTGCTCTCTGATTTTCTCTTTTGTATCTCTCATACAAGAGTCTTGCCAAACGCATCTGGTTTCAGACATAGATGAGGGAGGACCAAAGCACTATCTCCACTCACCCTTAACACTTCCATGACCTGGAGGAATAACCCCTGCTGTGGAAAGCCTTTTACATTGGGACATAATAAGCTGGCTTACACTGTGTCAAAACCTTGGTCCATGTAGCTCAATATTGCTTACACTGACTGGCTCTCAGGCAGGGACTCTCCTAGCCCTACCTGGGGAATGCAGGACATTGAACATGCAAAGCAGATGCTGCCCAACTGAGCAATGATCCTGCCCCAGTGTAGATCCTGATTTTCTTACGTTCTGAATTGCATGGGGAGCCTATGCTCCCTACTTCAAGTTACCCCTTAATCTCATGGAAGGTGAGAGCTAGTGTGCTCATCCTGACTCTTTACTAATATAGCCTTAACGTGAACCCCCTCAACGGCTATTTTTTCCAGCTGGAACTCACAGGAACTCATTTCCAGCACCTCTCAGGTGGGCACCATTGCCATTCTGAGAGAACAAGGGAGGCATTCATGGTGAATTCTGGCACCTCTTTTTCTAGAAAAATAGCACTGCCCCTAAATATCTCTGTAATTGTTATCTTTTAAACTCACCAAAAGTTTACTTAGTTGAGAGTGCTCAGAGAGGTTGATTTAACTTTTCCTTTGTGCTAGTAAAGGTAAAGGTAAAGGGACCCCTGAACATTAGGCCTAGTCGTGGCCGACTCTGTGGGTTGCGGCGCTCATCTTGCTTTATTGGCCGAGGGAGCTGGCGTACAGCTTCCGGGTCATGTGGCCATGACTAAGATGCTTCTGGCGAACCAGAGCAGCACACAGAAACGCTGTTTACCTTCCCGCAGGAGCAGTACCTATTTATCTACTTGCACTTTGATGTGCTTTCAAACTGCTAAGTTGGCAGGAGCAGGGACCGAGCAACAGGAGCTCACCCCATTGTGGGGATTCAAACCGCCAACCTTCTGATCGGCAAGTCCTAGGCTTTGTGGTTTAACCCACAGCACCACCCTGTTAAAGTCATGCCCTGCGGCAGTTTCGAGCATGTAATCTAATTTATCTGTCATTGTCTATAGGCTTTGGGTGGTGTCTTTTTGTCTTTCTTGCTTGCAGGGTGCTTTTTACAACTGCCCTATTTACTATTGTAGGCAAAGGCATTAAAAATTCCAGCACATCTTCCTTGCCCTCCCCCAGCCCAGCTATCTATGGTAGGACAGTCACTGGCTTCTCTGCAGTTTCTGTATTTGGCTTTGCAGCTACAGCTGGGTTCGCAGGAACTGCCTGTGGAGTTGATAAGAAATCTGCTGATGAGCTACCTTTTCCTGAGTGCAATTTTCCTGTGAATGACTGTTGATTGGGAGGCATTTCCTTTCCTTTTTATTTTCAAGACAAAGGTCTTCTGCAAGTGTCTCCTTAGATCTATCTGCCAGCCACTCTGTATTTAGGAGGAAGGTACATTTCCCTAATATGCACGCTGCTTTGATATGCAAATGGAACTTTGTTGCCCTCTCCAGCAACCCTTCTCCATATGGATGATCCCCATGCCCCAACCCAATACAGTAAGTTTGTTCTGGAACTAGGTAAAAAATATACAGATTCAGTCCACATATCTGAATATCTGTAAATCATACTGATTGTTTCCCAAAGCAAAGGATCTGCTTTAGTTAGGTGTTCATGAATGGAAAGAACATATTCATGTCAGGATATCAGGATATAACATAAAAGAATATCTTGCATGCATGTAATCATAACGAGCATCGCTCATCTTTAATCATGGTTGTCTTGGATCCTTGTCAATCCAACGGTTGTCAATCCATAATGTCTTTGATCCTTAGATAAGTTTTCAGATATTCACAGAAAGAAAATTCTCGTCCTTTCCTTCCCCTTGCAGCCAACTGTGCCCCCTGCCCCCCGAAACACATTCTCTGGAGTGTCAGGTACTCTTCTGAACAATATAGGATGGGGTGTAAGTGAGAGTTGCCGAGACAGAAGGAAATGGTACAAACTTGGGAGGACCTCTGCACAATTTCACACCTTTCCCATCTCTCATGTCCCATCCCAAATTGTTCAGAAGCACACATACACATACACTTGGGTGCAGGTGATGGGAGGGGGAGATCAGAGGTCAAAAAACCTTCCTTCTGTGAACTTCTTTCTACACATTAACCTTATGATCCAATATTGTTACCATGATGATTTGGTAGAAAATACTGGGTGGGATTCACTGACGACACCCTGAACAAGGACTTCTGCTTACGCAATGAGACTCCCTGCCTCTCACCCCCCCACCCACTCCCTGAAATTGACTTGGGAGAATTCCCAGGACAGTGTGCAGAGGGAGGGAGAAGGGGATCATTCTGTCATGCAAGCTGAAGATTCTTCCCACTATTTGGTATGTTAGCTTCCAATATTAGACTCTGCTGTTTCATAGGCGAGGCTTGACACATGAAACAAACATTAAGAATTAAGCCCCGGTAAGATATTTTAGTGTGTGTTTTATTTTTATTCTTTTATTAACCACATCCATTGATATTTTACATTCAGAAACAACCCACTAAAGTTATTGACGAGATGAAAAACTTCTCTTTTTCTAGCAACAGAATAGAAGGTGGTAACATTATGCATTCCACATACACATGAAGAGTGATGTCTGCACCTGGGGATTAATTTAGCAACATAATAACTAAAACTGTATATAATTGCAATCCACATTCCACCTGCCTCTTATGTAAACACCTGTGGCGCTCTGGATTTGTCCTTTGAATTGATGCAGAGAAGCTGTTCACATGCAGCACAGGTGCACCTGCTATTTATTAGCAAATCAAGTCCATTACAGTTTCAAGAGGGGTACTCTTGACCAACGGCAGGATATAAACTGGGGAAAGCTTTCATTCATAAATCTTTATGGAAGCCGAATGATGAAGACGTGGTCTTCTGGGCATTGCTGGACTACAACTCCCATCTTCTATAACCATTAACCATACTGGCTGGGAATGATAGGAATTGAAATCCAGCAACATCCGAAGTGCCACGGGTTAGCTACCTCTGTTTTGTAAGTTTCCCTATTCCAGCCACCCCCAAAACAGATTTTTCTGTGAAAGGAATACAATTCCAGTCATGGGTAAAGTTTAAACCTAAACAGGCAGGTATTTATTTACTTAGTCATTTGGAATTATAATTGTTGTTGTTGTTTTATTTATACCCCACCCATCTGGTTGGGTTTCCCCAGTGACTTTGGGTGGCTTTCAATACATATAAAAACAGTCAAACATCAAACACGAAAAACTTCCTGAATATTTGCACCCTGTCTTTCTATTTTTGGTGGGAGGGAAAAAACCCTAAGGTGGCCTCCAAACAGAATGGATAAGATAAAATGTCATCATAACGTTAGCAATTCCAAATACAAACTCAATAAAAACAGCAGATCAATAAAACCAGCATAAAACAACAATAACATTACTGTAAAACCATATAGCAGATAAAATTCAGTAGCTGCAGTAAAAAAATCATAAACAATCATTAAAGGCATCAGCACATAAAATAGTTTTAACTTGGTGTTTGAAGCCTAATAAGGCTGGTGTCAGCAAATGTCCCCAGGGAAAATGTGGCATAGCTGGGACTCCTTCAGAGAAAAGGCACTCATTCACATCTGACAACATTCAAGGGTTGAGGAACTTGGAAAAGGGCCTTCGAGGCTGATCTTAAAAACTTAGCAGGTTCCTAGATTTCCTTCCTATTCATTCTTACCTGTAGCTGAATCTCTGTGTGGGTAGTTGTGTTGGGTTTAATTTATTCATGGAGAAAGTTCATCTTTGGATGTTGTAATTCATGGGTGAAAGCTTTCCCCGGGCTTTATTTTACTAGTGATTTGTTAAAACTATCACAAGCTGACCAGCGACTTGGTTGTGTGGTGAAGTAATCCAAAGATCATTAGAACTGAGCCAAAATTTCAGAGAAGAAATTTTCCGGAAAATTTTGAGATTTTCTCTCTCTTTGCAACATTGGTGGGTCAGTTCAGCTGCATCTGGGGCCACAAAGAATCTACAGAGCTGTCAGGAGCTTGAGGAGAGTCAAGGTTGTGCAGAGGTACAAGTTGTATGGACTAGTTGTTGTTGTTGTTTAGTCGTTTAGTCGTGTCCGACTCTTCGTGACCCCATGGACCAGAGCACGCCAGGCACCTCTGTCCTCCACTACTTCCCACAGTTTGGTCAAACTCATGCTGGTAACCTCGAAAACACTATCCAACCATCTCGTCCTCTGTCGCCCCCTTCTCCTTGTGCCCTCCATCTTTCCCAGCATCAGTGTCTTCTCCAGGGAGTCTTCTCTTCTCATGTATGGACTAGTACTTCCGTACAAGTAGGGATGGAGGAGAAAGTCAATTGACCCACATTTTGATGTGAAACAATGTAACAGTGAGTTGAAACACATCTGTCAGTTGGATACACACATCTCCAAATTTTACAATACAGTTTTGCTTTTTTAAAAAATGCATATTTTAGGGGATGGTGCATTGTAAAGCATACAAAATTATGCCGCTTAGAGGAAGAATGCAAATGACATGTCTATAGAATTCACACAAAATGTGATACATGTCTTTTAATCTGCCAAAAAGTGGTGGAACAGACTTATGGTTGAGCACACATGAAAGAAAATGAGGCACCCAAAAGATGTACCCAACCCAGGTGGGCCACTGGCTGCTGTGATTTTCATGATTGCTCCTCCCATGGGGAATTACTTGGGGTTTATGAAGTGTTGACCTAGTCAAACATGCATTGTGTCTTGCACATTCTCCCACATGAAAATGTTTGTGTGGAGCACCCTACAATGTGTTAGATCCTAGCTTCAGTTTGAACAAACTCTCCCCCTAGCTAGTACGTAGCATTTTGCCCTGCATGCTGATTGAGGAGGAATCCAGCAGGATCCTACTTCAGGATGCCAATAATGACCACACGGTCTACACGGGAAAATTACTTCCTAGAGCTAAGCCTTTCCCAGCTTGGTGCCTTCCAGGTGTTCCTGAATCACAAGTCCTATCACTCCTTACCAATGACCAAGTTGTCTGGGACTGATGGGAGTTGTAGTCCACAACTTCTGGAAGACACTAGGTTGGGGGAGGCAGGTCTAAATAAAAGTGCTCTTGTGCTCAGGTCCTGCTTGCAGGTTTCCCACAGTCATCTGGTTGGCTACTGTGAGAACAGGATGCTTGACTAGGTCATGGTCTAATCCTGCAGGGTCTTATGTTCTCTTTCTCTCTTTCTCAAAATCGTTTCCACCTCTCTCTCTCTCTCTCGTGGGAGGTGGTGAGGATCTTAACTTAGGATGTAAGAAGTGGGAGTTCTTCAGTACATAATATACAAATCATCTCTCTAAGTTATAGCATGCCCTTTGGTAAGGCAAAGAACTGGGCTGCTGTCATGAAAGAATCATTTTATATCTAATGGGTGACACTGGAAAAAATAGCACCCCATAACCAGCAGGATAGGGGCTATGTCTTACGAGTGTGGAGCTGTGTTATCCTATTAATGTATTATGCCACAGTAGCATATGAGAATTTATGATAAATTGCAAAACAGCCACGGCCTTTGAACTCCAGATGCCGGTTCGTTCTTTTTATGGGTTGTGGGAAATCTTGGGATTGTGACTGGAATAACCACAGGGGAAAAAACCCACATGTGTCTCCTTCATTTACAACTGAAATGCAAATCTGAGCTTTCACTGCTAGCTGTGTAAAAATAGCACATAGATATTCCCTTAAGTTCAGGACATAGCGTTCTTTTTCATGTCGTTTTAAAGACAAAAAAAAGACAAAGGCAAAAGAAAACAGTTTTGAAAGAAAGAAAGAAAACCCACCAACTATATTCTTTAAAAATTTAAAAGAGGACTCTAGCATTCTCTCTGTGTGTTGTGTGTTTAAAAATTTGAGAATGCTGCCTGTTAAAAAGAGAACAGGAAAGAAGGGGGGGAGAAAAGAGAGAGAAAGGAATGGGAGGCAAGGCTTTTGTGCTTTCTTGAACACATACAGGGGCAAAACAGGAATCAAAATATTTGGTAATTAATATGAAAGATATCTGGCTCTTGGCATTTTCTTTGTGGTTTTTTTTTTTTTAAGATGTAGGGAAATAGTTTTAGAAATAAATCGCTACAGGCTTTTGTTCAAACTGATATTATGTAGATTGCTGCAGAACTGAATGTCCAGCAGCTGTATTAAAAGGGGGGAGAGAGAAATGTAGTCATTTTGGCATGAGCTTTATATGCATAGCGTTATTTTACAGCAAGCACTTGCATGCAGGCAGCCAAACACCACACACCGCTCTCATGACTAGCCTTAGAAAAATGTAAGAATTGGTTTACTATTTTCTGCTCTGCATTCTCTGTGTTGTTCCCTCTCCCCTTGCCTCCCTCCTCCCTTCTTTTTTATAGGCCAGCTCATTTCTTCAGCACTGTGAAATACCTTAAAAGGTAACGTAGCATTCTGACTCGGGCAATAATTTATTACACCAGTTAATCTTGTAAAATTGCCCTCTGGATGTAATAATTTGTTATTCTTTTATTAGGCCTTCTTCCGCATACCATGTTTATCATAAAGATGTCACCATTGTGATGCCTGGCAACCAGTACAATTTTCTGGAGGTGTTTGCATACATTTTCCTGAGGGAGAGATCCGCTCCGTCCCTGCTTGGGAGAGCTGTCAGTGTATTCTGATGTATGAGGGATAAAAGGAGCCCCTGCTGCAGACTCCAATAAGCTGAAGTCACAGGCCTGAAAGCAGTGACTTGGGCATCACTATCCTGAGTTAGAAAATGTGTCAATTATCAGATGGACTGCCTAAGGGGATCGCCTGGGTCCAGGTCATAAAACCATCAGGACTGAGGGGGGAAGAATTGATGAGGAAGTAAGTTGAATTAATTGATAACAAGTAGGATTCTGTGTGAAATATTCAGTATAAGCAGCAGCTCGACATTCTCTCTCAGAGGCTTTATTTCTTTCAACACGTATTAAAAAAATAATCCTATGCAAAATAGCATTCTCCTTCTTATCACCCCCCGCCCACCCTCCACAACCCCATCCCCACGCAAGACATGAACCGCTCTTTGACATTTTAGTCATTTCCTCAAAATTGGTTGTCGTCAGGCTAGTCGGGGAAAGAGTCCGGGTGAAAATGGAATCATGCTAATATTTTACAGCTATTTGCCTATTATTGCAGTTCTTAATATACTGTGCAACTGTTTGTGTGTGCAAATGCAGTGGGGACCACTTAAGCGTGTAGCCTGAGGCCTGATTCATAAAAGCTTTATATGCCATTTATGTAGGTTTCTGTGGAGTTTACTCAGAAAAGGGAAGGGATACATATTTTCATTGTTGAGTGTATTCCTGTGTTGTCTTTGCCACATACATACAGATCCAGCTCTTAGCCTAGCAGAAATAGAGGAGCTCTCAAGAGAGCTTTGATTAGGTTAAGATGGATAATAATTGCAATAATACATTGTTTTTATAATTTAGTAGCAGAATAAAAGACATGCAGCTTCTACATGTCTCAAAAGGCTTGCCTACCCTGAAACATTTTAAGGAGGTGTTGAAAATAATATAATAATAATATAAAATAATAATATAAAATAATATAGCAATAATATAGCCTTGATGTGAATAGTTAGGGAGTTTCAAAGTGCAGGTGCTGCCACACTAAAAGACTGGGTTTTTTTGGGGGGGGAGAAGTGTAGAATATTATGTGGTACCTGTAACTATGCCAGTTCTGTAGATTGACGCAGTCAAGTAGGCATATATGAGGTAACGTGATTCCACAAGTAAACAGGCTCCAAGCCGTTAAGGACTTTATATACCAAAAGCAACACACTGAACTTGGCCCGGTAGCATATTTAGGATTGCAGCCTCAACAACACAGCTGCCTGACTAAAAGCAAGCTAACTGTGATGTAATCCACAAGATGCTAGTACAAAGTTTACTCTCTCTCTCTCTTTTACTTAAAGAATTTGATATGAATTGTCTAAGCCACAATCACAATGTAATAACTAGTAAATATGGTTGCTATTTTATAAAATATCAGTTTCTTTGACTTAAATTTACAGGAATTCTTTGAATTTTCAATCAGGGACTAAATTTATAATGGAAAATGATGTTTGATGGTGTTTAAATGCAAAGTGTGTCACTTTATAAAGCATGGGGCTCTTTTAAGTTGGGGTTTTTTTTGCTTTTTTTTACTTCTTGACATGTGTCACAATTTGGAATTCTGCTCTCATGGGATAAATGCCAGATTACATGGTGTAGTATTTTTATCCTCTGTACTTTCACTGTAGAAGCATACAACATCAAAGAAGAAGCAGATCACTCACATCAGCAGAAAATGGAATAGGACTATAATATGCTTGCTTTGATCTTTCCTTCTAATAATTATCTTGGCTACATGCATACATTGAAAGTAAGATTTGAATTAATAAGGCCAAGAGACCCCAGCAAATGTAAGAAGGATCTTTGAATACTAACACGGACTATCTTTAACAAGATAAACTGCAATTGAGCTTACAAACTTGCAGATTGTTCTTTTAAAGGCAGTAATCTTGAAATGTTATTCTTCCACGAACTTCTTGGTTACTGTCTTCAGTAAATGCAATCCATGGGTATAGGAAATTGTTGCTTCAAAGTCCACCTGTAGTATAAGGGAGTATTTAGCTAGCATTCATTTGATTTAGCTATGATCACTCAGTAGAAATTCCTTATCAAGAAGCAGTATACCTCAGAATATCTGGCTGCTTGTGTGCTTCCCTGAGGCATTTTTGGAAATGGTATGCTGGCTGGATGAGATGGACCATTGGTCTTGATCCAACAGAGCCCTTTTTATAACTTCATATAGATTTTCAAGAAGGGTAGCTTTAGGTTGGGAAAAAAATATTACATCTCTTTTTAAAGATGTAATCACTTTGCACTCTGTTCTATCATTCAAACCTATTCTTATATTACCCTAAGAAAGATATTGCTTTTGAGATGAAAAGTAAATCAAACGATCCCCATCTGTGTAAGATTTATATGCAAAGGGGGAAAAACATATTGCATTCTGAGCTCATTCCCCCCCTCCCCCCTGGCTTTATGGTGCTTATTGCTATATTGTGTTGTTCAGGCAATCAAATCTTTACCCCTTATGCACATAGAAATGAAAATATAAACAAGGTGGACATGTCTGAAAACATCACATGATTAATACAGCCTGGAATAGAAAAGTGTAGGGTGGTATATTGGTCTCAGGGTAGGAACATTTATTATCCTTTAGTTTCATAACTGGTCGTCATCTTTACAGGCCAGTTGTATCATGAAGATTGCTAGAAAATCTGGAAATTATTCTGTGATAAGCTGCAGTGATACATTGTTGGCTCTATCATAATAAGATCACTCGGGGGGGGGGGACTGTACATAAGAGAAATGTGCAATCCACTAGCCAGATTGACTCGGAAGACAGCATGAATTAAAGAAGTGTCTTCTCTTAATACAATGAATGCAAGTCTTTAAAAAAAAAAAAAACCTGAACAGGCCCTCCCTATCAAAACAGCAGATGCTGCTATTTCCCTTAGTATTCCAGCCAAAGGTTAAGAAATGCTCCTTTAATATGAGGTTACCAGGGAATGAATGTAACAGACCCAGCATGCAGAAAGAGCTTTGAAAAAATGCTCTCCACATTGACAAGAAGCTCTGTCTCTTTAATCTTCTGAACTTACCTGTCAGTGGACAGGGAGTTGTAAGAGAGAAAGGGTTGAATCAGAGAGAAAGCTAGAAACAGCTTTGTTAAGTAGTCTTCACTTCTAATTGAAGCAAAAGGTAGAACTAAACACTCCATGCATTTCAGCGTTTGACCAGACAAGAGGAGCCAAAGGAAGAATGTTTGGGCAGCGGTGGGGGAGGTTGTGCAGGTGTACAAGCAGCAGCAGATATAGTCTGACAAAGAACACATGTTGTACTAAAAGTCTGATATTTACAGAGACATAAAAATGTGCCTCGGCAATCCTAATTGGCCTTCCGCCCTGTTTTTCAAATGCTCACAGTAGCTTACAGACTTGCCAACCCAAATTCAAACTCTGGAGGGATTTCCTCCCCTCAACCCCTGGCTAGTCAAGTTCCTTATAGCCGTAAGTGAAGAAGAATAAGGTCACTGGAGTTAAAGTCCTTGACTGGGATATCTTCTCATATAAGCAGCAGCAGCAGCAGCAACACACGCAATTTCAATCCAGTTATTGTTGCACATTCACTTTTTCTTGCTATGCAGTATCCAGCAGGGGTAGGCACACGTTTAGGTTCTCGCCAAGTAGCTTCAACAAAGATAACAGAATGAGGTTGGGGGTGATTTAGGGTTGCTGTGTATCAGACTGGAAAGTTTACTTGCACCGTTTGGCTTTAGGAGGTAATTGGTCTTAAGTGAGCCTTCTGCAAAGTAGAATTTAAAAGTCCCAGATTTCTGCACAGCTCCTCTGAATTACTGCATTACCAATATCAGGAGGCAATGTAAGATAGGCAAAAAGCAAAAAGCTGGGGATCAGAAAAGACTTCCACTCAAACTTAGGCAAACTTCAGTAATATCAAATACACTGGGAATTATCCTGGGCTAATCTATTACATTGTGAAGTGAAGGCGTGGAACAAGTTGCTTCTTTATATGTGAACCCACAAAAGATCTGACTATAACAATAGGAGCGGATGGCACCTAAGGAGAAGACATAGATTTATCTTGCATTATATGTTGTGCAATATATTATGCTTTCTGTTGTCTTGTGCATATATGCCTGGGTTCTAAGATGGACAACATATGTATTTCCTGTATAAATTAGAAGGCTTGCCTCTTTTTCCTATGTTAGTAGATCTCAACCAATTCTTGAGAGATCTTGCAGAGTGTGTGAAATCTCACAAGATTTTGATGAGATCCTGCTGGAAATCCACAGTGATGTGGCAAAACAGGACATGCTGCCACTGGTCTAAGGAGCTGAACTCCTCACTTACCAGAGCTGGACCATGGGAGCTGGGGAAGGCAGCAACATCTAACACAGCTGCTCCTTCCACTCAGGGCTGTGACTGTGTTGCTGCCCCTATTGTGCTTCCCAACTGCAGCATCGCAAATGGAAGCTAAACAAGGGGCAGAGCCAAGCAAGACTGAGCCCAAACTAAATGGCAACAAAGAGCTCACTTTCTCTCTCTCAGTGGAATCAGCAAAGGAAGATAGATCCTAAATGGGAGTCAGCATCTTTCTCTCCTGGTGAAGATAAGGAGAGGTGGAAGCCCATTGGAATCCCCTCTATCTTTTTCCGCACAAACTGAGTGACATCTGTGGTGGTTCCTGATGTTTGGAGGCAGCCTGCAGAACCAGAGTCCTGGACCTGAAAGCAACTAGGCCAGATAGAGAGATATTTATTTATTATCAGCCACCAGTTTTTGCAATTTGAATATAAAATGCAAACATGTACAAACAGCTAAGCAGGTAAAACTACCAAACTAAATTAAAGCACCAGCAGTTAAGATTTCTGTGCAAATATAAATGTAAGAACACCATTAAGCAGATAAAATTGCCATCTTAATTAGAATTTAAAAATTGGTTCTAATTAAGCCTTGTTCCAGTGAAGGAACTGGAACAAGCTCTTTCCTTTCCTTGAATTAATCTAACCTTACCTGTTACTTATGCTACTTGGTCTATGTGGCTTAGACCTGTTGTTTGCAAAATATTTCTTGTATTATTTATAGCTGTCCTTCTAAACTGGCATTAAAGGAAAGCCTTGTCAGGGTAACAGCAGCCATAAAAGTTTCAAGGCACATGTAAAGTGCTAAAACCTATAGACAACTTGTCTATATGATAACTTGTCTATAGCATTCTTTATGATAACCCCATAGCCACGTTTCCAGAGCCTTGACCCTTCTAAGACTATATACAAAAAAATGTTTTTAACCAACGTAGAAATTATGTCTTCAATAATGTTTGTATGTCTTTGAGAGCCAGTGTGGTGTAGTGGTTAAGAGCGGTAGATTTGTAATCTGGTGAACCGGGTTCGCGTCTCCGCTCCTCCACATGCAGCTGCTGGGTGACCTTGGGCTAGTCACACTTCTCTGAAGTCTCTCAGCCCCACTCACCTCACAGAGTGTTTGTTGTGGGGGAGGAAGGAAAAGGAGATTGTTAGCCGCTTTGAGACTCCTTTGGGTAGTGATAAAGCGGGATATCAAATCCAAACTCTTCTTCTTCTTCAAATCCAAACTCTTCTTCATATGCGTCTGGGAAGTGTGAGGCTGGGTGAGAATAGGGGTGCCTTTTCAATCTCATTGACCATGAGCTGGGGAAGGTACAGTCCTAGGGAGAGACAATTTCATTATAAGAGTTTGGATGTCATGCGCTTGCACAGTTACCTTTTCAGTTTTCTCCCTGGAGACTCAAGTTCCTGGTTGCTCTACCACCAAAACATCCTTCCATCTCACTGTTCTGTTATTGAATGCCAGGTCTAATTGTACCAAGATCTCACTCATCCACAAATTGATGGTGGGCAAGGGAGCTGGTCTGGCATTTATCACCCAAACCTGGCTAGGCGAGCTTGGAGGAGTGGTTCTTACCCAGCTTTGCAGCACCACTACATATGGGGTGGGGAGGGTTTGCCTTGGTCCTTAAGCCTACATACCAGGAGACCTCTCCATTTGGGGGTTGACCTCAGTGTCAGGCCAAAGAGACAGACTGGAGATGCTACTGGTCTAATGGTCATCCTGTTCTCCAGCGATCTCTGTGACCAACATGGTGGAGGTGGACTCTGGAGTGGTGTTAGAGAACCCTAGAACCATTGTCCTAGGGGACTTCAGTGTCCATGCTGTGGATGCTTTCACTTCTATAGCTTAGGACTACATGTCTTCCATGGCAACCATGGGGCTGTCTCAAGTGGTCATCAGTCCTGCACATAGTGTGATTGGTTTGGGTTTTGCCCCTGGTGATAAGGTTGAGGGTCTGGAAATGGAGGATTTGTGACCAATCCTCCCTTGTAGGAGTTGGGAACCAGTTAGGATGTTCCATTCTTGAAGACTCATTGATTTTAATGGATTCCTTAATAGAGTGGTAGTCCTGCCAAGGTCCTTGTCTTGCTGTAGAGCTGCAAGATGCCAAGAGCCACAGATATTATTGCTCCTGAGCTCTCTCTGAGGCATATGACTGTCCAACCTCTGTTTAACTACCTCCAATAAAAGGCAATCTACCACCTCCCAAGGGAGTCCAATCCACTGTCAAACAGCTCTTACTGTCAGGAAGTACTTCCTGGTGTTTAGTCAGAATCTCCTTTCTTGTAACTTGAATCCGTTGGTTCAAGTCCTACCCTCAGGAGCAGGAGAAAACAATTCATCTTCTATGTGACAGCACTTTCGATATTTGAAGATGGCTATCGTATCTCCTCTCAGTCTCTTCTTCTCCAGGCTACCTCAGACGGTGATGGAATCGCCTTCATTTTAAACAGAGGTTGGATGGCCACATGTCAGGGATTGTTTAGCTGAGATTTCTGCCTTGCAAGGGTTAGACATGATGACTTTTGGGGTCTCTTCCAACTCTACAAATCTAGGACTCTTATTTTTTCCCCCATTCCTCCTCCTTTCCTGCTGAAGTTTGACTTGAGGAACATGATGCATTTGGCCTGTTCTTGTTACAGTTAAATGCCACCTTTTTAATTTTCATTCTGACTGAAGATATGTGACAAATGGCATAGTAATTTTCCTCTTTCTTCATGTTCATAAAACATTGATAATATGATTTTTACTTTCCCTTTCTTCTCAATTAAATGAAATGTGCAGATACAATTAATGTGCTCTTTGCAATTTAGCTTTTCTTTAGAGGTTTCTCTTGTCTCTGATTAACAGCGTTGCCTACCTATTCAGAGAACCCCTCCCCCTCCCCAACTGCTATTCAGAATGTTTCATTATGCCTGCCAGCTATAAATACAATTGTGAACCAATACCATTTTAATTGTTTCACTAATAACTTGTTTTAAATGATTCAACAGTCATCAGGAAAGATAAGTGCTCTTGTACCCTGCAGGCTTATAGGGATGATGGCATGAGGCAATGTAACAGAGTGCTGTATCAGAATAATGAAACCGTATGTGCAAGATAATGACAAAGCACTTACATTGCTGTAAAGATAAATGAAAACAGTAGATCTTCTTTTTACTGTAATATAACATCCATTTCTATCTCCCATTTCAATCATTAGGCCTTCCGCATTGATTATTGAGCAAATACGTGTATACAATGTGTCCCATCGTAATAACCGGATGCCCCTATCTCTCCAGAAGGAGGGTGAATGATGGGCTTAATGAGCTTTACAAATGCTCTTGTTAATTAACAAAAATTGTTACTTTCCTATTTAGAGGGAGATGCTTATAAATTAGACTTAATTACACGAGGTAATTGCAACTGATGGCTTGTGCGCAAATGTTCTTGCGTTCTTTAGTTTCCTTTTCCATTTTTTTTTCCAATGGCAAATCAACAATTGCAACCTTTGCCTATTTATGTAGACAAATTTAATAAGCAAACAGCCCTTTTATGTTAATGGTTTACTGGCATCCATGGGTTTGGCAGGAGAAATGTGCTGGGGGAGGGTTTGCTAATGGCAGCACATAATCACATTAATTAAAATATAACTGCCATTTAAAGATTTGTAGTGTGGAATTAGAGCATGTTGGGAACTGAGAAAATCAAGCTAGAGTGCATATTAGCACCATTACTCTGTGCTCCCTGCACAGCAGTCAATAACCTCATGTGTCATAAATGTAATTTATGAGTACTGTTTTCTTTGAAATATATGTTTTTAGCCCCTTCATTAGAATGTAAAGTTTTGCAATGTCTGCTTCAGAAGGTTCAGAATAAATTTACTAAAAGCTGAGACCCACAATCTGGTTTTAACAAATCCCCCAACAATGAATTTTTTATTACTTGCGTAATTTCTTACAATCAAACCATGTATCCCTTCCTTTTGAAGAGAGGCTCCATGCTTTATTGCAGATGGAAGTCACGATTTTGCTATAAATTCTACCCTCTTAGTTACTCCTATAATTCAGTATAATTTTTATTAGATTTCTATTAAATACATGACTTAATTTGATCACTTTGGTTCTGGAAATATTGGTGGGAATGTTAATGGCGTCGGAGTAAGTCTCGTGGCTCTTCCTTAGTGACTGCCAGAGACCCTTTACCCCCCTTCAAGGTGTGCATTCAGTTTATAACAGCTTTTATCCACAATTTATAACTCATGCACTTGTTTAATCTTCATCACCGTCTGAAGCTTCCCAAAAGATGGTGACACTATAGGCTGGCTCACTCCACTCCATCTCCCTAGTGCCACAGCCAATCCTCAGCTGCACTGTGGCCTGCGATGGTGGTGCAAACCAGGCTGACTGCAGATAAACCCAACAGCAAGTGTACCTCTTTGCCTTCTATGCACAGCACAAATTGTGGCTGCATACATACATCCGAAGCACATTCCCCCCCTCAAAGAATTCTGGACCTTGCCATTTGTTAAGGCTTGTTGCTAGGAATTGTAACTCTGTGAGAAGTAAACTACAGCGCCCAGAATTCTTGGAAGAATTCTTGGAAGATTCTTGGAAGAATTCTTGGATTTGCTTCGAATGTGCTTGAAAGTTGTAGTGTGCACACAGTCAGCGAGAGGGGCAAAAGGTTATGAAAGCCACGCAAGGTGGGGCTAACTGCCTCTCCATACTTATTGTGTGCTTTGTACCCTGGGAAGACAAACAAAGTCCAGTATTAAACATAAAGGGGTACACTGTCAGAACAGAAATATTCAAGCTATCATAAAGTAGGGTTACCAGATGTCCCCCGTTTCCTGGGGACAGTCCCTGGATTTGTGAATAAGTCCCCGGACAAATTTCATCCCTGGAATGTCCCCAGATTTCATCTAATGTCCCTGGAAACGCAGCAGCGGCAGTCTCAGCAGCCCAGAGCAGTTGGCTCTGGCTGGCTTCAGGAGCTGCTCAGAAGTCCCCATATGATGGTGGTACAGGGGCTCTAAGACGCAGCTTCCGGGCTGCCACCACCTTCCCTGACCCCAGCAACTAAGCTGTGAAGGGAGGCTTCATGCTGCCTATCAGAGCAGCCTCCCAACTCCTAGTTGCGTGCAAGCAGGAGCGGGGCAGGAATCTCTCAGCTGGGAAGGGATCCCCGCTGCCTATCAGAGCTTGCGTGCAAGCAGGAGGGGGCAGGGATCTCTCAGGCAATGGGAAGCCTCCCTTCCCAGCTGAGGGATCTCCGCCCTCTCCTGCTTGCACGCAAGTAGGAGTTGGGATGGGGTTGCTCTGAAAGGCAATGAGAAGCCTCCCTTTCCAGCTGAGGGCTCCCTGCCCCCTCCTGCTTGCACACAAGTAGGAATAAGATTGGGGCTGCTCCAATGGGAAGGGAGGCATCGCGCTGCCTGAGAGATCCCTGCCCCCTCCTGCTTGCACGCAAGTAGGAATGGGATTGGGGCTGCTCCGATGGGAAGGGAGGCATCGTGCTGCCTGAGCCTCGCCACTGCTGCCACTCTCGGCCCTCCTTCTCCGGCTTCCATGCCTGATCCACCACACACTGCTTCCCCAGCACCACCACCACTGAAGCTGCCCAGGCTCATGGAGAAAGGAGATAGAAGCCTCGGAGGAAGGGGAAACATGGTGGTTGAGGTCAAGGTAGCGGCCACCCCTCTGCCACTACCATCGCTGCAGCGTCAACATTCCGAACGTTGTGTGTATGTTTGTATGTATGTATGCATGCATGCATGCATTTAATAAAACTGTCCCTGGATTCATTGGAAAAAAATCATAAAGAGATACAGCTAGCTTTCCTCTTAGTGACAACTTCATACACAATACCCTGCAAGTTGCAAGGATGGCTCTGCTGGTGTGGCTGCCAGTGGGTGCTGCCCGACTGGCATTGCCCCTTCTAGGTGGTGGCTCCTTGTCTACAGAATGTCCTCCCTGGTGAGGGGCTTCTGCTTCCTTCATCACCACCTTTCAGGAGGGAATTCAAAACATTCCTGTTTACCTAGACATCTGGTGGCTGATGCTGTACTTGGTAGCCTTGAAATTATCAGGTGTAGGAGCATGGGGCTGTTTTTAAGTAAGTTTTGTATTTTATTTTTAATTCTATTGTTTTACCACTTTGGTACTGGCCACACCATCCAGTGCTCCAAATCATTAGATGCCAGTGTTGGTGGAGTGGGAGAATGTAGGACTCTGGGATATCAGGATATGGGTAAGTTTTACAAGGCATGATTGTGGGGAGAAGAGATTAATGTGGTTGACATTTTCAGTCATTAATGTGACATCTAGCTTGGCGCCAACATGGCTAAGCCAATGGACTTGAATGTGATGGCTTTGCATTGTTCTGGGAAAAATGTGACATGGAGATCTTTTGCATGTGTGTGTGTGTGTGCCTATGAAAGAAGCTGGACATCCCTTAAGCATACAACTGGGCTGGGGAAATAGGAACAGATCATATTAAAAGAAGTCACCACTCTTCTCCAAGCACATTATCAGAGATCAAATTCACAAGCAGAACACTAGCTCCACAAATATGCACTAACAAGCTAATTAGCAGAGAAAAATCCTGACATTTCTTCTTCTTTTCCTCTAAAAAGAAAAAGTCTCCAGTTCACGAACATAGAGGGGAGTGTTAACAGAGGAAGCACTTCAAGGTACAATGGTTTTCAAATGACCTGCATCAATGCAGAGTACTGGAGATATATATATATCCCTAACTTTTGGTTCAAAATGTTAAGTACACTTTAATGAAAAGGATTCTAGAGCAATGGCAAAAAATTTAGCCAACCCCTACAGCCATCCATTTGGTTGGCTTCTGGGAGCTTGTTTTTAATTGCATGTATGCCCCCTGATACTAATACTATTTTTTGAAAGGTCATCAGTGCTTCTAAAGCTAAATTTTCACTTGAATAAATATTTGTGGCTACCTCTTTAGCAACTTTAGTGTAGTTCAGGAGGCTGGCAGGTCACAACCCGTTGTCCTTTTTAATTTTTCCTCCTGCTCCCTCTTTTGTGCAAGCTATTACTATATGGCGGGAAGGCTCTTAAAACCATGACTGGCGGATAAAACCACAGTGGAAATGTTTACAAATGAAGAAAAGGGAAGTGCTTGCAGAGTGGCCAGTCATTTGATTAAGGTCTTCTGGGAAGTAATTGAAGTTCCTTCCCTGCAGAAACTTTAAAAGCTGGAAGCAGAGGCAGGCACCACCGTTGAGAGACATCAAGGCGAGAACACAAAGAAATTAAAATTTTTATTTTGGCTCATTAATTGTCTGGATTTTAAAAGATAGCATCAGCATCTTGAGGCATGAAAAGATGTGGGTACCTGTACAAATGGGAAAATGTCAGGTGCCAAAATTAACAAATTCACCTATTTCTAGTTGAACTACAGATGCAAACATGACTGGGAGTCTCTCTCTCTCTCTCTCTCTCTCTCTCTCTCTCTCTCTCTCTCTCGTCTTTGGGTTATCAGTTGCATTTAATTTATATTACTGCAACTTCACTAGTTTTTTGTTTTATCATTTAACTTTTAGGCTTCCTTGAACAGGATTGTACAAAGCAGTACAGAAATAATTTTATTTATAACCTCAACCACAGGGGATGAAGTAATCTGGATCAGGATAACACCATGGAGAAGGCAGGTTAGCCCTTGACCACTGAGCCATTTTGGTGCTGAAGACTCAATACATACACATTTCTATTTATCCACAACCATGCTGTAGCTTAGCAGGTGTACATATGAGTGGCACCTGAATGAACAATTACTTGTGAACCCACAGACGCCACTGTTAGCTCCATGGAAGGAAGCTTTAAATACAATGAAAGAAGCAAACAAACAGCCAAACAGGCCACAGAGTGGTGAGTTATGAAGATATTTTTTTTATTAGGTATTTTGTGTTTTATATTGTGATTTTACGCTGTGAACCACACTGAGACATGTGGTATAGGGCGGTACACAATGGTTGTTGTTGTTGTTTCTTCTTCATGTCCTAGTTACCACTATCTGCTTCTCCAATTTCTTTGTGTGTGTTCTTTTTGCATAATTCATATCCGTCGTCCACATACTCCCTGGGATGGATGGAGACTTAATCACACTTGGAGAAGTCCTATTGAAATTAATGAAACTTAAAGTTATGCGTGCTTAACCTGTAACCCTTCAGATGTTGTTAGATCCCAGCTCCCATTACCCTCAGCCAGCATGGTCAGTAGTCAGGTATGATAGGAGCTGGAGTTGAACAGCATCTGAAAGGCTGTAGGTTTGCTACCCCATGACTTCAGTTATTGATTTCAAGGGGCCTGTTCTATGCATGAGTTAAGTAAGGAGCCAAAAACAAACAAACCCCACAACAAAGCCGAAATGCAGCAGGAGCATTAACAAACTGGAAGGAAATGCACTGTGTTCCTCTCAAATGCCCACAGTGCTCCCATTCTGGCATTTTACCCAGTTTTCCTCCAGGAATTCTTCCACTTCATTTTCCTGGCGTCTTGCCTGCTGTACCATGGGGCACACTAGAGGATTCTAGTCAGAGTTAAAATGCTGGCATGATGACTACTGTGGCGCAGATTAAAATGAAAGCTGCAGTTAAGCTGTTTATTTCTCTGTAGAGGGCTGCAGAGAATAAACTGGTAATTCCCTTTCACAAACATACATTGATACAACTCCCCGACATACCAATGCTAGCCGAGATGTGAGATTTCTTTCTTTAAAAACAGAAGAAAAGAACATCCCATAATGGGCACAGACTGCTGGGGAATTCTCTTGGGGAAGCCCTTTTGAAATGAACCACTGTGTAGGCCTACGCTCTGGCTCAGTCCAGTTCCTAGAGGATCGTGCCCACTGATAACAGCAAAATATTGAATACCAACAGCTGAAAAACAAACAATGTTGACTTTAAAAACCATTAATGAATTTGGTTTAAAATCCTTGTCCTTTATTAGCCGTAAATAGAAATAATAATTCAGTGAGCAAATAAACATCCCTTCCCTGCTTTCAGGAGAACATAAAAGCCATCAACGGAATCGTTGCTTTGCATTCACTTCTGCACCATCCATTATCTCTGTTACTGCAAATACCAATTATATAGAATTTCAACTAAATACTGTAACACTTCCCCCCCCCACCTCTTGCATTTAACATTAACCAAAAAACATTTAAAAATACTTAGAGTACATTTCCAATTATTTATCTCTAAACACTCTCTAAGTTATTTCCCAGTGCATCCTGTTTACTGCTCACATTAGTGCCACATACGTAGTCTTGTTGATGTACTCTAATCTGCTTACTGGATATTTCAAAATCTCTCTTCCCTAATTTCGAATTTTGGTGGAACGCAACATAAGGGATATATTAATGATTTAATATAAAAGGCTACGCTGGAAATATAGAGCTACTATAACTGTGTGCATTTCATGATTCTCAGCAAGTAAAAACAAAAACCCTGATATTGGCATCCTGAAAAATCTCAGCTGGGGAAATTAATCTATTATACATAGAAAGGGGGGGGGGATAAGTTTCCCTCCCTTCCTCCTAATATTAGGCTCATCCAGAGAAAGTGACTGGCAGAAGATCTAAGTCAGACAAAAGAGAGTAATTCTTTCCCTGATGCATAATTAATTCATGGAATTTGCAGCCACAAGATGTGTTGATGGTCACTAACTTAGATAGTATAGCAAGTAACCGGACCCTGTATGTAGCAGTAGCAGTTCCATCTGAAAGCGCTAGATCTGATCTCAGGGTTTTTACAGGGCTCATTCTGCCACAACTTGCCTTTCTGTTCAGCTGGCAGGAAGCTCAGGCAACTGAGTGGTACCCTTGAAGCCTAAAACTCATTCCAGAAAGCTTGCAGTAAGTGCCAGCTAGAGCCGAACTGCTGTCACTTTTGGTTGGAGACTGCCTCTCCCCGGGCACCTTAGACTGAGCAAGCAGTGCTCTTTCTGTAAGCACACATAGCCTGGTACCTTGAATAATGCAGGTTTCCCAATCACATAGAAAGAAGCTTTCACGTATACATGCAAAGGCTCTGTTCCAATGATCTTATGGATGTTGGAATCAGTGTGTGTATTTAATGCATTTAGTACCCCTAGAATAGAAACATTGCTCAATACAAGAAGGTCAAACATGGAGCAGGAGAAGTGGGGGGCGTTGGGGGTATGTGTGGCATTGGCTTTCCCTATTTAGACATGATGCTAGAACAGGACTCATGTGAGCAGTACTAAGGCTGCACTACTGAGTTGAAGACTGAGATCCTCACAGCCCAGGGAGCCCACCAAGAGCTCCAAAAGCTCCCCAGTGACACGATGGTGGTGATGCAACAGGAAGTGAACAGCTGTGCTGGCATCTGAGCTTTCAGCTTCTTTCCAAAGTGGCAGCAAGCTCACCTGGTTCTCTCTTGGCCAAGGGATGAATCAGAACAGTGAGGGGGTAGATCAAGGGCTCTTGTCCTCTTTCTCTTGCCACTTGGAAACTCTCATTGACCCGGCAACCCCAAAGGTGGCATCTGATTGGCTAAGCTACATTAACACTAACAGAATTATCCCTTAGCTTACACAGTGAATGATCTCTGCTGTGGCAATTCCAACAAGGAGGAGGGTGGAATATTAGCCAAATAAGAAACACTGACTCCTCTCTACCCCCTATGCACCCCCACTGCAATCTGAAACAGATCCCCTACTAAAGTGCTTTTCTTTATCATCATGTGGGGGTCTGTGGCTAACTGAAGAACAGGTGGCTAAGGGTGTGTGGATGTCTGTTTGCAAAATGTTTATCATTCAAGCTCTTTCTTTTCTGTATGCCATAACAGACAATGCTATGTGCTGACACAGCACTTAGGGAGGCTACAACAACAAAGCTAAATATCCTTGCACTTCATTTATCAAAGTGCTTGCTGTTTGTAATTTAAGGCAAGCAAAATGGTAATATATAATAAGCAAAGGAGCTTAATTGGTATACAGAGTGTTCCATGAAATAAACTTTTTTTAAAAAAAGGTAATAACAGGGAGAAGCCTATTGAATCATACGTTTAATGGGGAACAAGATGCAGACTAAAGGCACATTTAATTGAACTGGTCGCTGAGGTTGGATCTTCAGCTTTCCTTCTTAGGTACAAAAAAGTCATTGTTCTTCTTTCTCTTCTCCTCATGCCACTATTAGAAATAAAAAGAATATCTTCAATTTATAGCAAGAGTGAGAAATCTTTTTTCAGCCCAAGCTCTACATTCTGCTGTGGGCAATTAGTGGAAGAGTTATATCGCACAACACCACAGTCTTTTTGTTTTAAGCCATGCCCACCCCCAGGGACCATTTTGTAGCCGGTATCCATGGAAGTTTTGCTAAATTCCAAATGTGCCCATTGGCCCCAAAAGTTTGGCAACTCCTGCTTTAGGCACTGGACATAATGGTCTCAGAGGGGCACCCTTAGATGGTAACATGCATAATTTTATTTTACTTCATATGATAGTAATTTCCCCTTTCTTTTCCCTAGATGGTGCTGGAGGAGACTCTTGAGTCCCATGGACTGCAAGAAGATCAAACCTATCCATTCTTAAGGAAATCAGCCTGAGTGCTCGCTGGAAGGAAAGATCCTGAAGCTGAGGCTCCAATACTTTGGCCACCTCATGAGAAGACTCCCTGAAAAAGACCCTGGAGTTGGGCAAGATTGAGGGCAAAAGGAGAAGGGGACGAGAGAGGACGAGATGGTTGGACAGTGTTCTCAAAGCTACCAGCATGAGTTTGACCAAACTGCGGGAGGCAGTGGAAGACAGGAGTGCCTGGCGTGTTCTGGTCCATGGGGTCACAAAGAGTCGGACATGACTAAACGATTAAACAACAACAACAACAAATGCTTCAGAACTGGAATTTCTGAAAGGTTGGCAACCTCTGAAAGGTTGGCAACCTTGATAAAGAGAACCAAAAAGACTGATCACGTGCTGAGTTTAATGTTTTTAAGCTCATCCATCTTCTGTGCCCTTAGTTTACTCCCAACTGCTGTTTACACAGGGAGGTTGGGCTCTAGATATACTTCCACTGTCACCGCAAGCTCTGATTATGGGTTTTTTGTTTTCTTTTTCTTCCACATCTATAGCATAGATTGAATTCTTTTGGTTTTTCAGAGTCACTGTGCCACCCCCCGCCAGGTGAATCCAGTGCTTTGGTCATTTTCAAATCATCAACATAAGTGCATTCATTCCTTATGTGAAAAACAATTCCAGTTCATGAATTGAGGATGTCTGCTTCGTTACTTTGGGGGAGCAATTTCTCAAGCATAAACCAATCTGTGGGATGCTAAATTCTCCATTGTGACTGCCATTTCCCAATTCCATATGCTTTCAGTGACTGTGGAATAGAACTGAGGCAGCAATAAGAACTATTTAGGAAAAGGAAAAGAAAATATAGCTAAGTGAGGCATCACAGCCCATGAGCTGAGCAAAGGCTTTTGGTAGAGATTTTGTTTATACATTGTTTCATGTTTCCCCCCACAAGGAGCTTTAGGTGGCAGACATGGTTCTCAGTGACCACTCCCCACTTTTTATCCTCACAACAACCCATTGAGGAAGATGAGCCTGAGAAATAGTGACTGACCCACACTCACTCTGTAAGGGTTTCATGGCTGAGTAGAGATTTGAGTTCAGCGGCTCAGCGGCTCATTAGGATAGACTATCAGCCTCATATGACACCCCTGCTGAAAGAATTGAGGTGTTTGCCAATTTGATATGGGGCTAAATTCAAGATGCTGATATGGTAGTGGTGTATAAAGCACTATGTGACTTGGCACCAGGGTACACAAAACATCATATCACCCTTTTTCTACCCAGTCAATCACAACACTCTTCAGGAGAAGACATCCTGCAGATACCATCTTATCTAGAGGGTGTACAATATAGAAACTGGGCCTTTAGCATGGCGACATCTGTCCTTTGAAACTTTCCCCCCTTACCTATCAGACAGGCACCATCTCTATGTCATGTCAGCATCTATCTGAGTTCTTCAATGGGTCTTTCAAGTAGATATTCATTATTCTAGTATCTAGGGGTACTGAATTCGAAATTTTTATATATAGTGTATACAAAATTACTTTAATTGTTTTCAATATATCAGATAGTTTCAACTGTGCATACCAAAATAACATTTTACTCTGTCCTTTCGCCAATTTATGGGTTGATATTTCAGCCAAGGCTAACTGTCAGACCTTGCCATATCAGTGACTTTCCGTCTTTTAGGTCCCACAAGAATCAAGTGATAAGATAGGCAGGCCTTTAGGAATATGGCATTTTAATTCTTTCCCAGCACACTGAAATCAAAATGATGCCTGTCTAAATCTAGAATTACTCTCCCAACCCTGCTTTCATCAATAAGGTGCAGCAGCACAATCAGCATTCGTACATCTGGCATCCAAAGGAGCTGCTCCTGCACTACCAGATCTTCCATGTGTGGGAAAGGAAGTCCATCTCCACCACTGCTCATCCCTGCTGTTGTTGTTTTTTAATACTACCTCCTGGAAGAGACAAATAGCTCGTTTCTAGTAGCCCTGAGCTGCTGCCAACTGAGCTGTAGGAAGTACACAAGAGCAGGCTGTGAGGGACAGAAAGTGGTGGTTTCATGCTGTTGGAGCAGTCTGAGCATGTGCAAGTTCTAGAACACCTTCTCTTCACCTTTACCATGAAGCAGCTGCCCTCTGAAAGCCACTTTGGAAAGGGAGGAGGCGATGTTGACATTTCCATTCCACCTTAAGGAACAGACATGGGATTGTTACGTGTCACATGTCTGTTTACATTCCAGCACAGCTTGCTGGAAACTTCCGTTGTGCTTTTGCTTTTGCTGTTCTCTCTGAGATGACATGAGAGAGAGACGACATGTTTCTTTGTCCTGATTTATGATTAATAAATCTGTAGTTGTAGTATGCTTCCGCAAGCCTCACACCTATTCTGTGTGCACAGTTCGATATGCTGATAGTGTGCCCTGGCTGTGAAGCCTGGGTCGCTGATTTACATCGGAGCAGAGCAGATGGTCTTCGCAGCAGGACGGCTGGAAGGGAATGGCCCAGCCGGGGCTAGCCAGCTAGCCTCCCAGCCCTCTGCATGCCAACAGGCAGCACAACGACATTGCCTGTGCCAGTCCATGCATGTGCCTATGCCCTGCTTATTTCTGCAGTGCCTATGACCTGACACTAGCTCTGGGAATCTTTGGGGGTAATGTGGCTCCCTGGACTTCAGCCCTGAAATGCTCTGGTGAAGGCACCATTGCCTGCAATGTTCCACCTCCACTGTTAGAGGCAGTAATTGTTGGGAATCACAAGTGGGCAGTGTGTTGCTGCATTCATGTCCTGCTTGCAGGCTTCCTCCAGGCATCTGGTTGTCCACTGTGAGAACAGGATACTGTACTAGATGGGTCATTGGCCTGATCCAGCAGGCTTTTCTTGTTTTCTTATATTCTCAGTGTCATACATGACCTGACAATACCTCAGTGTATTTCGGGTCTTCGTTCATCCCTACTGACTGTTTATGAGGAGAGAACTCCAGGGAATAGATCACAACATGCAAAGTTGTCTGAGCACAAAAAGGTATAAAAACTTGGCAGCCCCACACCACACCACACCTGGGGAGACTTAGCTTGAACAAATGAATCTGAATTGGGATTATTTGGCCACATTGTGCATAACTACAGAAACCTGCTAGTTAGTTAATGTAGCAGCTGTCAAACTGCATGGGATTTACACTCCTGAGAACCCTTTCTGGTAGCAGCAGCATAACACAGCTGAACAATATGCCCAAAGCATACGGCACATAAGCTGACCTATTTTCCAAGGTTTTAAAAAGCCTTTTACAATAGGATCACCCCATTTTTCTTTGTCTTACAATTAATTGTTCATAAAAAACAACAATGACGAAGGGAGTTGGAATAACTGGATTCTGGGATGCTGGCCAGAGGATACTTGAGGGAGGGGGGAAGGAGAGAAGGAACAGGGAGACAATGATGGGAAACAGCACAAAGTACCAACACCACCCACAAAAAAACCCCAGTCTGAAATATGATATGGCCAAAGGAGGCCATTTAGAACCACACTGCTTGAGCCATAGATTTCTTTTTTTAACCACTCACATTTTACAATAAACATCAAATGCAAGCATTGTTGACAACTTTCAATGCAGAGTAATTTTGTTATTTTAAGATCTGCTTTGCTTGTTTTTAGGAACCAGGAGGTTCAGGGAGCTCAAAGAATTTCATACGATGGTTCATCTAAGGAAATGCCAAAGGGCAGTGACTTCTGCAGAGTATGATTATCATGCAGCAAAGGAGGAATAATAGCAAGGATTGGGGTGGGTGGGAGAGTGTTGTAATTTAAATGAGCCCTGTTAGGAGTTTTAGGAACTGTCAAAATACAACCCCCCCCCCAACTGCAAAAGAAAGTCTAAGGCAAGAGAAAGAAACCTCTTTTTTTAGCTCTTGGAATGCATCCCCCCATCAGCAATCATTTTGGGAGTAGGTACGTTCTAGTGGAGGGTGGGACCAGAGAAAAAGGACTTGAGAAAGGTGCAGCACAGGGGGCTGTGAGGTGCATGGCTTGGAGAGATGCTGTTGGAAAGATACTGTAGACACATAAGCATTGCTGTTTTACACATAGGGAGCACTTAAAAATAATAATAATCATCTTATTTTGGTTCAGAGGTTTCTTCTCTGTTGGGAGAAAAGTTGTCTGGCCTCCACCTGCTCTGAAAAGGTGTCAGATGGCAGTGGTGGTTGCTTGTGAGTAACCAGTCAGGACTCAGACCTGTCTTTTAGAGGTTTTATTTTGGGGCAAAACTATTTACAGTGCAGAGCCACAAGTTCATGTCTGCCTCAATCGCTAGCAGAATCCGGGAGTGGTTGTTTCCGGGTCCTCCCCCAACATAAGAGCTTCATCACCCCCAGCCTTTTCCTTCCTTCTGTGCGTTTTACACCTCTGCGCAGGGTGGGCGGCGGAGAGGCATGCTTCCCTCCTGGCCGGCTTGGCCAGGAGCGGTGCTGAGGCTCCCAGCAGCATCCTCTGGTCCTTTCCCCTCTTCCCCACTGGAGGTGTGGCTTTCCTCACCACAGGGAGAGGAGCTGCTTCGCAAGATTTTCGGAGGTTCCGTGTAACCCAACTGCTCCTCTGTTTCCCTACCCTGTTCCGCTGGCAGTACCCTGACACCGGGCTTAGTGAGCTGGGAGGGTCTGTGGCAGAGACAAGTCCAGAATCAGAAGCAGAAGGTGAAGCAGGAGGGTGGGAGGAGAGGCCAAGCAGCAGAGATGAATTAGGCTGGTGAAGAATCACAACTGTCTCCTCCTCCTCCCATGTCAAGCTTCTCTCTCCCCTTGTCTCTCAGAAGCAGAAGAGGCATGCAAAGGGTGGAGGAGAGATTAGTGACATGCTGATGCAGCCTCTGATTGCTTGGGGGGAGGGACCCTGGGGAAGAGGGGACTTAGACAGCTGTGGGAAGGCAGGGACCTTCAGTCTCGGTAACTGCTTCATGGGGGGAAGGCCTACCAGAGTTGAGTTGCTGTGCTCATTAGCCTGACACTGCAGTGGAGATCCTGTTTTTGCTAATAAAGAGTTAACTCCAACTTGCTTGGTGTGATTTACTGCTGGCTCACTTCTGACAGCTAGTGAAGATGCACAGACAGCCAACATTCTAAATCATGCATAGGATAGCACTCCAATAGCATTTCAGGGGCTGCAGTCCTATCTGCTAAGACTATACCAACGATAGCTACCAACTGCTGCTTATGTACCTATTATGTATATACACTGCTGGGGGGCGGGGAAGTGCCAGTTTTAAGCAACTGCAGATTTGAATAAAGCAGGGAGGGAGAAACACTGAGAGGAAAAAAGTGATTTTAAACAATGGCAGAGGTTTGAATACAGTGAACGGTGGGTGACAGGGGTTGAAAGTGGCAATTTCAAGCAAGGTTTGAGTACAGTGAGAAGGGCGTTTGGAAAGACACTGTTGCAACGTTTTGGTCTAAGCAGAAATACGTACAACACAGAAGCTATTTCTCCTTATTAAAAACTGACCAAAGAACCCAACAACCTCTCACTGCCTCATCATCCCTGCTTTAGTCAAACTTGTGCTGTTGCTTTTTTAAAACCTCAGTGTCTTAATCAGACATACATACTTGCCCTGCTTATCCTGAACTTTTACCCTGCATTTGTATCCGAGGCTGTTTTTGGTTGCTTTCAGCTCTAAGTGGGCAAGATTTAAGTGGGCAAGATATCACAAGCAACATTCCAGGGCACTCTAATGCCAATGCCTTCTACAGGGAGGGGATCATAGAAAGAAAGACCTAAAAATAACTAATAACATTCTCAGTCAGATTGCATTATTGATAATTTAGGGCCCCATGAGATGCAGAAACGCAGACATAGGCCTATCTTTCCAAATATCTGGCCATATAAGGCTTGCTTTAGAAGCTCATCTCTTCCTTCTAAGTGCAACAATATTTTCCTCATAGAATAGCTGTTGTCTTTTAAAACCTCACCTTATTATATTCCTTTCATATTGCGTAGGTTTGCAGCTATGGTATTTACATTTTTATGGGTCTTTTGGCATTTCAGCCGATGGGCCTCTCTGATTACAGTTTTCACTCTTAACAACTCTTTATTTATATCTTCCCTGACTTCTAATGTCTTTCAGGCCTGACCTAAGTACATTTTACCACATGGGCATGGAATTTCATTTACTCTTGAGAGTCCTGATGACTCATTAGCCAAGATGGATCCCTAACTCTCATTAATGTACTTCTTACTGTAATTTGCAGACGATTAGATAAGTGTCTTTCCCTCCTTTCTTCCAGAGCCCACGCAGTCCTGTGATGAGTCTGGAATGATTATAACAGTTGGATGTTTTAAATAATCCTTTCTTTCCACCCTGCTCATTTTTATGTGCATTTCTTTTGCCTTTCTCTCCCTTTTCCTCCCCCCCCTTTTTTAAAAAAAAGAAATCTAATGTGGTTACTTTTTAAGTGGGTAATCATTTCTCACTATGGTGCCTCTAGCTTATACAGAATGCTGTCTCTAATTCCTTTAATACTCTGAGACTCACAACACATTTCAGGATTCACTAAACTTTCTGCGCAGGAGCCCACTTATAGGAGTAGCTCAGGAACAATGTATTTTCTGTTTGAGAAATCAAAATATGCATTCCGCTTCACCATCCCTGATTTCTGGGCCTGTTTTTGATTACTGATTGAAAATCCCTTCTGTTCTTCGTTAAAGTCTGAGATTCTTTTAAAATGCTTATTTACGGTGGCAGTCTTAAGGGATTGGCCATGCATTTAACTGCCTACAGCTCCAAATTTCTTTCAACATCAGGGCCAGCCTCTCTACATTGGGTCAGTTGATGAGTGAGCAGTTGCCACATTCTGGCCCTGCCTATGCTTAGTTAGCTCCTAAACCATCATTAAGGATAATGAGCTTTACATGTACTGAGCGAGGAAAGGAGACTGGGGGGGGGGGAACCTCCTCAAATGCGGTGCTTTTTTTTTAAAAAAAAAAAGGGGTTTTGTTGCTGGCTTTAGATAACCTTTACAGAGCCAAATCTGGATGGCTACAGGTTTAGCCAGCGAGCAGAAAATATACACTGTAGTCAAGGCGGCAGAAACTTCATGTGCCTCAAACTATGGAGCCACATAAACTGACATAGGGGACTCCCCAGCTGCCATGGACTGGCTACCTTTGCCTGAAGCAAACAGTTCTGTAAATCTGCCATAGGCTACATAGGCTCAGTCACTGCAGGCCCCCCTATGTACAAGGCACATTCCTTATTGTATTATATGAGTCATCAGGAGCTGCCGGGACTCAAACTAATAATCTTTGGATCCGTGTGCCAATGTGTTGGGTAATGAACAGTAGGTTGCAGACTCTACCTCTATCTCCTATTTCTAACTCTATCTGTTGATGGACAGCCATCCTGACTCGGCCCCAGACACACTGATCAGATGTTTGGAAGCTGTGGCTGGATGATTATGTGGGAGCCGGTTGAAGTTAAATCCTTTGAAGACAGAGGTCCTTTGGCTGGGTCAGGATGATATGGGATTGGGGGGGCAACTCCCATCTCTTGCAGGGACGCAATTAGTGCCAGCACCCTCCGTTAAGAGTTTGGGTGTAATCTTCGACAACTCCCTTTCCATGGAGGCGCAGATCGCAGCTATAACAAAGGTGGCATTTTTTTCATCTCCGCCAAGCTAAGCAGTTGGCTCCTTACCTCTCTTGCCCTGACCTAGCCACTGTGATCCACACGACAGTCACCTCCAGATTTATGTGTTCTGGATGAGCCTTACCCGAGCAACACATAGTGAGGAATTGAACTGAAAGTTTTGGAGCCTAGTCACTGAACCAAATACCATACTTTTCTGTGTTTAAGACAAGGGTTTTTTAATAAAGAAATTATGTTAAAAAATGGGCTTGTCATACACGGATAGTGCATAGTGGGGATGTGGGATTGGTTGGTGCCACGAGCCGGAGATTGTCAGCGGCTATTGGGTGTGTTTTTGGTGGCTGCGGCAAGGGCTGTTGTTGATTGGCTGTCACCATCAATTGGGCGGGAGATTGGTGGCTATTGCTGGCGAGGGGACAGGTGATAGGATTTTGCGATGCGTGCGAGTGGCAGCGTAGGTCAGGCTGGTGAGCGAATTTCGTCAATCCCCCTAAAGAAAGCTCAACAACTCTGGACAATCTCCCCCCATTGTCTTAATTTGGAGTCCCCAAAAATAGGGGGTGTCATACACAGGGGCATGTTATACATGGAAAAATATGTCATTTTGTGACACACACACATACACACATACCCTCTGGTTTACAAGCCTTTGTCCTGGAGTAAGACCTCTAACACCCGATGTCAGGTTAACAGGCAAGCAAAACTCTGGTGGTAATGAAGGGCAAGTTGGCAGGACACAGAAAGTAGCAGGACAGGGCATGCAGAAGAAGCTACTTCATGGAGCGCAGCCACAAGGATATAAGAAGGCATCCTTCTCCATTCAGCCCTCTTTTTGTCACATGCAGAGGTGTTTCCATTCCACTGCAGTTCATGTTCTCCCAAAAATTATTTGTTTTGTCTGCTGTGGCAAAATTGTGTAACTTACATAATTACATAATTAATTATGTAACATGCATAAGTTACGTAAATTACATTGTCATTACTTACATACCCTCCAATATTTCTCCGATGAAAATAGGGACATCCCATTCCATAATGATATTTTTACTATTTATACCCCACACATCTTACTGGGTTGCCCCAGCCACTCTGCATAGCTTCCAACATATATAGAAACATAGTAAAACATTAAACATTTTTTTAAAAAATCCCTATACAGGATTGCCTTCAGACAGCTCAGGGATTCGATAACTCCATACCCGCCAACATTTCTCCAATGAAAATAGGGTCATCCTAATGAAAAGTGGGACATTCTGGGATCAAATTAGAAACCGGGACTGCTTCTCTAAATCAGGGATGTCCCTGGAAAATAGGGATACTTGGAAGGTCTGTACTTATTTCATCCCATTAATTTCAGAGCAAATGAAATTTCATGACAACGGATCGGGAGATGTAAGCAATTAGAGATCATTTGTGGACTGAAAGCAATAAAAGTGAATACTGATCATATTTGCTGGACTGATTTCCATTCCTGACACAGGGCAGATAAGTGAGCATTCCATTTCCACCAGGATTCTCCTACATCCCTAATCTTGAGCAGGAGTTGTGGACCAGTAGCCTTTCTCTGTTTCTTTTTAAATCTATATACATGGACTACTAGGAGGCTGCAGGCAACAAATGAGTTTGCATTCCAAGACAGGGATGGGTTGAGGAATTTTCCCTGCCCCCCAGCAATAAGACATGAGTTAAATCAGTGAATTTGCATGGCTCTAATCTGCCTCCACTGAAAACAACAGAGTCATTTGGCTGTCAACTGAGGACCAAAAGGTTCTGATCCAGCAATTTCAAGGACGCTGCCAGTATCCCAGGGTCATCATGAATGGATATGCACTGAGGAAACAATACCTCTGTATTTTGCATGGGAAGCATATGAAAGGTTAATGGAAAAACAAACGCTGCAAAAACACAATTATGTAAGTTAATTTTCTCGTTTTTTTAATCTAAAAAAATAAATAAATGAAGTTCAGGTTCGGGGGAATCCAAGCACTATTTTAGATTATTATCGCTTTGATAAGGATTTACAATTCAAGATGCAGTGCCCAACAATGCTTGAAGGATGAGGTCATTTCTTAATTATGTTAGTGTGTAGTGGATATACATCAATCCCACATCTTCATATATTCAGAATTTACTGTGCCCCTTACTTGACCCTGACATTTTTTTCCCAGGCAGCAGAGAGAAGAGAAGAAATATTCAAAGCAGATTTTTTCTCTCTGATATTCACTGGCAATTGAAATGCAGATGACAGGGCTTCGGTTCAGCCTTATTTCTAGCTAGTTGCCAAGCACTGTGGTTGTAGTGGGATGTGCCCTGGAAGATGGCAATCTGCTTTCAGCCTGCAAAGGGAACAATGACCCACTTCAACCTAGGCAAAATGGAAGCCAATGGAAACAGCACAAAACAAGCTAATCGAAATAATTTATGGTCTATGTCCCATTCATCCTTGAAAAGCTCAGAACAGCTAATAAGCAGTTCCTAGAGGACTGATCAGACACTGACCTGTGCAAAGTCCACATCTGTTGAGCTTCAACAACGCTTTCAGACCCAATGATTGGGCCTATCCCCACAAGCTTCTTCCCTAGGGAGAGATAAAACATTTGTAATTTTGCAGTGCTTCACTTATATCCCACGTCCCCACTATGCACTATCCTGTTCTGCTAGTGCATGCTGAGTCCTTACGTGGTTTGCTTACAGTTTGCCTTACCTGAAGGCCACTGAAATAGAAATGCCAAGAGACTGCGCTTTAAGTAGATGGTACGCGGGTGGTGCTGTGGTCTAAACCACAGAGCCTAGGGCTTGCTGATCAGAAGGTCGGCGGTTTGAATCTCCATGACGGGGTGAGCTCCCATTGCTCGGTCCCTGCTCCTGCCAACCTAGCAGTTTGAAAGCACATCAAAGTGCAAGTAGATAAATAGGTACCGCTCCGGCGGGAAGGTAAACGGCGTTTCTGTGCACTGCTCTGGTTCGCCAGAAGCAGCTTAGTCATGCTAGCCACATGACCCGGAAACTGTACACCAGCTCCCTCAGCCAGTAAAGCGAGATGAGTGCCGCAACCCCAGAGTCGTCCGTGACTGGACCTAACAGTCAGGGGTCCCTTTACCTTTACTCTTAGGAACCAGCAATGACACTGCCCCCTCTGCACTGCCCCAACAACTGCTACTTAGTTCAACTTCTGCTGTTGCTTTCCTCCTGTTTGTTGTGAGTTAATGATGAATGGCATCTTAATTAGACAGATCCATACCTGTTTCTGGGGATAGATTGGTTTTTATTTATTTTTTATTTGTAAAAGAACTTTCTAGGGATCTCCTGAAGGCCCTGTGACCACCTGCAACTCCCTTGGTCTTGAGCAAGGGAGAAGGGACTGCCATATTTCCACTAGCCACACTAATACCTGTGAAAAGGAACCTGGCTGCTTGCCATATCTTAAGGAATTAAAGTGCATCCTAGAGAAACATCACTCAGGTTGCTTTAGGAACTTGGGACAAGGGACATTCATAACATAGATGGACAAAGATAGCCCGTCTAGGGCTTCTGTGTCATGCATGGTCAGCTTCTTTCATGCCCAGGTCAGAAATGGAAATATGGAAATTTTGAGGTTCAGGCTTTTTCTAGCAGAACTTGAAAGACTAGATGAAATGCTAGGCCAGAGAGGTAAGCACCTGAAGATGGGTGAATCTGCCTGTTTCAGTTTCTTTCCCTTTCTCGTTTTTCCATTTCACGTGTAGTTTTAAGGTAATTGTATGTCAATAATTATATGTCACTACTGAATGGCTTAGTATCCATAAAGAAAAAAATCTGCCCAAAACTTAAATGGACCTATGCAAATTAAATCCTCTTTTCCCTGCTGTTGCCTGAGTTGTTTGCTTTGATTTGTATGCCATTAATGAAACATACTAAATACCAGATGTTGTTTGCATTCTGTAGCAAAACACAGAAATTCTGTAGCAAAACACAGAAGACACTTGCATATCTTTTTCATGTATTCATGTAATTTTGATACGGCGCACTAATCTCTCCCCCAGATCGAACCAGATGGTAAAAAGCAAAACTTACAATGCTTCCATGTTCTAGATAAACGGCCATGGCTGTCTCTGTGCAGCACATTCTGCTCCACCAGATGTCCACATTGGGTCCCTGGGACTTTGCCACATTCAAAGTACGCACAGCGGATGAAAAGCTCCAGTGTGGTTTAATCTCCTACTGTTGTGCTCCTCTAATTGATGTCATGCCACTAAGGGGAACAATGCAGCCAAACGCAAGTACTTCTAACTACCAACGATCAGTTTCTTGTGGGACAAGAAAGGGACTTCTATCTTGGAAAGGTACCTCCATTCAGCGGGATTTGTAACCGGTCTTATACAAGAACAGCTGTATAGTTCGAGACATCTTGACTTGAGCATTCTGTATCTCACACAATCAAGACAATTTGCCTTACACCTGTGACATTTGGCTCAGAGAATATACCTCTTAAGGGGTATAATCATGGGAGGCTGGTCGCCAGGGCATGATCGCAAAGGACCCTACCAGCATTTTTTACTGCTGCATTGCTTAAGTCTCCATTGTGTCTTTGCAAGGGAGGAGGATGTTGTTGGGGGGGGGGACAGAACACACTGCCCACATCTCCCTTGGCTGCTTCAAACAGGTCCAATGGTTACCAGCCACCACAGGCAAGAATCTTGACCGATTTAATAATAATAGTAATAATTAATAATAATAACAACTCTGTGTTTTAAGTCTAGTAGCGTAAAGACTTTGCAGTACATTTCTTCTCACCCAAAACTTTCTCCTTTTGCCATTTTAGATGGCATCAGCAATTGAGGGTGATTCCAGACATCTTTTTTCTCATTTTTTGAAAACCCATGGTGTATCCCTGTTACATCATCTCCCAAGTTTTAAACGATAAGTGCTCTCCTAACACAGGAATGATGAATCCATGGCTTTATTGATGTTGAAGGATTGCAACTTCCATCACCCCTGGCTATTCACCATACAGGCTGGGACTGAAGACAGCTGAGCTCTAACATCACCTGGAGGGCCACAGGATCCCCATCTCTACCCTAGCAAATATAGAAACACCTGCAAAGTAGGCCTATTGACGCAAAAAATAACTGCTGGCAAATGCACCGTGTTGGATTAGCCGATGTACCCATCTTCCTATGTTGAAGAGTTGCATTTGTAACTTCCTCCTCCTCTCTGCATTTTGGTTTGTATTTGTCACGACTCTTAGACCAATAGTTTTTTTTCAATCCTACAATTGAATGTAACTGTCCAATTTCAATGAGAACAAAGTCCCATTGATTTCAGTGCGAGAACCGTTTTACTTTTCTTGGGCTGGGCTCAAAAGACTACATACAGGAAAATCACTTTCTTCCACCTAAGATTGAGAACATCGGATGCCAGCTGATAGGTTTTCATCAAGAGTAGCAAGGAATCATTTCTAATCTATGGTCGGTACGGAAGGTGTTTCCAGTAACATAGAGAAGCAAAGTTCATATAGCAGTACAAGAAACGGTACATGTAAGTTGTAGCTGCACACTGTCATATTAACTAAAAAGAAAATTATTCTCAAACAATGAAAAAACTGCTGCATTCTGGGACTAGAAGAAGTATTCCTTGCCAGTATTCTGGAAGATTTTATTTCCACACAGCTCTGCCATATGACACGTTTGGATGGTGTTTAAACTTTCCCTCTGTGTATGTTCATTTAGTTCATTTAGTGTATTTTTATTGTACTTTTAATTATCTGCACATACATATTAATTCCAGAAAGTACAAACAGACGCTGCTGTCGTTTTTCTACCACACTTTATATTATAACATTGCTCATGAATGCTGGTTACAAGTTTCCAGGCAGACGTGTGGTTGATCTAAATTTGTGGGACAACAACATTTGGAATATCTGCTTTCAATTTGTGTGCATGTTTTCTCCTGTTATTTTCTTTTTATGGTGGTATTAATTGCTGCCAGACATTCCTCTGAAGCCAACCAGCAAAATACAGCAAATCAGATATTGTTGTTTTGGCTGCTGAAGTTGGAATCAACAGACCCAAGTTAATAATCTTTAGGTCCATACCTGGAGAAGAACTAACACACCAGATCTAGTTAAAGATTAAGGCTCTGACTGCATTAGGCTAAATCCATGGATCAGTTTTACACTGAACATGCTCTGATGGCAACCAGCTGTACAATCTGTGTTATGCTGTGGGTTGACTGTACATGAAATACGCATAATTGTGCAAATGAGCCACACACTGCAACATGAACAGGTGTGATTGATGGCATCACATCATTTCACACTATCTTTTCTTTGCAGATTTATGAGGTACAGTGAATGTGAGAGTTGTGTGCAAATGGCCTCTTGAAATTCTCCACACTATTTGTGGACAGATACATTTTCCGGGTAGGAGGAGAGATTTCACTAAATTAGTCCTGGGGGAGGAAGAGTTTTCCAACAGTTTCTCAGGGATGCGTAAGACCATTAGAAATGACAGTAGCACAGCTGCTCCCCACCTCGCACCCCATTTCCCTTCTTTCTTTTCCCCACTGGTGCAAGTGGCACCAGCAACACCTGTGGCACCATTTTGCATTCTCTACAATTATTTTGGGGACATTGTCAGAGTGAGGGGCAGAAATGATGGCTACCACGTACCTAAAAATGGTGATGAATAGTCAAAGAATGTGGAAAAGTGGCATTTTTCAAGGAGGGATGAGAACAAGAACAATTCCAGATTTTTTTCTCAGGGCAGCGTCTTCAGAGACATTTCAGCTCAGCTCTCGAGTCCATTTTGACCATTTCTCCCACTCCTTACAGTATCAGATGTCCAGTCCCACAGGATGCAAACTCAAGCTGTGATGAAACTACCACCCAACTTTTTCACAGTCCCATTTTCAGGCTACCGAAATTTCTCCTCCCCCAGAAAACTGCATTTTTGAAAAAATGCACAGATATAAATACAAGGCAGACCTTGAGGCCAATGCAGACCCCTATTATCTACTTAATTATTCATTATAATTCTTTTAAGAGCCTTCTTCAGTCATACTCAGAGTGGTTTACAAAACAATGAAACAAGCCTATCCGTGGAGCACCTGTATCACATATTCTGTATGCCATTTTGTGTGTGTGTGTGTGTGTGTGTGTGTGTGTGTGTGTATGCTGCTACTCTCCAACCATACAAGACATCTTAAGTGTGTGTGAGAGCCAATTCTAAGACAGATAGGACTCTTTTTCTGAATGTAGCTATTTGGTATCGGATATTTCCACACAGTTGGGTTGTACAGCAAAATAAAACTCTCCCAATATGTGGGACGGGAAATTTTCTCCAATTCTTTCTTTTCTTTTCTTCAGGTGTCTACTTCCCTTTCTTTAACCTTAAGATATGGCCAAGGGTTTTCTATTTAAACACCCAAATTTTTTAAATGTGTGGGGTTTTTTTAAAATAAATAAATCTCCACACCACTCTCAGTGGTGTAAAGCTCTCGTTGCAGCTTCCTGCCAGCAGCACTTCCTGGGATGCCTTGGAAGCCATGACACATCATACCACATCACTCCCAGAGCATTCCAGGAAGTGCAGCCGACAGGAAGCTGTGCAAGGCAGTCTCCAAAATTTTCCTCCAGCTGCATTTCTTGGCAAAACCCAGTAGAATTAAGCAACAACGCTCTCCCAAAAATGGTGGACAAATTTCTCACTACCACCAAGAAAGCTGCAGAAAACCAATCCCCATTTTTAAGTGGGTGGGACCAGGCCTTTTTTTTTCCCTCTACTGGAACTCAGTTCCGGCACCTCTCAAGTGATTGCCATTCTAAGATAACAAGGAATGCATTCATGGTGGAGAAGAAGAAGAAGAAGAAGAGGAGGAGGAGGAGGAGGAGGAGGAGGAGGAGTTTGGATTTGATATCCCACCTTTCGCTCCCCTTAAGGAGTCTCGAAGCAGCTAACAATCTCCTTTGCCTTCCTGCCCCACAACAAACACTCTGTGAGGTGAGTGAGGCTGAGAGACTTCAGAGAAGTGTGACTAGCCCAAGGTCACCCAGCAGCTGCATGTGGAGGAGCGGGGAAGCGAACCCGGTTCACCAGATTACCAGTCCACTGCTCTTAACCACTACACCACACTGGCTCTCTGGACTATGTTAAGAAAATGTGGGGATGAGAAGCTTAACTCAGCTTTAGATAATACTAGACCGTAGCTCATTTATAGAGCATCTGCTTTGCATGCAGAAGGTGCTAGGTTCAACCCCTGACATTTCCAAGTAGGGCTGGGAGCGAACCCTGCCTGGAATCCCTTTCTGGAGAGAGGCTGCCACAATCAACGAAGGCAGTACTGAGCTAGATGGAGCAATAATCTGACTCCATATAAGGTTCCTTCCTATGTTCCTATACTGCCTAACTTTTTCTAGTAATGTTTTGTTGCAGGAATTATCAAACTGTGGCTTCATAATGTAATTCATCTCCATTAATCTAGCTCCAAGGGGAAATATATAAAAATGATACGGACGGATACACAAAAAATGAAGTGCTGAGCGCACTTCAGATTTTGGCCAAGTTTTGACCAAGCCCAGAAGGGATATGGATTATTATTTAGTTACAGCTAACGGTTTGTGGTGGGAAACTTTTTTTTTAAAGGATATTTTCCACTCAACACATTTAAGAATTTTACCATGCTCTTTGAGGCATTTCCCACTCTAAATATAGGAAATTGAACTAATGCCACTGTAAAGTTCACATTTTACAGTGACGCCTATATAGCATATTTAAGCCTATATAGAATATTTAAGCCTGTATAGTTTTCCCCTTGAATTGTTTCAGCTCAATAATGTGGAAAAAAGGGGAAAGTGTGTTTCTTTAAAATAGAGACAGCAAACAATAGTATGGCCAGACATCTACATCTGCTGAGCATGGGTTAACATTAAATGCGCTGTGATAGTAACAGCTTTAACCAAGCCATGCAAGGAGGAAGCTCTTTTATTTTTGTTAAAATAAATCTGAAGGAGAACGACGGCAAAGCAAACACCGCCAGTGGAACTGCAGCTTGTGGGGAAGGGAGGGAGAGAGGATCATGAATATTAATTGAGGAAGTCAAGACAGAAGATGTACAGTGCAAACTATTTACAAAAGAGGCAATAAGCCACCAAGGTGCCGCAGAGACACTTGCAGAGCAAACACAACAACGGCACAATTCAAAGATGCAAAAGAAAACAAAGTAAAGAAGAGCCTGTTTAAAAATATGATCCTCTTGTACTGCTTCCTGCAATTCCTCAGCTTCCTGCAATGTGCTATTTCAGAAAAGCTTAGATCACAGCAGATCTCTGAATGTAGATCAGGTTTTATCAAAGGCCCTTGCTTTGTCTGTATGTTGAACAGGGAGCCATATTTTAACAAATGCAGAAATAATGAGGGTTTCAGATTTCCAGCGTAAGCACAAAAAGGGACACCCCGCTCTCATCTTTCAAAGCATTAGAGTTCACAACTTATCGTGCTCCGATGCAGCACAGAATTCCTGTATATCGTTGCCAAGGTTTGTGAAAAGTGCCATTCTTAGCCACATCTATCTTTTCCCCTCTTCCCTTCAAATGTAACATTGGGACACACTTTTTTTTTTTAATTCCCTCCAAAGGTATGACAGCAGAGAGAATGCAGGCAGGTGAACTTGATTAGTAATATCTAATATTTAATTGGGTCAACTTCTTCAAAACAGAGAGGGGAAGACACCTGGTCACATCTATGTCAAAGAACGGGACACATTCATGGGCTTGCATGTGTATCTTTATAGTTACACACTTGCAAATTTAAGTTTTATTAGTGCAACTGTTCCTTCTAAATGAGCATGACAGCTACACAGTCAATCAAGAGCTGTCCTCCAGACCACTTGAGTTTTCAGTCGGGAGCTACCTCCCACAGTGCTGGCGCTGTTGTTATTCATCTTACGCTCCACACTCTTCCAGCAACAAAGGCAACAGCTGCAGCCCAAGGCAGTCAACTTTGGCAACTGCAATACATGACAACCTCTGGCAGAGCTCTCTTCAACCGCGGCAGCAGCATCTGGAGGGCTTGACAGCCCTATCGTTTCTCTATTGGCTAGAAGCCCTACAGACAGCTGTGGAACTGTCTCTATTGCTATCCAGAGATTTGGATGTGGTGGGAGTGACAAGAGTTTGCCTGTCCTTTCCCTCTCCTAGTAGACGTCTAATCAGTCGCTGCCGACCTCAGTCACATTACATTTTGTCAGCATCATGCTTTCAGCTGATTGCATATATTTTGCAGAATTATCAGTTCTTTCACCCCACTATTAGATGGGGCCACTGATGAATGTAGTCCTCTGATTTCTAGGAAGACTTCTGTTGCCTCTGGTAGATAAGTAAGTTCCTGCTTATGATTTCCAGCATGACCCTCAAAAGAAAAATATCATTTTTAAAGGCACAAGCATCATCTGTAGCAAACTTGGAAGCCAGGAACAGGGTAGCCCATGACTGTTTTGGTATAACTACAACTTGGAGAATGAACTATCCTTGGGGCCAGTTCAAAACAGGGGGAGATGTAAAGATGTAGACAGCAATTCCACATTAAAAGCATTACTCATTAAAGCACATCCATGATCATGTAGTAATAGATGAGAAAGAGCTTTTGGAACTGACCACTGGTCCCTTGGTGGGCTATAATATTCTTGGGATTTAAATGTTCAAATAGAGAGATCAAGAATGGAAATCACTGTGGTTAGCTAAGCCTTATAAATCTGTTTCATCATATGTTGGGGAATGTTCCTTCAAAGTCCTGCGTAGATGGCATCATACACTTCCAGAACTTTAGTTGAATAAAGTTTGGTATGCATCTCCACATTATTTGCAAACTGACTCTTTTCTGGAAGCAAATAGGACAGAAATGAGGGCTAAACTTGTACTGTATTCCACCAGTTTCCAAAACTGGATTTTACATTGTATAGAAGATCAAATATAAGGCAGAATGTAACAGCTAGGGGAAATGCCTAGACGTAATGGCAAGAGAGGAAGAAAATTTGGTATTAATTAATATGATTAAAGTGACACTTTGGGAACGATGAGGGGGAAATTAAAGAAAGAATAGTAGTAGTTATAAAAAAAAGAGGTAGAGTAGAAAAAAGTGAATATTGTAAAGCAATAAAAGATAAGCAGAATTATATTAATACATTTTAATATAAAACAGGGGGAAAGGGAATTGAGTTTTGCAAACTGTAATAATAATTTAGACGAACTGGCATGTAGCATTAAAATCACACAGCTTTTACTGAGTAGTGAATTACTGCATGTTATGATACTTGCTGCACTGCCATTCTAATATTTTATATTTGTACAGGATTTAGATTTTCATTCTAAGTATAGTTGTACTCAGACTATAGCAAAGGTTCCAACTTCTAGGTGAAGGTCAAGAATTCTCAAAACAGAGGTGAAGACAATCAAGCTGTATTTGGGCAAAATAAAAAAATTCCTTCCAGTAGCACCTTAGAGACCAACTAAATTTGTTATTGGTATGAGCTTTCGTGTGCATGCACACTTCTTCAGATACACTGTATTTGGGCACTCAGCTTTTGAGCAGAAGAAGCAGGGACAACCCCCACCACCTCCACCCTCCAACTAATGGAGGAAGAAAGTCTGAAGTGGGGATCCTCATGTATGGTAGAGGCTCCTTGTATGATTAGAATCCTGAATATGATCGAATCACATGGTGAACCTCCGCCAGTAGAGAAATTTCACTTCTTTGGGCCTTTGATTTTCACCCACAGAGGGGTGAAGCTTGGCATGTTCATCCCAGCTTTCTCTGCTTGCATGCAGATTTTACATGTGATCAAAATGCCCAGATAGGGTATGACTTTCCCTAAGCCAAGAAATAAAGAGTTTAAGGCTCCACAAGTGGAAGCAAATTGTGTAATGGCATAATCTGAATGTCTCATATTATGTGAGAACTAAAGCTAGGGGTCCCCCCCCTTTCCTTAACTTTTCTTCTCCTGCATTGGGTTCACCAACTAGTAATTAGTTTCATATTGAATACAAGCCTTCAGATTAACTCCCATTCCTGGCCAGATACTTACTATACATAGGGAGAGAGAGTTCAAATATTCTGGGTTCTCTCATACATTCAAAACAGGTCAAAAAGTACACAGTAAGCATTAAAAAGTTGTGTTCCTTGTAATTATATTTCCTTTGTGGAAATGTTAATGCCCATAATCAAAACTATACGTAATTGCCAGTTAGTGCCTTAAGCATATTGATTTGTGTTTTTTATATGGAGACACCAGTCCCTTTATAGTGCAGCTGCCCTTGGGAGACTCCATAAATACCACATTAAAAAAATAACACTTTTCCTGACTAGATGATCCACATACATACAAATGTTAAGTTTTAGTGGGATTCTGTGTGTGTGCTCTCTCTCTTTCTGGTTAAATGCAGCATTTATCCACATGATTGCTCACATAAGTTGAAATTCTAGGGGTTTTGACCTAGGGTGTGACTGAACACAGAGACTGTTATTAAGCCCTGTTAAGGGCTTTATATCACTTCCTGGATATTTCTGGGCCAAAAGCCTGAAAGCCACTGTGCTCTGATGAGGGCTGGATTGCCCATTGCACTAAGTACACTATAAAGCAGCACTGCAGTCACACTGGAGGGCATTTTACAATATAATTACCAGTGTATGTGCTTCTCCCATCTATATACAAGTCTTATTCAAAACCCCTACAGTGCATTTCTGGTTAGCTCTTCATGTACAAATGATGGGAGACTGTGGTCTTGTTCCCAGCAGCAAAGAACGTAATCTACTGGCAGCCTGCCCGTCATGACTGAGCAGGATGAGTACGATCTGGTGAATGGTGCCTGACTCTAACACAAGGTACATGATGCAACTATTCTGGCATGGATACACTAACTACCTAATAGTTCCTGGCCTAAATTTAAAAAGCTGATTGTTACCTTTCAGGCCTTGTAAAACCTAGGTTCAGCATAGTTTATGGAATGTACAAAGTCTCATAAGAATTATTCCATTCGCTCATGTGACCTGGCATGGTTTGCTCCATGTTTCTTCCAGTTGCCAGGGTTGGAGCACTGCCTTTTTGGTGGGGGCTCCTACTCTGTCAAGTGATCTCTGTAAGGAAGTCTGCCAAGCACCATCATGGCTGATTTCCATCATCAGGTTAAAACTTTCATTGCCAGGGGAATGGAAGCATGAGTCTTGGACCACAGTTAATGGATCTTCGTCTCCATCCAACCTAGGAAGCTTGAAGCATGTAGCATTGTTTTTTAGTGATGTCTTCCTCAGAAATAGTTCACACCTATCACCAATCTGGACACAGAGGGCACACACTAGAACAATGAGTGTGCGTTATGATCTGTGCGTCTGCTGTGACCTGTGTGATGTAGCTTCACATAGATTTGCATATGTATACGAAATCAATCCCTCAAATTCATTTCTAACCATGGAGGATGCATTATGTAATTATGGAACCCTGGACAAACAACTGCATCACAGATTAAATGTGTCCAGGGTGGTAAACACACCAATTTATTTTATTTTAGGTTATATCCCATTCTTCGATGGCTCCCAGAACAGTTTTAAAAATAAGGCTGTTTATATAGTTTATGAAGAGGAGAAAGATCCCCAGTTCCTGAAAGGTTTTCAGAAAATGTGCTGTTATATTTTTGCTTTGGGGGGATGTTATTGTTTTATATTGTACTTTGGTTTTGAATCATATTGTACTGTTGTTTTTCATTTTTAGTGTGTGTTTGCGTGTGTGTTGTTATTAAGTGCTATTATTATTTATATGAAATAAATAGGTAAAGGTAAAGGACCTCTGGATGGTTAAGTCCAGTCAAAGGTGACTATGGGGTTGCGGCACTCATCTTGCCTTTCATGTTGAGAGAGCCAGCATTTGTCTGCAAACAGCTTTCCGGGTCCTGTGGCCAGCATGACTAAACCGCTTCTGGTGCAACAGGACACCATGACGGAAGCCAGAACACACAGAAATGCCATTTACCTTCCTGCTGCAGAGGTACCTATTTATCTACTTGCACTGGTATGCTTTGGAACTCCTAGGTTGGCAAAAGCTGGGACAGAGCAATCGGAGATCACCCCACCATGCGGATTCGAATTGTCGACCTTCTGATTGGCAAGCCCAAGAGGCTCAGTGGTTTAGACCACAGAGCCACCCTCTCCCACATGACATAAACATATGTATTTGAAATGTAAGTGCTACTTTACCACCCCAAAGGGCCTTCAAAGCAGCATGTAAAACAATAAAAATCGCTCTCGAAAATTCAGTGCAATAAAAGCAACCAACGGTAAAACGAAATCACTATATAAAAAAACCACACCAGAACAGCACAACACAAAGAACAAATACCAGCAACAGAGCCAGCATAAGCAACAATGATGACAGCTGGCCAATACTGAAGGCCACTGGTCTCAACTAAAACACTGGCTTTTCTTCCATGGGAGAGAATGACAACCATTCACTTATATAAGAAAAATTAAACAGATGCTCAGCCTGGGATACCATTTGAATAGGGGGATAAAGCCCACTGATCACAGCTAGTAAGTGGTATTCAGCTGAGAGTAGACCCATGAGCATTACCAACCATAAATTAGTCATGTCCATTCATGTCAATGGGTCTACTCCAAGTAGGGCTAGTTTTGAATGCCACCCTGAGAATTTACCTGGTTCAGAATACAAATCTGGCACATCTAGAGGAGAGCTTTTTGCAGATGGCAAAGGTCTGCCCCTTTTCACTTTAGATCTACAATCCCTTCTCTGTGCATTCAATAAAATATGCACAATCAGAAACTCATTGGCCCAGGCATTCTACATCCCAGTCACTCAGTTTTAGGGTCAGAAGGCATGTTTCCCCCTCACCACAACAGTGGTACTTTACATCCCCTTCCATGGAGTGACTGTCAACCATTTACTTATGCATAACTGAAAGACAGCATTGGAAGACAGTACTAGCATAAACCTGCCTTCTGTCCCAGTTGCTCTATCCACTGAGAATTTGCTCTTACATAGCACCGTGCCTTCATTTGCATAGCTGCATCCTGCATTTTTCTTTTTTGGTTATATCCAGGTATGAGAGAATGTTGGAAGCTGGTCTGTTCAACCATCCATCTGCCTGTCTGTCTGTCTAAGACTCAGTGACTGACTCTAGCCAAAACACATTCACAGCCTCAGTCCTCTTTCTGTAAAATGGAAACAGCATTGTTGTAAGGATAAATGAGACAGGAATTGTGGCAGCCCTCCAGACACATCGGAAGTCCTTTGTAAAACTGAAACAAACAGGATGCCGATTTCTTCACACTCATCCCATTTATTAATATTAGAATTTACACCTTGTATGACTCGAGAAAGGCCACATGAGTAAATATTGCTGTCAAGCTGATAGAGACAAACACAGGCTGAGAAATCCATTTACAAAACAAAGGAATATTTACTTTCTGCCTCATAAAATAAGTCAAGAGGCTCACTTGTTATACCAGTTTTTGAGCTATAAAGAAGAATATTTAGCATAGAGCCCATAGTGGGATGATTAACATTTAAATCTTCATACATGCATGCACATATACAAAACAAGACAAAAAAGGTACAATTTCTCCTCCCCTCTCCCCAGCATTTCTTCTAAGACCGGGGGGGGGCGTATATAGCATTAATGCATCATTTTTATTGCTGAGCCTTAAATAACAATTCTACAGGCATTGGTGTGCAGCCCCGTGAGAAGTGCTTGTTTATCACTCTATACTAAACCTTGAGTTAAAAATAAAGCTCTCTTAGAGAGGCATTGAAGTAACCCTAAACCAAGCTGCAAACAAGATTATAATGAGCATATATTAAACTGTCTTCTTTGACATTAACAAGGCAAGCATTGTTAGATTTTACTCTGATCATCAATGTATAAACCATTGTGGCTTTGCGAAATCAGTCGCTACCTCCTACAGTCTAAAACATACAATCATGCATATGACTTAAGTTGTATCAACGAGGTTGTTCGTGGCATGTCACAGTAGGACTCTTAATGATCTTCTACAAGGATTCTGTTTGTCTAAGTCGCCTATTCTCTGCCTTGTGATGTGTAGATGTGAACTATGCTGAAAATAATATGAGGCTAATTACCAGCCTTGTCAATGGCAATTCTCATATAATGATAAACCATATTTCTTTTATTTTTAAATCTCCCAATGATAATGACACTCCAACTAGAGAGGATTTCAGACTCGGTGGAGTTTCTTTGTTCCCAACAGCATTGCTCTCTTTTTCTCCCCTCTAGGCATGTGTCAGTGTGGATGAAATTAAAATACGGGAAAGTCAGAACCTAGTCATTAAAAAAAGACTTGATGGAGTCCAACTTTATGCACACCAAAAATTTCTTGGCAGAGAGTTGAGCTGCAATTTCGGGGTCAAAAAGCACACCATTCTTTAATGGCTAATGTCCCCTTGCTTCCTCCATTCTGTTGAACAAAATAAACCCAATTCCACTCTGGTCACGGGGCAACTGGTTGCGCAAAGAAAATCAGGACTAGAGTTAAATGGGTCTGGACATGTTTCTGATGCACATTGATCCTCATACTCATGAAAAATGCATCCAATCAGTTTAATGGGTCCCCACAGGAGCATCAAGATGCAGATGGAGCTGCCCATTCAGATACCTGCCTGCATCCATATTCGCTTTGCTTGTGGAAGGCCGATTCTGTGGGCAGATCTCCCTTTCTACCCATCAGAAGAAAAGACACCCATGTTTCTCCACCAACCTGTCCTCTACACTCTTGCCTCTCGGGCTCTGAACGTTTTCCCAGTCAACTTGGGTTACATCTGCACCACACATTTAAAGCCCTCTCCTACTGCTTTAAGAATGACCGCTCCCCGATTAAAACGGGGGGCGCCCTTTGCGTGGACGCGCGCAGCCCCTAGATCTGGAGCGGCTCCAACAGCATAGGCTTGTTTTGCCTTCCCTCAGGTGGGATACCTGGAGGTCTCCACCTACCTCAGTCAGTTGTCCAATCCCACCTGGGGGAAGCGTTGCCAAGGAGACCAGGCCAGGTAGGGGAGGGATTACCTGCCCACACAATAGAGGGAGGATCTTACCTGGGAAGGGTTGCTAGGAGATCCTTCCCAGCACCATTAAACTACTGTCCCCGGGTTTATTTGGGGAAAACAGTTGAAGTGGTTTAAGAGTGCTTTTAAATGTATTCCTCTTTAGTTCATTTCTCAGAAAAGAACAGGGAGGAAAAACAAAATGAAGGGCAATAGAGCTACTTGGGTGTTTGGGCACTTCCTAATCCACCCAAACATACCTTGTTAATGGGGCAATCTGACTCAGCAATGTAAAAAAAGGCTACCCTGAATCACCCAATTCACCTTATTATTTTGAGGTTAAAAACAGATGGTGCACCACAGCAGGAGATTGGGCATCCTGTTACCTTAGAGGTCATGCTACCTTAGTACATCTTACCCAGAACAAATACAAAAATGGACACAATTTTGGTGCACAGGATGAATTTGGTTGTCTTTATTGAATTAACAAGGGGGGAGGGAATCAATGGAAGTTCACACATCCATTTCACCATGGGAGGGTCATGCACGCTGTAAGAAACGAAAGTACCGCAAAGCAAGGGGTAAAACAGTCGGCGAATTTGGAAATTATGGTTCTTAGAACAAGATGAGCTCACTCCATCACTCACCTCCCAGAAATGTCCCATGTTGCTCTGTGAAGCATTTGAACCTCTTTCTGAAATTACAGTACAGCCAGTTTAAACCTAACTTGTTCATGCTCGTTATCCTGGAATTTACGAATATTCTCAACATCTGTGGGCTGGTTGTCAGGCTGCATTGCTGGTGAGACATGGAAACATGGCTGCAAGATCTGTCATTTCCCCAGTCCATCCATTAAAACTTCTGGGTGACACATCGTCCCCTATTATTTAGCAGTAAGAGCTTCACATTTACTGAACACATGAAGTCATTTAAAGAGCACATGAGATCACTTAGCATCAGCAAGGCTTTCCCATTCATGGATCACATAAGGCAGCATGAAATCATCAACTGTAGGGGCTTCTCTGAACAGGCAAATTGGCAGTAGGCCTTGCTGTAATGTTCAGCCACAGCATGCCAAACCAAACATACAAACAAACAGAAGCCTGGGTGTATCAGTCAGGTGTAGTCTGCCATGGTAAGCATTTGGGAAAGGCTCCGTGTGATTTTGTTCCATGCGTAGCACGGTCCACAGAATGCTTCTGAAAGATGCCTTGGCTGTTGCGGAGTGCTGGAAGGAGAAGAAATGGAGGTGTATGGTCCACTCCTTCAGCATGGCTGGGACAACTTATTTGGTTTCACCTCTCAGCCAGAATGGCCTTCAGACAGTCCTTTCATCCAAAAGTACCAGAGAAAGATGTGAGACTGCGTGGCCATAAGCTACCGTTTGGCCCCATCTTTGCCTGAACCATCTCCCTTAGTGGCCACCTGGTCATTAAACATTGTTTAACTGATATTTGGTTAGAGTGTGCATAGGATCTTGGTGTGCCCTAAATTACAAGATGACTCGGTGTGTTTTGGGGAACGTTTCCACGTCAGAGTGCACAGTTAACAAGGCACCCCAAAATAGATCTGGGAATCCCCAAGTTTTGTAGTTACTCTGTGGTAATAGCTACAGTGGTGCCTCGCAAGACAAAAAGAATCCGTTCTGCGAGTCTCTTCGTCTAGCGGTTTTTAGTCTTGCGAAGCAAGCCCATTGACGGATAAGCGGATTAGCGCTATTAGCGGCTTTTAGCGGCTTTTAGCGGCTTATCAGCTTAGCGGATAAGCAGATAAATGGCTTAGCGGCTTAGAAAAAGGGGGGGAAAGGGGGAAAAAACCCGCAGGAACTCGCAAGACATTTTCGTCTTGTGAAGCAAGCCCATAGGAAATTTGTTTTGCGAAGCACCTCCAAAACGGAAAACTCTTTCGTCTAGCGAGTTTTCCGTCTTGCGAGGCATTCGTCTTGCGGGGCACCACTGTATTATAAAAAGGGGGGGATGTGCCTGAAGCTCAATAGCAGAGGGGAACGTTTGCTCTGACAAACAGATCTAACTTTTCATCAGAGGGATTATTTTTTTCAGGGCAACCTAATCACAGCGATTTCAAGGAGATTTTTCCCCCCACATGAATATATGCCTTGGCCTATGTAAGTCAATGGACAGACCTCCATTGTATACATAGAGGGTCATAAATTCACCACCACCATCACCCACTGAGGTAATAGGGAAGTGATATTTATCCCCATCCAGTATTTCCTGTGGATCCAGTTTCTTTTTTCTCACGTGACCCCCTTATGTCTCCTGTTGTACTCATTCCAAGAGTACAATCTGTTGAGGCATGTGCAGAGTGTCCATTCAACATGCCAACAGACTGTGCAAATGGAAAACCCAGAATAGGGTTGTCAAAAACACCAGACAGTTCCTTTACTGAAAGGTAGCCCAAAGTACAATGCTTAACAGTTTCTTAGAGTTGCAGCATAAAGTAACCCTACCTCAGTCCGTCCCAAAAAACATCATACAGCAAAAGTAACAAAAGGTGTTTCCAGCAACATGTCCTCCTTGCTGCGTTCCAACACAGATTAGGTTCTAGCCAAGAGGCGGCAGGCCGATGCAAACGTGATACAAACACAAGGGTATTTATGCTTTCGTTTGTGCTGAGTCACTCTCTGACTCACTCTCACAAGTTTGCTGACTCACACTTAACCAGCTCCAGGTGCGGGACAAGCACACCTAAATTAACCCTTTCTTGTCCCTTTTCTCTGCATGCATAAACCCACATACACTAACAAAGTCTGGAGAACCTTGTTGGAGAACCACTGCAGCCATCGGTCTGAGATTGGGCAGGGTTCGTTTCCTCAGCGGTTGTGACCATGGCTGTGAATAGAATGCAATTCCGGAAGAGCAAGAAAAAAAGTATACCCTTTGCACCCACAGAAGGGTTATTGATTTAGCAGAGGTAATTAGTAATGAAAAAACAGAGGGAGGGCGTTTTTGGCCTGCATTTTCCCACCTCAGCGCCCCCTAAAATCAGCTCCAGAGACTTAGCTGTCTTTTCAGAACAGGCTAGGAGATGGCAAAGAGGGGAAGGCTGCAAAGAGACAGGGTAATGACCAAAAAAGTCTCCTTTCTTCTTCCATTAGCAGATAGCTCTATGTAGCAAGAGTCATTCCATGAATGCTGGGCACCTATGTTCAGGCTTATTCAGTGAGACACTCAACAGTCTAAGCACCCTCCTACATAATGAAGGACCTGGTTCAAAGGTAGAACATCTTCTTTGTATCTAGAAGGTCCAAGGTTGGGCTGGGAATCTCCCTGAAATCCTGGAGAGCCACTGCCAGTCAGTGAGGACAGTATTGAGCTAGATAGAGACTAATGATCTGACTCACTTTAAGTCAGCATCCTATGTTCCTATGTACAAATAGGTACATGCAATGTTAGCATGTGGGTATTGGATGGACGTGCAGTCATATATCTCACAGAGGTACTACAATAGTAATACTTTAGAAAACTCTGTATTTCATGAAGCATGGCAGACTGCTGTGTTAATTCCGTCAAACCATTTTGTTTGCTCTGGAATACATTACACACAAACAGCTGTATTACAGCTATTAGAGAAAGTGCCTCCTTGATATTCGATTGAATTAAAGCAGCTGCTTTTATAGCCAATGCCTCTGTAGTATAAGCGAGTTTGGTGACAAAACAAAAATGAGGGCTAGAGCAATTGAAGCAGATGTTCCATGAAACTCTTCCTATAAAGAACACAAGGGTCTGGTATATAGCTCATCAGTAAAACATGAGGAATCTACTTGAGTAGAAAAATCACAATCTGGTACCCACAGGCAATTGCCTGCATCTCATGTAAACTAATAAATTAAAGATGCGGCACCATTTTTCCTTGTCTTTCCTTTGTCAAATGCAATCATTTAAACATGCATTTTAGTGTGGCTGAATGTATGAAATAAAAACATACTAGCACACACCTCTTTTATATGCACAGCTTTCTTCCTGCATTATAATTTTCTTATCAACTCTCTGTGTGCGTGTGTTTAGACCTAGAATAATACTGTTTATTTTGCCCTGAGGGTTTTCGCTGGGGGAAAAGAAGAAGAAGCAAGTTTCAAAGTCTGACTGCTCTCAACTCCCCGTAGCAAAATATATTCCACTGTGTTTAAAAAAAAGAAAAGAAAAAGGATCCTTTGTGGTCATTTTGTAAGAAGATATTTGTTTTGGATCAGCTTTTATGAATCTTTCTTCAGATATCATCTTAAATATTACACACACACACATACCCTGTTCCATCGGACATTAAATTTGAACACGGGAAGTCCAAGTGGGAAAAGGATATGATTATATCACATATTCTAAGCAGTATTGGGGAGGCCAAAGTAATCAAATAAAGGAAGCTACTAATCCTTAGACATTCTGACAGACTAGAAAACAATATAGTGAAAGCAGATATAAGGTTAATAACAATGCATGAATGACAATTTATGTTTTTAAATGTTTAGATTGTATTCAAATTTACAATATCACACAAAATTGGACACTTTTATCTGTGTTGATAGGGGTCAACCTTAACAGGCATAGAGATGAGGAGAAGAGAATAGGCTTAATGTGGCCAATGTTGCATATAGCAATATAAATTCTAGACACCGTTTCTTCTTAACCAATTGATCCTCATTGTTTTCCTTCCACCTTCTATCCCCTCCACCCCTGAATTTTAACTATCATGCAAGTGTTTTAATGAAAATTTAATAAACTTTCTTTCCCAGTGTAAGGCAATTTGATGCTAAGTGGGGCAAAATGCAAACAGAGCATTTCTCAATAAAATTTTAATGCCACATCCCAATTTTCTAATGGAGGTATCAGAATTGCAAAGCAGCACAACTCCACTCAAAGTAATAATAAATCAGGTGCTAAGAGCAGCACCTCCTGCAAATGGTGGACTCCAGCCAAGCAATGGGAGACTTACAAGGACAATTGGTCCCTTTCATTTAAGAGCAGAGCGCTCTCCTCCCAAAATGGCTGATGAATGGCTGGGACACAAGGTTTCCATTGTGTACCTTACATTGTGCATTACAGTTTGTGACAGGATTTAAATTTGCCCACTTTTAATAGTTGACTAAAATTAGAATCCATTGCTATCAGGCTCCTTCAATATAAATAAAGACGACATTCAAGATATATGACATGATTTAAATTGATGTGATCCTAATCTATGTCTTCTGGTTGCTGTTTCTTTATGGGCACTGCTTGTGAGGTTATTGAAATGTGATACTGAAAGTCATGGGTTTGCTTACATAAATAAGACTGTGGTAGCTCAAGTCCGTAAAGCAATTGATCAAAATATTACCATTTTGAGTAGGCAAAGTATGGATTGTGGACTGTATTTCCTAACTCTTGATCTACTATTATAATCTAGCTATTTTATGGACGTAGCTGTATATGGTACCAAGAAAAAAATGCCCATTCATACAATCCAAGCTTTTTGTTCGTGTGCTTTTTATTACTGTTTAATGTAACTTTACTTGTTTGGTAACTAAACTTATCAGTTTTCCTTTTTGTGAATATTACACAACCATGGGAACTGAATGATACCAAATAACTTATTTGTAACAATCTAAAGAGCCGGTGAGGCATGTTTTGGAATAGACAGAGAGATCTGCTTCTGACCTAGGGCGTGTGAGATAACTGTGTATGCTACCTTGAGTTCTTGAATGATAAGATAAACCTGCCATTGGTTCTCTCATTGTTCCATTCACCTTATGGTATGGGGGGATAACCTGAATGGGGAACCTGTGACCTCTCAGATGTTGTTGGACTCAACTCTCATCAGCCTCAGTCAGGGACGATGGAAGCTATAGGACTTCAGGTTCTCCATCCTTGCTTTATGGTGATTTATCACCTACTGTGGCCAGCATGTAAGTTGCCATGGAAATGTGGACAATAGGCCCAAGAAGAAGAATGTGGGAGTAACTGACTTGCTACTGCTTTAGAGGAAGATTATTTTAAAAGATTATGCCTGGTGTCTTGTTGCAAAGTAAGAGTTCTACATAAGATGACATCTCATTATTTCCACATGTTTTATATCACTGCATAGGAGAGAGGCAGGTTAGTTGATCAAGCAGCAGTGAAGTAAACTGAAAATGGGATGTGCATGTGAACATTTTTTTGCATTTAGATAGATTTGAGGAACATTTTGAATGAATCCTGTAACCTGAGAACATTCCATGCAACACTGTGTCTATCCCCATGCCTATCCCATCTCAAGTCCATTCCCCAGCATCTGTAGGTAGGGCTGGGAATATCCATTGTGTGAAACCCTAGAGATCAACTACCAGTCAATGTAGACAATACAGAGATAGATGGACCAATGGTCTAACTCAATATAAGCCAGCTTTCTAGGTTCCTAAGATATTTTGCTGCCTGAAGCAAAGGATGAAATGCTTTCTTCCACCAGTTCCATAAGAAGAATTTAACCAGACTTTCAGCTAAATGTTATTTCAATACTGGTAACTTCCACCACCCTTGAGGAAAGCAGGGATCACAGGGTAGCCTGTAGCCAACACAGCTCTGTCCTCCAATACCTCAACCCCAGTATCTGCTACCTGAGGTGGCCTCATTCTACCTAATGATAGGGCTGGCCCCGTTTAATCCATCCTTACAGGTGAAGCATTTTTTTTTGCAACTCAACTTTGAGGACCATTCATGAGAGATGAAACCATCACATTTACCTTGAATTGCAAGGTAGGCAAAAATTGACTGACCTTTCAAGTACTATATTAGAACAAACGTATAGTCTCCAAAGACTTGCGATTAAATTGCATCTTGGGCACAACTGAAAAATGAGTTTTTCTGCCTTGTGTTAGCTGTCAGACATCCATTTTTCAACACTACCCCCATTTAAAACGGGGTGTCATCTTCTCTAAACACCCATAACCGACAGAAAAGAGGCGCTGCAGGTCAGATCTGAGACATATTGAAAGAGATGTGCGAAGGAGCTGTCCTTCACTTTCATAAGCATTAAATTCACTCAAGATTTTTTAATAATAAAAAATGCAGGGTTGTCTGACAACATTCATATTTTTTTCATGAACCTGTCTTTTCAAATTCTCCAACTAATGCTACACGTAGTGACAAAGTCAGTGTCACTCACAACAGCGCTTACCTGCATTGCAACAATCTGAGCCATCAGTCAGACGACTGCAGTTGACAAACTGCCCTTTTAAAAACAAATGTATGTACAAGCCTAAGGATGAGAAGATAGATATACATACGTAAATATAAGGACACCTCAGGATCACTGGGGACAGAGAGATCAAACAGCATCGTGGCAATCCAGAACACATTTCATATCATCTGAAAAACTGAGAAGGCTGTTCACAGCAAGCATTTGACTGCAGCAATAAGTAAGGAGTTCCAAATTGTAGTGATGACCGAGAGCAATTTCCAACAATCCCCACCTATTGAGAAGACTACACCCCTTCCTTTCATTTAGGGAGAACCTATGGCCATCATTGATGACCCCACAATCAGGGAATTATGCCACAGCAATACACTCTTCTTGCCTTTGGTGGCACAACATTTGAGAAGATGTGGCTGGGACGGAATGCACTTGCAGCTCTAGAAATGTCTTCAAGACTCTGGTTGTCTAACATGTTTTTGAACCTTGTTTGGTTGTTTATTTTTATGACAGAACTCTAAAATCTTTGTGGGCCTTTCTTTAGGTCCCAAGCCAATTAAAAGCAGAATTATGTATCTGTGTATGTTCCTAAACCTGAAGGTGGTGTCTGCTTCTGCTTCTAAACCCATTTTAAGTTGTTTTTTGTACTGTTTTAAAAACCATTAACAGCTGTTTTTATGGCATATTTCTTTAAATTACCTTGAGACATATGTTGTAGAAGTAATAATAATAATAATAATAATAATAATAATAATAATAATAGCCAGCTGTATGTAGTCATGCTGAGCATTTGAGGGCGAAAACAGGTTTGTGTCCCTAGGTCAAAACCCTGTTGGCCGGCACACTGGCCACTGACCTCTGCACATTCAGGTCAAAGGGCCCCTTTCCTCTGGGCATTGCTGCTGTACAGTGGTACCTTGGAAGTCAAACAGAATCCGTTCCGGAAGTCCGTTCGACTTCCAAAACGTTCAGAAACTAAGGCGCAGCTTCTGATTGGCTGCAGGAAGTTCCTGCAGCCAATCGGACGCAGTGGAAGCCGCATCAGACGTTTGGGTTCCAAAGAACGTTTGCAAACCTGAACACTCACTTCCAGGTTTGCGGCGTTTGGGAGCCAAAACGTTCAACTCACAAGGCATTCGGGATCCAATGTACAGCTGTACATGAATAAGGGCTTTCATGAAAATTAGTATCCAGTGTGATCACAATTTTATATTGTGTGAAGTCCAGTCATGAATACAGCTTATCTACCTAATGTGTGAATCTGGGATGTGGCTGGCACACCCGGTCACCTCAACAATGAATCATAGAATTGTAGATTTGGAAGGGATCTTGAGGGTCCTCTAGCTCAACCCCCTGCAGTGTAGTCTTGTTTCTCCACCAGAGACTAAATACATTATTTTTCCTCCACAATGGGAGACACAACTAATGGTGTAAGCAGAAAAGGATACACAATTTGGGGTGCACTAGATTAGGGGTTCTCAAAAGGTGGTCCATTCAGGTGGCCTTCAGCATGTCTGTAGATTTGTGCTTGAAGATGGGAGATGGCACATCCATCACATGAAATATTCATATTAATTTTTAATTGTCTATTTAATGCTTCTTTTCTTGCATTGTATTTTACTGTATTGCAATCTGAATTCTATGAAATCAAATTGCACCACAGCAAAGTACAATATATAACAAAAAGAAGAGCAATGAAAATATAATTAAAAGCCATACAGCATCTAGCACAGCACATTACAATTCCTACCACAGGCAGAAAAATCATTAAATGGTCCATAAAGATCCTCAGCGATTTTCAAGTGGTCTGTGGCAAATAAAAGGTTTGGGAACTTTTATACGAGATTGGTTGATTATTTATTTATTGTTCTTATATGCTGCTTTTTAGGGCAAATTTCTCCCAAGGCAGCTTACAAAAGATACTTAGCTTCATAGCAGGATGATGTAACTTTTTTTATTTATTTATTTAATTAGTAAATTTGTATACTGCCCTTCATCTGAAGATCCCAGGGCAAATGAAAACAAACCAATATCACACACACACACACACAAAATACACTTTTAAAAGGAGATAGAACGTTTCATGCACTTCATATACACAGCTGGGATAATATGCTTCCAAATGATTGATTGATCCATTGCAACGCAACACATGGTTAAACTATGGAACTCACTTGTGCAGGAGTCAGTGATGGTCACCAACTTGGATGGCTTTAAAAGAGAATTAGAGGAATTCCTGAAGGCTATCAATAGCTACTATCCATCATGGCTCTGTTCCACCTCCATGGTTGGAGGCAGTAATACCAACTGCTGGAAACCGCAGGTGGGGAGAATGATTGTTGTTGTTGTTGTTGTTGTTGTTGTTGTTGTTGTTGTTGTTTAGTCGTTTAGCCATGTCCGACTCTTTGTGACCCCATGGACCAGAGCACGCCAGGCACTTCTGTCCTCCACTGCCTCTCACAGTTTAATCAAACTCATGCTGGTAGCTTCAAGAACACCATCCAACCATCTCATCCTCGGTCGTCCCCTTCTCCTTGTGCCCTCCATCTTTCCCAACATCAGGGTCTATTCCAGGGAGTCTTCTCTTCTCATGAGCTGGCCAAAGTATTGGAGTCTCAGCTTCAGGATCTGTCCTTTCAGTGAGCACTCAGGGCTGATTTCCTTAAGAATGGAGAGGTTTGATCTTCTTGCAGTCCATGGGACTCTCAAGAGTCTCCTCCAGCACCATAATTCAAAAGCATCAATTCTTCGGCGATCAGCCTTCTTTATGGTCCAGCTCTCACTTCCATACATCACTACTGGGAAAACCATAGCTTTTACTATACGGACCTTTGTTGGCAAGGTGATGTCTCTACTTTTTAAGATGCTGTCTAGGTTTGTCATTGCTTTTCTCCCAAGAAGCAGGCGTCTTTTAATTTCGTGACTGCTGTCACCATCTGCAGTGATAATGGAGCCGAAGAAAGTAAAATCTCTTACTGCCTCCATTTCTTCCCCTTCTATTTGCCAGGAGATGATGGGACCAGTGGCCATGATCTTCGTTTTTTTGATGTTCAGCTTCAGACCATATTTTGCGCTCTCCTCTTTCACCCTGAATAAAAGGTTCTTTAATTCTTTTATGGGTTTCTTGCCCACAGTAGTAGATATGATAGTCATCCGAACTGAATTCGCACATCCCCGTCCATTTTAGTTCACTGATGCCCAGGATGTCAATATTTATTCTTGCCATCTCATTTTTTACCACATCCAACTTACCCAGGTCCATGGTTCTTACATTCCAGGTTCCTATGCAATATTTTTCTTTACAGCATTGGACTTTCCTTTCGCTTCCATGCATATCCGCAACTGAGCGTCCTTTCGGCTTTGGCCCAGCCGCTTCATCAGCTCTGGATCTACTTGTACTTGTCCTCCGCTCTTCCCCAGTAGCATGTTGGACACCTTCCAACCTGAGGGGCTCATCTTCCAGCGTCATAACTTTTATATGCCTGTTGTCTTTGTCCATGGAGTTTTCTTGGCAGGGATACTGGAGTGGCTTGCCAGTTCCTCCTCCAGGTGGATCACGTTTGGTCAAAACTCTCCACTATGACCTGTTCATCTTGGGTGCCCTGCTCAGCATAGTTCATAGCTTCTCTGAGTTATTCAAGCCCCTTCACCACGGCAAGGCAGAGATCCATTGTGCTCAAATCCTGCTTGCTGGTTTCCCACAGGGATCTGGGTGGCAACTGTGAGAACAGGCTGATGGACTAGATAGGCCATGGGCCTGATCCAGCAGCCTCTTAAGTGATACTTTATGACAGACAGACAGAAACCTTTGTAGGTGAGAAAGAGTCCTAAAATATGAGGGCCCCACACCTGCAGCCACAGTCAAAAACTACCTGCTCTGTTTAATTGTGCAGCAGATGCTCTAGAAGTGTGGCAGAGCCCTCAAATCATCCATGGTTTAAAATAAAAACCTAGAGCCGAAATTGAGGGAATCCGTTTAAAAACCATAAGATACAGTTCATAAAGATCCCACAGATGGAACTGATGTTCCTAGACAAGGAGTCAAAGCTTGTTTGTAAGAAAAGTATAATGACTATTTTTCCTAATTATTATTTTTATTTATTTCTGAATCTTTTGCAAAGTTTGGTGATCCTTATTGAGATCTTAACATCCAATCCAATCACAATGAACTGTTCAAGTAAAACTTCATAATATGCTGGTAATATGTCTAAATTAAACTGACATTTTTTTTGGAGCATTCATATTCACTGTAAGTTGCTACTTGCTTCATTGTGTTATGTTATACACAGACCCATTATTCATGGCTGGACTTACGTACATTATCCTCTGTTAATATCCTCCCCCGCCCCCTCAAATAAAGCCAGGTTGTTCAGTTCTGTGAAGTTTTTTATTTATTTATTTTTAATAGAACTGAACTTCGTGCGTTCAAAAATGCTTTGCGTCTCACAAAGAAAGAGAAGGAGCTGTGTTGAACGTTGCAACAAGGTCTGCTTGTCTTTTTGTGAGCGATAGAGCATGTGTTCTTTGAGGTGAGACTTCAAAGAAAGGTACAGGGTTGCACCAACTGCAAGGAGACATGGCTTTGGAGATGACAGGCCTTGCACGCAGGTTACCGCCTGCGTTCTTTCATATCCCCTCGCTGGATCACATGCTCTCTCTGACTCAGAATTGCAGTGTGGCCTTCAGGTGTCAAATGTTCTCAGGCACTATCAAGCAAAGCAACTCACCACATGAATGCAGAGCATGAACGAGTCTTTTCCTTTAGAAGATGTTCCTTTAGAAGCACTGCCCCTGACTTTCACACAAGGGAACTTTCCAGACAATAAGAATCTTGTGGAGCAGCACTTGCAAAAATAAAAATATAAAAAAAATTAATAAGTAAGGCTGCATGAATCAGGCCATTGATTTATTTTCCAAAATTCTAGTACCTAACAAAAGCTAGGCAATGCTCTCCTAGTAAAACCCTGGCTAGTCTCCAGGAAATATTTATTTGTTTACAGTGGTACCTTGGGTTACAGACACTCCAGGTTACAGACACAGCTAACCCAGAAATAGTACCTCAGGTTAAGAACTTTGCTTCAGGATGAGAACAGAAATCGTGCCGCGGCAGTGGGAGGCCCCATTAGCTAAAGTGGTACCTCAGGTTAAGAACAGTTTCAGGTTAGAACGGACCTCCAGAATGAATTAAGTTCTTAACCCGAGGTACCACTGTATTTCATTTACAAAGGACTTCCTATGAGGCACCCAGAAAAAATCTTCAATACAGTGGTACCTCAGGTTACGTATCCCTCTGGATACGTAATCTTTGGGTTGTGAATGTGGCAAACCCAGAAGTGTATATTTCCAGGTTTCGCCGTGTGCACATGCACAGAAGTGCTCAATTGCGCCGCGTGCATGAGCAGAAGGGCGCCTCCATTTACAGAATTTTCGGGATATGGTTGGGCCTCCGGAACGGATCCCATCCGTAACCGGCGGTACCACTGTATAATCAAAACAGTTAAAACAATTTCATATAAAACTGTTTTTGAAAACAATATAGACGAATATAAACTGTTTATGACAACAATGGTACATAACATAAAATCAATGGAAATCCAGTACTGATACCAGCTAGCAAAAAGATTTCCATCTGGAAGGTTTCTTGAAAGAGGGATGTGTTTAGCATGTGCTGAAAAAAGAGGAGGCTGCTGGCTTAGGCCAATGGCCCATATCCAGCATCTCACAGATGCCTGTGGGAGACCCGTGAGCAGGATCCAAGCAAAAGAGCACTCTCCCCTCCTGCAACTGTAGCCCAGAAACTTTATTGCATCTGACTGTAGAGACGGTGTCTGTCTAATACAGGCAACTCCTGGTTTAGGCATGTCCAAATAATGTGAGATCGCACATATGCATACAATGGATCCCACTTTTCAATGACAAAGCATGCTTCCCCTTGGTGCTGCAATCTAGGGTCAATTGTAATTGAGATAACTTTGGCAAGGGGAGCCTTGCATCCAAGCTCTGATCCAGACGCACACCTGTTTACCTTCAGCAATGTGGCTGGTTCAGGTGCCTTCCAGCCAAGCTGTTTCAATACCCGCCAACATTTCTCCAATGAAAATAGGGACGTCCCATGCCATCATGATAATTTTACTGTTTATAGCCCACACATCTTACTGGGTTGCCCCAGCCACTCTAGGCAGCTTCCAACATATATAATAACATAATAAAACATTAAACATTTTTTAAAATACCCATACAGGATTGCCTTCAGATGCTCGGGGGTTGGATAAACTCCACACCCTCCAACATTTCTCCAATGAAATTAGGGACATCCTAAGGAAAAGTGGGACATTCCAGGATCCAGTCAGAAACCAGGATGGCTTCTTTAAATCAGGGATGTCCCTGGAAAATAGGGACACTTGGAGGGTTTTTGCTTCCCCCCACTTGCCATGTAATACATTGTGAAAGTTTAGATCCATTGCTCCCAACCTAGTTGGTCAGTGTTTTCATGCCCTCTATAACTTGTTTCTTAAAATGTTAAATATTTTTCAATTACTATCTACATCCCCCCTCCCGCCAAAAATGATTGTCACAGAAAACTGAGAATCAATAGACCTACAAGGGAATTCATTTCTACAGAACCGAGGTTTTGTGAAATCTTTTTCATCAAATGTTGTAACCTTGTGAAGAGGCCAAGTTTGACGTCAGTACAAACTCGGCAACCTTCTGTGAAACAATCCCCTTCATCAGTCTTCTATGAAACAGTGAAAACTTTAAAGATAAGTGTTTGAAAAATGCTGTGTGAAGCTATTTGACATTCTGTAAAGGCCTACCTGTTGCTTTTGAGGGACTTTGCTTTCTTTCCCTGCATTTTTTTCAGAAAGAAGTGCCAATAATAGACTACCTCAGTCAGAAATAAACTGGAATAAAATATAAATGATAGCATGTATGTTTTTATTTATTTTTTACTCTTCCTTTCCCCACCCAAAACCCCCCTGTGCATTAGATTTTGCCTTTAAGGCTACCAGTCATCCAAGTCTGAAATTATCCTATGTATTACTTGTCCATCTCTCCCCTCACATACTTTTAATAGCTTGTCAGCCTCTGGGACTTAGGGCCTCTCTAATTGTCACCTGAAACTTCATTAAGTTTAAAGCGTGAACACATGTATAGAAGATATAATTCTACTTAGCATACCTTTGCATAGAAGGGCATCTTCTTGCCATTCCAACTCCTTCACCAGTTAATCATTCATAATTGGGAAAGACTGATAGGTTTACAGGTAATAGACCAATTATTATTTTATGGACATGCCAAATTGTTTTCTTGTACTTACTTATGCTCAAAATAACAAGCATTCATTAATTTCTTCATTGACAGTCATGCTTATTCCCATCCTTTATCATGGCTCTAACACACATATTAAACTAATTTATTCATTTTTATCGCTCATGGGCACTAAACTGATATTTCACCAATGTAACAAACCCAAACTATTATTTCAATTTCAATGAGCTGATTTACCTGAAACTTTTTACAACTCATCAATATTTAAAGCTATTTCCTGTTGTATATTCCATTTAAAAACAAAAACAAAAGAACCCGGCATTTCAAGCCTTTGTTTTGCCCCACTTTTGATTTTTCTCTCAACAAAATGGTAGCTTGTATGTGGACCCATTTGCAATAGCTGCTCAGTGTGTGGCACCAGGGAGCTGCCCTGAATAATACCATAAATGCTTTCAAAAACACCCTTCCTGGGGCCTCTAGGTTCACTCAGCGAGGAACTAGAAATGCACCACCTAGTTTGTACATCCAATCCAAACTGTCCAGCATTTAATTAATTTTGAATGTTTTGTGGTATATTTCTATTGTTATCCCATGATGCACCAGCCTAGAAATATTGGCTAAAATGATATTTGAGTCCTAATAATTAATAATAATAATATCAACTTATTTATTTGTGATCTGCAGTGGTGTGGTCACTTGTGCAGTGTAGGAATTCGTCCTGTCAGCCTCTATAGACACATGCCCAGAGAAAGTTCATAGTCCTGTTCCCAAGCAAATGCAGGCAGCTGTGTTGACCCAGTATATAGATAAGTCAATCAGCAAAAAACATTTAGGCTTAATGTTGTGTTAAGGGCTTTCCATGTTCTCTTATGTGCCAAAATACCAAGAGATTCCTGCATTGCAAGTGGGTTGTACTAGCTGACCCTCACAGTCCCTTCCAACTCTACAGTTCTCCGATTCTCTGATTCAGTCTTTTGGAGTCTGAAGTGGCTAATGTTATTATTATTATTATATTTATTCAATTTATATACCACTCTTCATTCCAAGATGTTGGGGCTGCTACATTCAAGTGCTTTGAATAAAGTTGAGGGACAAGTCCGCCTGGGAATGATGAAGCAGGAACATGTTCTATCACTCTCAGAGGGAATTGTACCGTCAGAATGTGGCTCACTCATGGCCTCAGAGTGGCTAGATGACTTCTGTAGAAGTCATCTGACAATCACTGAACCGCTATGTACAGGAATCTTCTGGACTGCAGATTCTAAAGTGGACTCATGCTGTAATCTAGGTCAAGATGACGATGGGACTGGCTCAGTTACATCCACTTTATAATCTGAGTTCTGCAGATTCCTTCCCCTTCTCTTCATGTACATTGAATCGGGGTGGACAACCTGATCCTATGCAAACCTAGGTGCTCCTGAGCCAGTTGAAATCAGTGGGCTTGAGCACTTTTAACTGAGCACAGGTTTGGGCAGCAAATATAGATGCCTAACCCAGCAATCTCCCATGAAAACAAACTGACCCCTCATCTCAAATCAACAAGCTGTGGCAGGGTTTCTTTGTGTGAAAGAGCAGGCCCTATATCCAGCAAAAGACCTCTTTGTTTTAAGAAACTGTAAGAAATCAGAGAATAAGTAGTTTTCTCACATACTTGAACCTGGTTCTGACAAACTGAAAGCTCATTTACAGAAAGGCTGCTAATGAAATCATAAGGAAAATATGTTGGCTTGAAAGCAAAAATAAAGACAAATGACCAAGGAATTGTTGTTTTCCATAAGTTCTTGCTGCATGTGCTAATTACAGGGTAGGAGGGTGATTCAAGTATCTTTTAATCTATCATCTCTCTCACTGCCAGGAATTTTACAAAGGGTGTGAAGATAGAAAGGACTGGGAGTAATTTCATTTATGATTGAAAGAAAATAATCAGAGTAGCCAGCATATAATATCTGGAGCTGGATGATCCTATTTGCACGGCTTTGAAGGACAAATACATTATTATCAGTGATGTTAATGAAAGGGAAGATGGGATCTCAAGCAGATGTATTTATTTATATCTAGACACAAAATAGTATCATCAGAGGAAAAAACTGACACAGGAAAGAAACCCACTGGGATATGAGCAGATAGTCATTCTGTTATAAACTATCACAGTTATTCAGATGGGACAAAACCAGGACTTTGTAGCCATTAAGGTAGGTCAGATATTTGATGCACAGACTGTGGATACAGGATGGTTTCCAAATGCAGGTCAGTTGCCTGACTTTTAAAAACAAAAACAGAAAAGAAGAAGGAAATGTGGTTTGGCAACGTTAATTATTGCAATGTGCAAAATATCACGGACTGGAATCTCCTACTGTACTTTTTATCAGACAGATCCTTAGCATCCTAATAGCTGATAGAAATATATTGAAAATTAGGCCTTCTCCTAGTTTTGGTGGCAAAAAGGCGAAAAACCAGCCCCACCTTTGGGAAATGGAAAACTGAAGTTAAATACAAGTTCTGTGTTGCCCATATCCATGGGATAAGAGCCACATCAATGTTGCAATAGCTTTAAAAAGATGCCATTTGTTTTGAAATGCTCCTGGCCCCTGGTGACTGATAAGATGTGAGCTGCCGGTATTTACCAATAGGATATTATCCCACAGAATCTAATTTTGTGGAGCTGCTTCTTGGATAGGTTTCTGTATCAATTTCTCTCAGTTCAGAGTGCTGCAGCCGGAGCTCTCAATTGTCTCGGTATTAGCTTTTCTTAGCGCATCACTCTTGCACTCTGGTTTCTGCCCTGGGTACCCATTAAATCTGGCATTACATATGGAATTGCATGGCCGACCTTCAAAGCAATGCTTCAGTGTAGTCCTGCTTAACTTGCAGACCTCCAATCTAACTATTTGCTTAGTCATGCCCTGAGGTCCTACCCTGCTGGTCTCCTGTCAACTCCGACTTTTAAGGTGAAAGCCTTTTATTCCCAGGCTTTTCAGTTTCTGTGCCCCTTACACTTGGACTTCTTTGTGACTAAAGAATCGGAAATCACTACGCTCCTTATTTGGCTCCTTTCTTTTTTAAAAAACACACACACCATGCTTTAAACTCTTGTCTTCTCTCTCTATCTCTTAGTTTTCACTCGGGAAGCTTTGATAGAGATGCTGTAGGGTTTGCATTCCCTACTTTGAACTAGGATTTATTTTTAAATACAAGTAGCCCTCTGAATGCTGGAGGTGGCGAGACAGGAAGGAGGCTGACTTTGCTACCATCTTGGCATTGTTCCCAAATCACTTTCAAAGCTGTCCTGTTCACTCAAGGAGACGATCACCTCAGGAAGCGCGGAGGCTAACACAATTCCCTCTGCAACATTTCTCCTCCTCGCCAATCTAACAGGAAAGTGGGCAGTTAATTTCTAACTCCCTCTACAAGCCTTCACATGCTTCATTTGATAGGTGTTCGGTAGGGAAAACGTGGTGGCATCTGCCGGCTTCCATTGGCCCTGCCTCCACCACCATGGTATGCTCATTGTAACTTGAGAAAGGGCTTATATGCGCACAAGCTGCAATCATCTGGGCTCTGTATAAGTAACTGGGAATCCAGCCTGTTCAACAGTCCCCATGTATGTTTACAGAGGCTACATACATGCAGTACAGTGGTACCTCTGGTTACGTACTTAATTAGTTCTGGAGGTCCGTTCTTAACCTGAAACCATTCTTAACCTGAGGCACCACTTTAGCCAATGGGGCCTCCCGCTGCAGCCGTGCCACGACCACACAGTTTCTGTTCTCATCCTGAGGTAAAGTTCTTAACCCAAGGTACCGCTTCTGGGTTAGCGGAGTCTGTAACCTGAAGTGTTTGTAACCCAAGGTACCACTGTACATGCCAAATACACATTGGGAAAGGGCTCGGCCAACAGACAGAACCACACACCCCCGGTGCATTCTTTGTAGCACACAAAAGGTCCAAAGTTATTCAGTACAACATTGCAGCAGCTGTAAATAAACAATAAAATAGCATAAAGCTATGTCAGGAAAGCCATCTTGTTATGAAGCTACCAAGTATGAGATGCCCACAGTGCCATTTCTCTAGAAAAATAAGTGCCGGAACTCACCATGAGCGCCTTTCTTGTTCTCTTATAATGTATTTCTTATCAATAAAAGATCTGATGTGGCATGAGCAAATTTTTATTCTGAAAGTGTGGCCCAGAGGAAAAAGTTTGAGAACCACTGATGCAGAGTCACCTCTGCAAACAGGTTTATTTCCTCCTAGCCGAGGGCTGCAGTGCGCAGGAGAGGAAATGCTGTCTCTTGGTCTTTGTGGATCATGCCACAAAAATCAAGACGCATCATTTGCTCTCCTCTAACCCATTTGTTGCAGGGCTGTGTGTGAGGGAGTGTGAAAGAGAGCACACACATGCATGAGTTGTGGCTGTGTGAGAGAGGGAGTGAGAGCAAGAGAGAAAGCCGTGTGCCTACATATGTGGGGAATGTGTGTGCTTATGTGTGCTGTCAGTAATAGTGAGAGAGAGGGAAGGAAGGAAGGAAGAAAAAGAGGGAAGGCAGAGCAAGAGTGAATTGGGAGACATAACCCTTCCTTTTGCTCTGTGTGTGTGCCCCTACCCCCACTGTGATTCATGCTTAGGATTTGATTTTGCTCACACCTGTGGGAAAGGTTGCCACAGGTATTACCTTCAGAAAGATCCAATTACACCAACAACTAATGTTGCAGAAATCAAAGTAAATGCGCTAGCTGCCATCCTGCCCAAGCACAGGAACCATTTCCATCGTACGACTCGGCCTGAGTTAAAGGTGGAGGAACCGCCTTCGCTAAGCCAATTCTAGTGCTTGCTTCCACCTTAACAAATAAACATTTATAAATGAATGCAAGCATGTGTGGGTGGAGCTCATTTTCTAGACATGTGATTCTTGATGAAAAACATCTGATTTATGCTGGCACATGTGGGAATGCTTTTAGAAAGCCCCCATTTTCATGTGGAAATTAAATATAGGCAATGGGAAAACACTTTCTGTATATACAAATCTTGGCTGCATGGTTAACATCTGGAATACATTCCGTTTCTGTAAACTATACTTGCCTCCCTTTCTACCACATTTCTAGAGCAGCAAGCAGCAAAGATGTACAGGGATATTAAGCATGCTTTCGACGAGCTTCTTCCCATTTTAGACAATCTGCCATATGCCAATGGGATGTTACTGGGCATGATGTAATTCAAATCTCCCTAGGAAATCTGAAAGCGCTCTTTTTACTAGGAATCAGGCCTCACAAACAACTTAGACTTTAAATCCTCCTTGCTGGGTTAAGTAAATATGATCTGGGTCATCTTCTCCAAAGTGGCCTTTGGCACACAATTATAGTAGCCACAACTGATTTTACAGCTGCATGGCCTAATGCACATCTGACATCTAGCAGGCAGGGGGCAGATCGTTGCCTCTTACCAAAGCCCCCAGATTCTCCATGAATGCCCAGAATTGAAATGTAGAGTTAGGTTGCCAAGGGTTGTGCTTTGATCTTGTAAACTTATATCTGGGATAGTTTCTCTGCATCATTCTTAAACTTGAATATGACATTCATAGAAAGGGGAGTTTAGAGGACGCACACATGCACACATTATCATCTGAGGTGTGATGGCCTGGGACTCGGGCTCAGACTCGGAACCAGAGTCGTCTCAGTCCACACTGAATCCTTTGCCTCAGGTGGCATCTGAACCAAGTCTGGGGCCTGATTCTGAAGAGCCCCAGTCTGCACAGGTTCCCCTGCAACAAGCACCAGCTGGGCCGAGTCAAGGGCCTGAGCCTGCCCTGGCTCCAGATGTGGGTATGACCTTGTTGCCTTCAGCTGGGCAATCACTTACAGCTGCTCCACTACCAGTTGGGTCAGGAGAGGCTGAGACAGCCTCTGAGTCTAGTAACCCACCAACATCTCCCAAGCTGCAGAGACTAAGGTTGGAGAGAAGGAGAGACCTGAGTATTTGCAGGAGGAGTGCTCACCTTCGGGCAAGACAGGGAGGTGAGTCACTGAGGGATCAGGACCAGCTGTTACCCTAACAAAGATAAAAGGTTGTCAGACCCCACCCCAGGTTGTGGGAGCAACATTGCTGTTTGTTAGAACCTGTCTGAGACCCTGTGCCTGGCACTGCCTGGTTTCCTGCCTTGGCCCTGTCAGACTGACTCCTCGTGGTACCCTTGGATTCGGGACCAGACCTGGACTGCATCGCTCGGGTTACCCCCGGGCCCAGCACATGAGGATAGAGAAGAGTTGGGGGTTTGGGTGAGCTATCTCATGCCACTGATATGTCTAGCTACTGATATACCTGTAACCTTACCATAGCTGAGAACTAAACTCTAGAAGGCTTTTTCCAGTGACTGCTATATTCTGAATTGGCCTTTGATCTGTTTATAAAATTGCACCCCACTAACTGAATGTACTTGATCTTCTTCCCCACCTAATTTTATTTCTCTGCCCAGCTCTTGCACTCGATACTACTTCTAGGCTATAGATCCTATGTCTACTTTCTTCCTGTGCTACTTCAACTCCAGCCTATAACAACATTGAAAGCAACAGTTGACCAGAACCAGCCCTACCATTAGGCAGAGTGAAGCAACCACCTCATGTGGCAGATGCTGAGGAGGACAGCAACAGCAGCCCCCAGCTGCCACTCTTGAATCCCCCGTCCCACAACCATTCTGCTATCTTATCACACAGCCTGTCCTGAGGCTCCTAATCTGGGCTGCTGCCTCAGGTGAGGTGGGGGATACTGTTGTGTCACCAGCGTTAAAGTAGAGCTCAACTGCTGTTCCAATTGGCTTCTATACATGAAACGGGGAGGGCTCACCATCTTGTCTTTCGCCTCAGGCAGCAAAATGTTTTGGGTTGGCACTGACAACAGTGAAAATGGATAATATATGGCTCCACTGAAAACAAGACAGCCAGCTTTATAAAACAAACGGGTTTGCCTCAGGATGCGAGGGTTGGCTCCCAGTCCTGTGGGACAGGGGTGCACAGGAAAATTAACATAGAAACATGACCTATGTTGTTATGCCTACCCTCACAAACAAGGAAGCTGTTAAAACACATTTGCAAACAACAAAGCCTAAGTCCATGACACACAAAAAAGAATCCTTCATAAAATGTTTCAGTGTTTCCTCTTGCAGCTGTTCCAGCCTGGGGTCAAATTTTGAACAAGGGCCTGGTCCTTTGTCTAAGAAAAAGCAGGGTGGAGAAGTATAACAGAACTTTTTTTATGACACAAAATGAAAAAGTAAAAGCGAGAAGCAAGCTTCCTGAAACATGAGTAATTTATAAGAATGCAGTAAATGTCTTCAAGAGGTATTATCTGGCTCACCACCATCACCACAAAATTAAGGCACTGCCGTTAGCTGTGCCGAGAGAACTTGCTGAACTCTTGAGGCGCTCCTCCAAAAACAAACCATCCCCTTCTGAGGCAATCAACTCAAACTGAAACAGCAACAAAGGTTTTGAGCCGCAAATGGAGGAGCCACAGTCTGCTGCAAGGCTTGTCATAAAATTTGCTTGAGAAAAACTCAAGGGGTCATGCGGCGGTACGGAAATAATGGATAAGCCCTGCTGCTTCTAAAGCATGCCTGCACAACTTGTAGGGTAACCAACGAACCAGAAAACAACTGGATCAGCAGAGCAGCTTGGGGGTGCCCTCTACCTCCATTTCCAAAATGGGAGGGGAGAAACTGAGATCCCTGCCCTTGTCTAGTTTTCCTGATTTAATTGCTTTCTGGCTTTATTTTGCTTATGTCCACGTTTTTCAATTGCTCTGTTGTGAGAAACGTGTAGTGCTGCAGCATTATCCCAAGGCCTGGACCACCCCAGGGAGCAGACTTGAGTGCGGCAGTCTTCACTCAGGTCCACTCCCGCCCCATATAATATGGCCGACACTGCCCTTGGCAGCACTTTCGACCAGGAGCATCAGAGAAGAAGAAAGAAATTTAGGGTATATCAGGGGAGAGGAATCTGTGGCCCTCCAGATGCTGTTGGACTCAAACTCCCATCAGCCCCAGCCAACATGGCCAATAGTCAGGGATAGTGGGAGGTGTCATCTTACAATATTTGGAGGGCACCACATTTGCTATCCCTAGAATTAAATATTTCAAAAAAGATACAAAAAACTAATTTTGATGGACTTCCAGGTACTTTGCTGAAACTACCATCGTTCTTAAGCATCATATCTCTGAAGCAGAACTTTTTCTTTTTTCTTTTTATAAAGATATTTGTTTTGTGGGTCACTTCACAGAGGATCACACCGAATAATTTCTTGTTCTGGTCAGTATAGCAGATTCTTATATTTCGGGCGGGGGAAATACACAACCACAGTAGGATGTGTTTTTCAATAGTTACCATGCCCTTGGGTGGCTGGTCATGTAATCATTCCAGTGTTTGTGGTAGTGCATGTGTTATTGATCAGACCAGAAGTGGCTTAGTCAGGGGCATGCAAGCTGGGAATGCATGCTGTTCGGCCGTGCAAGTGACTGCAATGTGTTTACAATGAAATGTGAACATATGCTGCCCTCCGATACCATGGGAGCTGTAGCATGGATAGTTCCACTTTAATAGCTTCTCCTTCACATGCCATGCCAAGCCTCACAACAGGGGGTAATTCAAAAAGGAGACAGTAGGAGGCAATCTGGAGATTGAGAGAGGCAAAAGCGTAGGCAGCCGGAAGTTTGGGGAAGGGGAAATGTCATGTGGACAATGGATAATTAGTGGAGGTACAGGTGTCAGGGACTAAGCAGAGGAGGAATGGTGGAGACCGCCTCCCCATCCTGACCCCTCCAGGGAGAAGGAAGAGGAAGACACTGTTTACAACAGTGGTTTGCAGGAGGTCACAGCTAAGAGGCAGATGAGGGGGAAATAACGGGAGAGGAGGAGGCAGAAGTGGAGTGGCAGCTGGCTGACATGGTGTCTTTAGAAAGCATTCCAGACCCCCAACTCCCAGAATCCGACGAGCCATAAAAGTAGGACAGTAAAGAGCTCAAAGACAGAGGGCACGTAGCAGCACCTGTAGAAGTGACAAATGAGGACGTGGGAGAGACGGGGGGTGGAGATTCACTTGGGACAACTCCATTATCCCTGAGCGTGGGTTCTATAGCCTCTCTCTGTAATATTGAAATAAAAAAGGACGGTAAGAAACTTTTCCTTGTCTTTATATTTTCCTGGGCAACCAGCCGGGAGCCGCTGACAGCATCCTGACAACAGGAAGGTTACCAGATTAAGCAACAACATGGCCCTATGATATTAGATGAATAAACTACTGAGGACTGAAGAACTAATTGACAGAAAAGAATCTGCTCCCTTCTTGAGCTAACATGTAATTAGATGGTGAAGGGCATGGCATTACAAACCATAAACATAAAACTGGTCATCTAAATGCTGTAAGCAAAGCAAAGCAAAAGCCACACACACATAGATATGCTTATATCTCTTGATCCTAAATTAGCCTTCCCCAACCTGATGCTCTCCCCAACTTCCATCAGTCCGAGTCAGCAGAGTTTTTGGTCAGGGGTGATGGGAGTCTGGGAATACCAACATATGGAGGGCAGCAGCCTGGGGGATGCTGTCATAGTTGTAGCACTTTAACATCTGGTGGTAGGGTCATGCATTTCAATGCTGAAATGCTACATTTGATGCTGGGCACCCATTCCCAACTTCTTCACCCTAAAACCTTGTAAAACCTTTATTTTATCGTAAATATCAGAAAATCAATAGGAGGAACAACAGCGATTGCAAATATGAAATTCAAAGTAATGACAAAATATTTCCTTTCACAGCGCAATCGATGTAATGTGCATTCCAGAGCACAATAAAATACTTCAATCTGTTGAAAGAAAACCTTCTCTGCATTCCACTTTCTCTCCAATTGACATAATAGTCTAGTTTACACATATCTATATCATCTCCTATACTTCGTTAGACTGTATTTAACCTTCCAGAAATGCCTTTATATTGTCTTTTCTGTCCACCTCCTTACCATAAAAATATTCTGCAGGAGTTAACATATTGCTAATGAATTTTTTGACATGGTCATATATATATATATATATATATATATATATATATATATATATATATATGCAGCAATACAACTGTGGGATCTTGGAAAGTGAAAAGTTATGAGGGAGGGATGGAGAACCTGTGGCTTTCAGAAGTTCCTGGGCTCCAACTCCCATCAGTCCCAGAAAGCATGGCCAACTTTCAGGGATAATGGAAGCCGTAGTCCAACAACATCAGGAGGACCACAGGTTCCTTACTCCTGCTATAGATGAGTTTTGAATCAGAGGCCTCTGTATCCTGGTGCTATGGCTGGTGATGAGCTACATGAAAGGTCTGAAGCACAAAACTTAGTCAGGCATTCTTTGGAAGCCTGTGGAAATAAATGTAGTGGGTGAGCAGAGCTATGTTTTCTGTTGCCATCTGCTAACATCCCTGTCTCCACTAGTTCCAACCCCAACCTTTGTATATTGAGTGGTACGGACTGAAATGGAAGGTCAGAATGGGAATCCATTGTGTACTTAGAATCGTTCTTGTGATCATTAATCCCTTCAGACTTTCCCTCTCAACACGCAGGATTCAAAAGTGAAGCTGGTTGGGTAGTTAGGGATGAGGCAGGTATACACAACCCTGCTCCCCCTCCACATTTATTATCCCAAGACATAGGCAGCCATTGTGATGCCCTCAAGATGTTTCGGACTACAACTTCCATCTACCATAGACAGCATGGTCAATAGTCAGGGATTATGGGAACTATAATACAAAACATCTAGAGACCACCGCATTAGCTAGCTCTTCCCTATGCTTTCAGTGAATGCATGAATAGGACTACTGTGCTCTGCAGACCTGTCTTCTGTTCCAAATAAAGTCTCACCTCGGTTCAAAGACATCTAGATCACTGTTGGGTGGATGGCAGTTCTCCTCTTGCTCCTGGCATGCAGACTGCCCTTCACTGATCCTGATCTGAGCCTTAACCAATCCTGACCTGTGCTTCCGCTTGCTGATTCCACTCATTCCCATCTTCTGACCTTCTGACTTGACCCTACCTAGACTCATGTTAAATTTTGCCTCTCAGAAAGAATTCACATTTGCTGTTATCAGTGCCGAGCTCAGGGATCAGTAAAGTAAGACAAAAGCTGAAAATTGTACAAAAGTGGGGGAAAGGGTTTTGGTTGTTTCATTTTCAAAACTGAGATGGAAAACACAAATGTGTGGTTGGGAGGCTGAAGGTAGAGAGAAATACTCCTTAGTTTGAAAGTCACCAGTCATGCAGCAAGTCTTGAAAAAAACATGTTGGTGAGATGCTTTCTTCTGCATTGTATACTTAATTGCTGAAGATCTGTGATGTTATTTCCCACATGGTTTTAATGCAGTAGCAGTTTAAATTCTCATTAAGGAAAAAAAACAAAGCCTGATTCAGTAATCTAATTTAAAGGTGTAGCAGAACAACATCTCCTTCATCTCGCTCTTAACCTTCACATTGGGAAGCATTCCATATGTTCAAAGTGTCCTTGATATAAATGAATAATTCCCTTCTCTCACAACATAATGTACTGGCTTGCAACCTACTTCCTTTAGAGCAATCCCACGGACTCTGGTGCACTTTTAAAGAGCAGAATGTGCAGAGATTGCAGTCTGCTTTGGGTAAATGTAAGATGGAGTAGGAGAAGCAGTAACCAAACCTCTGAAGCTAAGATGTCTTCCTGATTGTCCCATTTCAAACTCATATATAGCCTTTAAGAAACATACTTCAATGATTTGCATATGATTTTGCATGGTGGTCAGTAGAAGAAAAAAACACAGGGCTTTTCAGGGACACCTAATCTTAATAAAGTGGTTATTTCAAACATCTAGTTTTGTTTATGGAAACACATCATTTAAAAATAAAAAGTGGCTTGAGGTTTTGATCTTCTGTTTCAAAGGAGGGGGAAAAAGAGAGAGAAAAATTCAATGGAATTAGTAACACTTGCAGCATATCAACCCACTCACTTAAAGAAATGCAATTTAGCAAAATGAGTGTGGTTGGAAAAGCAGGCCAGAATAACAAACTACTTACTTCAGATCCACCCAAGACTTGTAAGGGGGCCATGGCAATTAACATAATAGTCGTGTTAGTTGGGATGTGAGGTCTTTGTGCTTGAGATGCTTCCCAATTAAAGCGCTCTGTTTGAAGTGGGAATTAGTTTTAACATTTGCAATGTCAGAGTATTTATTTCCAGAGATTGTTCTTATTTCAAGTGATGCCAGCACTACATTTTCAACTCAGTAGTGCTATCACCAAGTTTCTCCACTGTTTTTATTTACGGAAAGTGAGTGACAGAAGAATGGTACTAAGCCAAAAAAGAGAAAGAGAGCAAATTTCCCCCCCAAGTTTTAACCCTAAATAATATAGGCCTTCTGGGATGTAGATTTGTTCCAGGCAAAAAGACCCATTATCTTTATTGAGACTTCCTTGGGAAAGGTCTAGGGCTGTGTATACAAGGGCTGTGTACACACAAAGCCTTTGAAATGCACAGGGATCATTTTTCACAGTGCACTTTTGTACATAGTGGTCTACAACTGTACACTGAAAGTTTTTAATGTTTGATTTCTTACTGTTGTTTTTTATGTTAGCAGAGTGGTTGGGGCAACCCAGTCAGATTGGTGTGGTGTAAGTAATAAATTGTTGTTGTTTCTATTGCATAACATTGCATGATAAGATCATCTGAAGCAACAACTGCCATATGTCCAGTATTTGTCTGTTGGAAATAGCATCTGGGTGGAATTACCAAAAATCGGTAAAAATGGGAAAACCCGGGTGTAATGTCAACGCATGTCAGAAGTGTTGATTTTTTGATAAATTTCCTTGGAAATAGCTGGAAAACTTCATATTTTGCAAAAAAAGATCAACAAGTTTTGTGTCTGGGCTATCACCTTTTGAAATATGGCCACCCTATTATCTGTGTTGTCCATACACAGAGATGGGCATGTTTTCAAACTACAGTGGTACCTCGGGTTACATACACTTCAGGTTACAGACGCTTCAGGTTACAGACTCTGCTAACCCAGAAATAGTAGCTCGGGTTCAGAACTTTGCTTCAGGATGAGAACAAAAATCTTGCTCCGGCGGCGTGGCGGCAGCGGGAGGCCCCATTAGCTAAAGTGATGCTTCAGGTTAAGAACAGTTTCAGGTTAAGAACGGACCTCCAGAACGAATTAAGTACTTAACCTGAGGTACCACTGTAATCCACTGTGGTGTTTTCTTTTCTGCTCCCCTCACAGAGAGTCAAATAGAGGGTCTGAAAACTGGAGTGTTAGTATACAGTACTGATATACAGAAGATATATACTGTATATATTGGTATACAGAGGCAACTAGGTTATTGTATTGCTTCCTGTTCTGCCTAAAACATTGAGAAACAAGTTAAACATGATGAAGGGGAGGGGCCCAGCCCTGAAGCACCAGGAGGTCTACCACAAAGGGAGCCCAACCTGAGAAAGGGCTCTCTACGTACACATGGATGCAGCAAGCACTTGAGAAGTGCATTCCCAGCACAAAACAGATTGCAAGCGTTTCAGCAGAATGTGCTTTAGATGTACAAATAGTGTGGGACAGGGATGGTATGGAAATGACATTGTTTGTAAGGCCCCTACCCCAAAAGGCACCTGTATGCAGTGCTGAATGCACATTATCACACAGTGTGTACATACCCAAGGTCATCTTGTTTGTCTTTGTGGTGTCATCAGATACCAAAATCTGATTAGCTGCATTATGTCATGGGGAATCTGATTTAGAGTGAGGTGCTTCCTGCCCTTGCTTTGCTTTGGCTGTGTGATAAGGGATGATGTAATATTATCACCTTGCCTATGTGACGCCCGATTGGCTAGAATTGCCTCAGGAAAATCCCCTGGGGAGGGGGCTTAGAGTACTGCAAAAGAGTGCAGAAAATGGACCTGGAAATAGCAAGTTAGAAGCACAAGAATAAGAAAAGCAAGGGGGTTCCTGTGAAATTCCCCCTCCACAGTTTGTGTCTCTACCTTAATCAACATCAGTATAACACCACTAAATTTAAAAGGACAGTTGAAGCCCTAAAAATTCTCAACCCATATTTATTTATACTTGATGGGATGAATAAAATACGTACCAGATGGGTGGAGTATAAAAAATATAATTATTACTACATATACATACATATTATATTTTTTCTATTCTCAGAGGCACCTGATGTAAAAAAAAATGATATTAATATCTGAGTAAGAATACTTAAACTGAAGGTAGAATGCTGTCTATATTGCTATAATTTAACTAAAAGCATTTAACGAAAGCAGGGGTCTTCAACCTGTTCCCTTGAGCACCAATGACTTTATTTAACCACACTTATCTTGTAATGCTAGGGACACGGGTGGCACTGTGGGTTAAACCACAGAGCCTAGGACTTGCCGATCAGAAGGTCGGCGGTTCAAATCCCCACAATGGGGTGAGCTCCTGTTGCTCAGTCCCTGTTGCTGCCAACCTAGCAGTTCGAAAGCACATCAAAGTGCAAGTAGATAAATAGGTACCGCTCCAGCGGGAAGGTAAACAGCGTTTCCGTGCGCTGTTCTGGTTCACCAGAAGCGGCTTAGTCATGCTGGTCACATGACCCGGAAGCTGTACACCGGCTCCGCCAGCCAATAAAGCGAGATGAGCGCTTCAACCCCAGAGTCGGCCACGGCTGGACCTAATGGTCAGGGGTCCCTTTACCTTTTTATCTTGTAATGCTACCATTGTTAAGGGCCGAGGTCTCTCAAGCTTCTCATCTCAGCTTGGGAAGCCAAACGATAACACCATTTTCTCTATGGGTCTTTGTTGAAAGAGGGCCAGTGTGACAAGAAATCAAAGGAAGGCCCCTTGACACTCCCTGACAAGTAGTGCAAACATGGGTTGATGGATTTTCTCTTCAGGTGGTTGCAGTAGATTGGGTAACAGAGTTTGCTTGCCTTTAAATGGAGTCACCCATGGATAAGATAGCTCCGTTGGATAGAGCATGGTGCTGATAACACCAAGGTTGCATTTTCAATCCCTGTATGGGACAGCTGCACATTCCTGCATTGTAGGAGGTTCGACTAGATGATCCTCAGGGTCCATTCTACAACTCTGCAATTCTGTGATTCTATGTACAGTATTACTAAAACTGTATGTGGTTATGTCCATTTCCACATACATATATGCAGAAACCTAAAATTTAATCACACATGCAAATTCATTCAGGGACTAAATCAGCTAAAAGTTTTGTCTTAATGTGAAAAATGAAAGCTAAATTCTGGAAAAGAATTTGAAGAACAGGCAGGCTCTTGAACTAGAACAAACAGAACTGTCAGTCTGTCTCTTTTGCCAAGCACTTCAAAGTGTGTGTGTGTGTGTGTGTGTGTGTGTGAGAGAGAGAGAGAGAGAGAGAGAGAGAGAGAGAGAGAGAGAGAGAGAATGCTCTCAGGACAAGCTGAACATGATGCCACTTCAGTTAACACAAAAGTGTCAAGATATTGCTGGATGGTTGCTAATGCACTTGCATTTCTGCTTGAGAATATGGAAAAATGAACAGCCTTGAATTTAACTGGATTGTATTAACGGAGCCAAACACAGAAACTTCACAGCATTTACATAAACATCAGGGGATAAGAGTTAAAAACAAAGACTGTTCAAATATATTACTTCTCCTGTTTGGTTGTGGCTTTTTTTCCCCTTTTCCCTTAACACTCAAGATAGAATACTTACTTAGTTCGTTTTCTTGCACCTCATGATAGTAAGAGCTAAGAGGTGTGAAACTAATATAGTAGTGTGCTTCCCTCCCCCCAAAAAAAAATTGTGTTCCAGTGATTTCCTGTCTGGTTCAGTATAGGTTCAAAGTTTGCACGAAGGACTGATGCTGGCTTTTGGCACTGTGTTGTCAAAGAGCAAGAAACAGTATACACAAACATAGTTGCCGAGAAATCATATGTTGGTTCTAGGATACTGTAAAGAATTAAAGAAGTGGTGGAAAACCTGTAGCCCTCCAGTCAGCTAGCAAATGGTCAGTTTTTGAATGTGAGATTAATCATAACAGAGTACCAGCACCTTTTCTTTTGCTGCCAACGGCAGCCAATTTGTAATAACAACCACATATCCCCCAACTATTCTGAGAAAACCGGGACATCCCTTTTTTCCTCATGAGAGCACAGTGGCCATTTTGGGCACTGTGATCTCGTGTGATTTCACACCACAGTTTGCCCTCGAATAAGTGCTTTTTTCAGGTACAGTATCCCCAAACGTGTGTATCGGGCCACTGCATAAGATTGCGGCCCTGAAAAAAAAAAGAATTTTTAGCGGAAATCATCACATGAAATCATGCAAGATCACAACGTCCAAAATGGCTGCCATGATCTCACAAGAAAAAAATGGTACCCAGAAGATGGCATCCTTGTTTTTCGCTTTGATATGTTGGAGGGTATGCAACCACAGCACTTTTATCAATATCTATGTAATGGCACCTCTTCTTTTCTGAAGCCTGGAGGGTCACAGTTTGCTCAGCCCTGATTTATGGGCTCCATTCTTATTGAAACCAATCAGATAATGCAAGCAAAGCTTTAGAAACCTGACTCAAAGTTAATTCTAGACGAGAGTATTGGAAATATCAATTGCTGCCACATGGCTAACACCAAAAGTATCCACGGTGCAAGAGTAATTTAATTAAGGTATGTATGGTGTCCAAACTCACAAAAATTGTATGTTTACAAATGGGAGGTGGAAACAAGAACAACTTGAAACCTTTCAGTTGCCCTTAACTAATTACATAAAACATATATGCATTAAAGCTTTCTCGTTGTTGAAATAACATAATAGTACATAAAATTACTTAGGATAAGTTGTATTGTAAATATGGGGAAAGCTTTGTTTTGCATTTACATACATATATAGAGAGTACACTGAAAAATTGAGGTTTGATTCCAAAGTGTAGAATCATCTCTTCCTTATTCACAGTGATTTCTGAAGAGGGCAAAGGCACACAGTAAAGTGATATGCTAAGCTGGTTTTGAGATAGTCTTTACCATCCTGTTTTGTTATTTTTATTCTTTTATTTATCATTTATTAAATTTGTATATGATCCTTCATCCCAAGATCACAGGATGGTTCACAACATAAAAATGCAAAATGAGAACACAAAAATACCATCTTTACCAGCATTTTGAGTTGCTATGCTTTAGCTAAGGTCCAACCCAGAATTGCAACTGCTTAGACTGATTGAAATCAATGAGCTCAGGTAAGGGATGGAGGAGCAATTCAATTCAGTACACATTTAAAGCCAGCTCTGTCCAATTTGAAATTTCTAAAATAGTATATGAGCCAAAATGCAGTTATCCTTCAAAATTCTCACTTATCCAAATTTTGCAATACAGAACTCCCAACTAAACAATGTTTATAAAATGCATATGTTAAAGGGAAATGTGGATAAAAATGAATATATTAGTGAAAATAATGTACAAAATGCATTATATTAGCTGAAAATGCTTGCAAAAATGTGTGCATTGGTAAAAAAAAAATCAGGTTTTCTTGAGCTGTGACTCCTGCATTGCAAGGAGTTAAACTAGATGACCCTCGGTGTATCTTCCAACTCTGCAATTCTATGATTTTATTATATTCACAGTAAAATGCTGGTGAATTTTTATTTAAAAAATTCACAAACTGCTGCAAAATTCCTAGCTCAGATGCACTCAACACTATGTTGGCCTCACACTTCAGAGGATAATGTCTTCTTATCCATCTTGAGTCAGTGGCCTTGCTCACATATCACAGATCACAATAAGCCAGTGCATTAATAATAGTATTTATTCATTTTATTTCCTGCCCTTCATCCCAAAGGAGCCCAGGGCAGCCAACATCAAAATAGTAAAACAATATGATTTAAGATAAAATAAAAACATATTATAATTTTAAAAGAAAAATTAAAAACCATCTAAACCATTTAAAATCTTTTAGAACATCTAAAAACATATATAAGTAGATCTTGCCATGGTTCCTGCTTTGCTCATCCCTGAGCTTTTTAGGCCAGCACCGGATGGCAGCAAAGCAAAGGGTTGGTTTAGCTTTTCAACTGAACCTAGGGGCATGGTCAAGGTCTTTCCTCTTTAACCTATAACCATAGGACCAGAATCATAATTTGGACAACTTGCTAAGTCAAACCTCAGCACAGTTGCCACACCACACCAACCTAAAAAGCCTGGGTAGGCACGATGTCACGATGTGATGTGCAAATGCAGCCACAGTAATTTCCTTATTGGAAGGTGTGAAGGAGGATTCCAATGGGATTGTGCCTTTCTGTACATAAGCAACTGCAGAAAATGTGACCTAACAGAAGTTGAAATAAATAAAATAAATACAGTGGTACCTCAAGTTAAGTACTTAATTTGTTCCAGAGGTCCGTGCTTAACCTGAAACTGTTCTTAACCTGAAGCTCCACTTTAGCTAATGGGGCCTCCTGCTGCCGCCATGCCGCCGGAGCACTATTTCTGTTCTCATCCTGAAGCAAAGTTCTTAACCTGAAGCACTATTTCTGGGTTAGCAGAGTCTGTAACCTGAAGCATATGTAACCTGAAGCGTATGTAACCTGAGGTACCTCTGTAAATAAATTGTCCAGTAGCACCTTAGAGACCAACGAAGTCTCTAAGGTGCTACTGGACAATTTTTTTTATTTATTTCGACTGCATCAGACCAACCCGGCTACCTACCTGAATGTAACAAAGGATGCCTCTGATGCTGAGTAGGGGCCTTCCAGCCCTGAGTATGGAAAGCATTGTCGCACCCCACCCCCCAAAAATGATGCAGCCACCATTAAAAAAATAAAATTCAAAATGGTGTATAATAACAAAAAAAATAAATCTGTATTTTCTTAATTTCTACTCCATTGTTGCAGTATTACCATGGTTCTGCCAAGACCCCCTGGGCATTTAGGAGCTGATTACAGTGGCACCTAGCGGTGGCGCTTCCATCAACTGAAGGCTTTCTGCAGCTTGGCCGAGCTGCTAACTTTCATTGTTCCAGAAGGCATGCTGCATTTTGTCTCCTCTCATTATGCAGCCCGCAAGGAGGCTTGTAAGATTACTCTCTGAAGATGCAAGAATTGGTTAATTTTGCACCGTTTCTCCCTGTCATTATAATCTTTGCCACAAGAATAGCTCCATTCTGTGAAATGTTCTGTTCTCAGCACAGCCATTGTCATGTGAATGAGCTATCATTGAAGCCTAATGCCCGAGATGCTTTCTTCTCACATTCATGACATTTGTATTTCAGTGACAAAGATTACAGGGTGGGGTGGAGGAGAGAAGGAAGGAGGATCGGAGTGAAAGAAATTTAATCCGAGCTCTTGATCATTTTTAAATTCTAATTTTATGGTCTATTCTTCCTCTTGATGCAGAAGCACTTTCCTTCATTTACTTAAGAAAAAAATTAAAAAGAGAAGAATTGAACACATGAAACTAAGCCTTGGGATGTTTGCGTTCTAATGGTCTCTGCATTACAGTTGCCATATCAGTGTAAATTGCTAGTGGGGAGAGACTAAAAGCCATGACATTCTAATTTTCACATATATGACATGTGCTTTATTGGAGCTCTGATAGGAGCAGAGCAGGATGGATTGTGTATTGTATTATGATCGTGTGTGTGTGTGTGTGTGTGTTCTGATGGATGCATCAGAACTCCATGTGCAACAGAGATTCAAGGATCAATTATATAGGAAAATATTTTGATGTATTTTTCCCCCCTGAAGTGGAACAAAACAGCAGCACTAGAACACCTGCTTTTCATGTAAAAGGTCCCAGATTCAGTCCCTAGTATCTTCAATTAGGGCTGGGAAAGAGTCCTGTCTGAAATCCTGGAGAACCCCTGCCAGTGTGTGTAGATACTCTGGCTCTTGGACAACAACATTTCACTTGTTGCCAACAAACAACCAGAGAAAAGGCTATGCTAGGCAAGCCTTCTTATGTTACCTGGAATCCCACATGGAGTGGTTACCAAGCAAGAAACCCAGGTTCTTATTCAGGGGCACCCCCCAATATTTTGGGGGGCAGCCTCTCCCCATGTCAAAAAAGCATGGAGGCAAGGCATGGAGCCGAGTGTGGCACAGCTGCAGTGGCTGGCTCCTTCTTCTCTTCCTCCTGATGTGGAGCGGAAGGAGGCTTAAAGCAGCCTCCCACTGGAAGTGGCGCAAGGCGGAGGTGGAGTCACCAGCCATTGCAGCCTCATGGCTGCCACGTTCGGCTCTGCCCCAGGTCCTCCTAACATTGTGACATCACACACAACATCGGGTCTCCCCAATCGCCCTGGCAAGCTGGTGCCTCTGTTTTATTGACCTCTCCCAATTTAGAGAAAAAGTAGGCAACATTGGTTTAGTGGGAAAGTATGAGGCTTTGTGTTCCCTCTTTTCCTAACTAAGACTGGAAAAATAAACATACATGGACAGGAAGCAAAGGTACAGGGCAGGAGGCAGCAAGGAAGAGAGAACCCAGAGGCGTAGGGAAGGGAGTGGGGGGCGCGGTCTTCCCCAGGTGTTGTGACTGTGGGGGGTGACAAAATGGCAGGCAAGTGGACAAAATGGCAGGCAAGTGGCGGCAGCAGCTCCATTTCCAGGTCATGCCTGACCCGGCTGCAGAGAGCAGGAGGAGAGTGAGCAGCAGCTTCCCGCCCCTCTCCTACCCTGAACTGTGGCGTGTGGGAGGGCACCCTCCGCGCCCCTCGGGAATGTGCCTGCCCCCACTCAGGAGCGCACCTGCCCTGGGCAGTGCAGGCATATGCTCCACTGCTGAGAGAACCTGCTAGGGTTGTCGCAGGCCCGGTGGGCAGAAGACCCCTGAAGGTAGGCAAGGACTGAACAAGTGGTCACTGTATTCCTTTCATATGCAATTATTATTATTACTATTTATTATGTTAATTAAATTTGCATATCATCCGTCATTCGAAGATCACAGAGTGGTTGACAACATAAAAAGACAAAACGAGATCACAAAATATATAAAAACAAAAACAAAGAAATTCACACACACACACAACACATTTACAAGGACATAGAATAGTTACAAGTAGGTAGCTGTGTTCGTCTGCCGTAGTCGAAACAAAATAAAAAAATTCCTTCCAGTAGCTCCTTAGAGACCATGCACACGAAAGCTCATACCAGTAACAAACTTAGTTGGTCTCTAAGGTGCTACTGGAAGGAATGGTTTTATTTTGTAAGGACATAGAAGGTTCATCAGTCCAAGGCCTGGTTAAGGAGTAATATTTTTGCCTGGCGCCTGAAGATATGTACTGAAGGTGTCAGGTGAGTCTCCCTGAGGAGAGCATTCCACAAACAGCGAGCCTCCATCGAAAATACCCGTTCTCGTGTTGCCACCCTCTGGACCTCTCATGAGGAGGCATATGAAGAAGTGTCCCAGATGGTTGTCACAGCGTCTGGGTTGGTTTGTATGGGGAGAGGCGGTTCTTGACTAAACGTGTGCTTCCTTGGCTGGGCTTTTGAGAAAGGTTGAAGTTGTGAAGATTGTACAGCTGGAAGGTACCATAGGCTGCTTTCAAAAATTGTTTTGATCTCCCTTGTAAAAGTTTCCGAGTGTATGCTATTTAGATTTGATGTTATACTGTTTTGCCTATGTCTGTTCTTCACCTTACCCTAGGACTATTTGCAAAGGACATATGTTATAAATACTGCAAGTAAGTAATTTTTTTAAAAAAATGCACAACTACCTGGACACAAGTAGTTCATTGTTAGGTTACAATCCTATACACAATTACCTGGGACTAAGTCCCATTGAACTCAGTGGGCATAGGCTTAAACTGTTAGGAGGTAACACTTACTAAATTGAAATTATTGGCAAATAGATAGATTTGTGGTAGTAATCAATGGCTTGGCACTACAGCCTTTTAAATGTGTCTGTAGGACACATTGCTTCACTGTATTGCTTCACTGTTTTGTTTTACTTATTTACTTGTTTTTATCCTGTATTTTCTTCTGTGAACCACCCTGAGTTCTTTTGATAAATCTAATAAATAAAATAAATAAAGACCTCTCCAAACCAGATTGCACCACTTTTAAAGTGGCTTCTATGCAGCACATCACACTTCTGACAGTCCACCTACATTTCATTTCTCCCTCAGCCTCCCCATCTCAAATACAGCTTAAGCTTACCTTGCTATTTTATGAGCCCTGGAGTTCCTTCTATTTTAGCAGGTAATTTCATGGGGAGGGGGTGTTTCAAGATGCACATCAAGGGGTAAATTATTACGGCATAGCAAGCAAAACATTCCTATCTGAGACATTTTATTTGCAGTGATTTTTTGTTCCTGACCAAGGATTCAAAATAATTGTTTTTTTGATGATCTTTCATGTAGTGTGACTGTAAAGAGAAATCTGAACTGTCAGAATGATATCTGGATAGCTGACAGGGATCTACTATGCCGTCACATTCAGAGATTTTAATTGCATTCAAACAGCATACTGTATGTCAAAAAGGCCACCCCCTCCAATCCCAATTCATTGTGTAAAGAAACTTTTAAAAATATTTTTTCCTACAAGCTAGATAATACTGAACATTGTAATCCAAATGAACGCCACATATTATCAGTCTCGTTCGCTCTCTTTAAATAAATGTTTGCAGATTCCACTTTTGATACCCTGAATAGCAAGTCCTCATTATTTTCTGTTTCTACGGGTTAGAGAGTTCTAATGTCAAAATGTAATCTTTGAGATAGTTTCATTTGCCTAGCCTAACCTCTTTGATCAAATGAGCACCGTTTCTACTTTTCAAAATACTACACTCAGGATCCGTGCATTCTCTTAATCATTGCTCAATTTCTTTTATCTGCGCTCCTTTCCCCCCCTGCACTCATAACAAGACCTGCAAGATCTGAACTCTAGTCCATATTTTTAATGTTACAGTTCTATAGATAATGTATTTTTTTGATTTAGTTCACAGGTAACCTACTTAAAGATATCTAGATATGTATCTCAGAATTCTTAGATAAAATGTTCAAGTAGTTGATTCCCACTTTTGACAACAAAGACTTTTTCCCCCCTAAAAAGAGGGGGGGGGAGAGAGAAATCCATAGGGACATGCCTAATAAGTACATGGCTTTACTTTTCCTCCCTATATTACAGGATTTCATTTCAGACTCCCCTTATTTTTCTATACTTTGCTTTGGTTTCCTTTTTGCTGTTTGCTTTTAGAGTGCTACAGAAAAATAAAGCCCTATAATAACTAGACAGTAGCTGTAAGATGGGCTATCTTTGAAACTGGGGTAGATCTTCACGAGATGCAATAATTGAGGTGGAATGCAGCAACACAGAAAGCTGCCTTATACCACATCAGGCTATTGGTCCACCTACAGCATTGCACACTGACTGGAGTCACTCTCCAGGGTTTCAAACTGAGGACATTTCAAGCCCTGCCTGGAGATGGCTATATCTTCTGCATGCACAGCAGACGCAGTGCCACTGAGCTACAGCCCATTCAGATGGCCTCATTTCTCGCTGGTGCTGCTATAGGCATTGCTAAACCAGGAGCCCCATGGAAGACTCATCTGTGGCATTTCGGTTCACTGCCCAAAATATGCCAAAAGGACAGGTGCCTTTATTTAGAGCAAGAAATACCCACTTCCCCCGCTAGAAGGGTTACCAGTTACAATGAGGACAAAGATCCTGTATTTTTTCATTCATAGTCATGCAGAAGAGGAATGTCTTCAGGCCCGTCTTTGCTCACACTGACAGGGCTATGGCATGCCAAGCTGCACCTGCTGAAATCCTTCTTCTATACAGTGGTACCTCAGGTTAAGTACTTAATTCGTTCCGGAGGTCCGTACTTAACCTGAAACTGTTCTTAACCTGAAGCACCACATTAGCTAATGGGGCCTCCTGCTGCTGCAGCGCCGCTGGAGCCCGATTTCTGTTCTCATCCTGAAGCAAAGTTCTTAACCTGAAGCACTATTTCTGGGTTAGCGGAGTCTGTAACCTGTAACCTGAGGTACCACTGTATAGCGATTCATAGCACCTGGTCAGATTGACCCAGGACCAGCATCAGTGCTTACCATGGTTGAGCACCTTGTAAGTACCTCTTCAGCCTTTTAAAAATCAGCACCTTCCCAACATTTGAGGATATGTATAGAGGTCCTGGCCAGATGACAAGACATCCCTCTCGGCCCCGTTGATATGGTCCAAAGGAAAGCAGAGCAATACATTGGGCACCAGCTTGGCTGCAGGAATTGCTGGAAGGAGGCATACAAGGCGCATACAAGGGACTCCACTCCAGATCTGTGTAGAGCAGTGTTTCCCAACCTTCAGTCTCCAGCTGTTTTTGGACTACAAAACCTATCATCCCTGACCACTGGTCTTGCTAGCTGGGGATGATGGGAGTGGTAGTCCAAAAAGAGCTGGAGACCAAAAGTTGGGAAACACTGGTATAACGTTTCTTTTCTTCTCCACCCCACCATGTGAGCCACTTCCTAGATGTGAAATGCCTATTAAAACCTTAGGTGTATGTGCTAGTCTAGGGTTTGTATCAATACCTCTGCTCAATAAGATAATATAGGTCTGGGTAGGGTGATCCTGTGTTCTACTTTACAGAGAACAGTCCTCTTTCAAATGGCTGTCAGGGGGCTATCCTCTCTCTTTGGGAAAATCCTATGTTTGAAGGGCTGTCCAGTCCAAATCTGAGTTTAAGATAACGTTCCAGATCACCTTGAAGTCACCCATCAACAGTTAGCAAACTGAGCAGGAATGTGTCACCTGTCACAATTAGGCATGGGGCAAACCAACTTTATTTGTGCTTCTTGAGCCAACATGTGAAGCAAAATGAAGTTATCCTTCAAAAATCACAGGGTTTCAGACAGGGGTCTTTTCCAACCCTATCTGGAGCTGTTGGGGGATGGCATCTGAGATCTTCTGTATGCAAAACACATGTTCTACCACTGAACATCTTCAAATGTAAAACATTCCGCCCATGCAGAAAACTAGTGTGTCAGGGAGAAGGGTTCTAGCCTAGTTTTCTCTTTGAGATACTTGCTTTCAGTGTGTGGATTCCTCTCCTTGTATGAAAGCATTCAATCCCATGTGTTTCTACTAGAATTTTGATCTGGTATACTGCAGGCACTGGTGAACTATCTCAACAGGAACTAGGCCTTGGGTGCCTACTTTTGGATGGTTTAATGTATGCTTTTGGTTTGTAATAATATTGCTCTCCATTTCAAGCACATGTTTAAATTGAAAAGCAGATTACAAATTCTCAAATGAGACATTAAAATAAAAACCCACACTGCCTTTTTAGGCCTGTGGTACATAAGAGAGGTTCTTTCCACAGAAAACGGTAACCCTGATCACTGAGAACGGATTTATTTGCAGTATTTGGTATGTACATTGAAAATAAAGCACATAAGGCAAGGGAATAAAACGACAAATCCCTCACTGTAGGTATCAGCCGTGTTCACAGGGCAGCTTTTACATATACATTTACAAATGCAACAGTCACTATTTTTGGCATTAGTTGTATGCATGTTACTATGGCAACTTGCAGCATCGCATTTTGCACATGCCCCCTCTCTGTGTGGTAGGGAACACCATGAATGCCGAGAGAAAAATAGTAAGTAAACAACCATACAAAGGTGCTCTTAATGCACCATTAAAATGCTCAGGAAGTACGGTATGAAGGTAAGGTTGGTAAGGTTGAAGTAGAAGGACATGGAAAATGATAGTAAACTGGTGAAATTATCATTAATAGTATCAATGAAAAATGTAGCTCTGGCCTGCTACTATATTAGCAGCTCCCTCCTTGTCTCCCAAGTAAGTACTTAGATACATATCATTTGATTGTATCCAGGTGTCTCAAACAAAGAGAATGTTTAATGCAAGGCATATGAATTCAGTGTGAATGAACGCAACCCCTCTATACCATCTTTAACCTCTCAGTCTTTGTCTTGAAAGGGAACATGTCCAAAACTTTCAGAAATTGTGCATGGGAATCTTTAACTGTGTTGGTTTTTTTAAACAATGGGTTGAATAGAGTTCACTTGGGGAGTGACTCAAAACAATCTGTTCTGCTCTACTAGTTACGCTATTGATAACTGTTTGATGTGCTGAAAGCTTGCCAGGGGAAGCAGCTTTTGCCTGAAGTTACAAAGGTGTTTTGCATTTTTGTTTCACTAACCCAAGGTGATCCCGCTAAAGGTATGTTGTCCCTCAACTCTTTCTTTCACCTCCTTCACAGATATCACAGTAGCAGCTGCATCATTATGAAATATGGCAATGCTGCTTTCATATCATTGCCCCCTTCACCATTTCCATTCGTTTTTCTTTATTTACTTCTTCATTGTTTCTCATTTGCCCCTCTTTGCTCCATTCTGCACACTTGCGGTCCACACAATCAAGTTGGCTAGAGAATTTCCTCATGGGAGCATATGCTTGTGGGGAGGCATTTTGATCTGCATCTTGATAAAAAGGGTGGGGTTTTTGTTTGGTTTTTTAGAGGGGGGAGGTTCCTTTGGGACAAAGCTACCTGTGAGTTAATGTACCAACCTGCCATTTCAAGCAAAATCCAGTTTGCAAGGAGCTGATCTTTAAAGTGGCTTCTAGGGGTAACCCCTCGTGTGGCCTGGCTCAAATTATGCCCTGAACAAAACAAAAAAATCCAGATTATTGCATGGACTCCAATATGAATTTAATGTGTTACCTATTCACACATTGCTTGTGACCTTTGGAGTGCCACGGGATTCCATCTGTAGCACAGTAACGAAGCTACGTTTTCTGTGTCTGTAAAAAAGCAATGGGCAAATCACTCTGGGTGACAGGAGAGCTGTGTCAAATTATGCAAAACAGTTTTCAGCTCAGTTTAATTAAATCAATGCACCCCCCACATATCAGCCTACCATTTCCTTTTGGGTATCAAGCCTTGCTTGATGCAACTGCATTGAAATACAAAGGATCAAAGGTTTAATGTCTTAACACAGAGTGCTCAGTGACCCTGTAGTGGTTAACTAGCTCCAGGGATGGTTGCAGCAGACTCTCTCCTGCAAATCTGTTTTTGTACGTGCTGAATCCCTTCCAAATCATGCAGGGTTCCTAATAATGTGGAATCCTATGCGTGTACACCTCTGCGCATCTAGGATCCCCCTTTACAGATATGTGCTCAATGTGTGAACAAGACATATAGGGTGAACCGGGAGATGCAGTTCTGTTACTGTTCCTCACTTTGGCACTCCACATTGAAGACTAGTGGCTGAAAATCCCTAAGGAAAAGCAGAGGATTGGTGCATTGATTATTAAAAACAGCATGTGACAAAACTTACAGTGCCATCTTATGCATTGAGAAGCAGGTTCTATTGTGTTCAGTGAGGCTCGCTTTCTGCTGAGTGTGTTTTGGACTATTGGCTAAAGAGAGAAGCAATGATAAGCAACCCTGCGTACAAAAGAAGTGTCTGTGATCTTGTAAGTTTTAGAGCAGTTCCTACAAAGTGTCAAGATTGTTTCTTTCACTGACTTTCAACAGATGTTTAGCAGATTAATCCTTTTGTTTATCAGGAACAGAAGAAAATTGTGCATGGGGAGGACAAATGAGAAATTTAGGTGGAAATCGGGATGGGGAGGAAAGACCCAGGTAAACTGGAAAGGTGAAGTAAAAGGAAATGAACAGGGAAATAAAGTCATCTGAATGAACAGAGTTTCTTCAGAGGTTGGGGGGGGAGTGTCAGAAGCCTGGGGGTTGCCTGCAGAAAGAGTAACAAGAAAGAAAGTATACAAGAGAAAGAAACTGTGGAAGAGATCGATGGCAGCTGGGATAAATATATGAGCCAGAAACTTGTGCTAATAAATGATTGCATTCTATCCACCGACTTCCCCGTTATATTTTTGCACATGGTCTGCAGTGAATTATTTTGCATCTGAAGGCAGCCCTGTTCAGGGAAGCTTTTAATGTTTGATGTTGTATTGTATTTTGATTTGTTGGAAGCCTCCAAGAGTGGCTGGGGGAACCTAGTCAGAGGGACAGCATATAAGTAAATAAATAATAATTAATAATGAGAGTTCTAGACAATGGGGAAACTATTATGGAACTATGGGACTACATATAACTCCAGCAAGTTGCGCTGGCTCTCAGTTTGTTCCCCAGGTACAATTTAAGTTGCCTGTCCAACATGCAGCCCTCGAGACCTTTTATGTTGGTCCTTGGCAACAGTTTATGCTCCTCCCAAGCCCTTACACTGCCTTCCCAAACCTGAGTAAACAAGGCATGAGAGTTCTGATAGGGTCCTAGATTCTTCCCATCTGCTTCCCAAAGCCTAGTTAGCACTTTCCCAGATTAGGAAAGTAGGTGGGAGGGCTCTAGGACCCTGCCAGAGCCTTGTGCCTCTTTCCCAAAGCCCAGTGCCTTGCTTAGCCAACTTTGGGAAGACAGCACAAGGGGGGTGTCAAATTGTGGCCTCGCTCCCTGCTCCTCTGCGACAAGGCAGTTTGTGGCCCATAGGTTCTGTGTCAAAGTACTCTTGCAACCCACTTTGTGTTAAATGTTGGGCTGCCCTGCCCTAAATGGTCTGGGGCCATATTGTTTGAAAGTCTGTCTTCTCTCATTTAGGTCTTCTATCTTTTATTATCTTCAACAGAGGCTTTGCGGTTAGAGGCACAGTTATTTGAGATACGAGACAGGGCCATCACTAAGGTTGTGGAATGCCCTTCCTTGCGGAGCTTGGTTGGTTTGATTTACCCTTTCTGTGAACAGTCAAGACCTTATTTTGTCAGGGTTTCGGATAATTTTAACTTCGCACCCTGCTACTGTTTCATGTTGCTCTGCTTTTTAAGCTCTCCATTCCTGTATGTTTTAGTGTGATATTATTGTAGAGTTGTTGTAGATGATTTTGATCTATATTTTGAGCAACCTTGGGGGCTCTTGTAGCTGAAAGGTGGTAGAGAAATCCACTAATTATTTATTTTAAAGTGTGTTTTGCTAATCCACCCATCTTCCATGTAGACATGAGAAATAGGAAATGTGGTCCTCTGACACTTCTGACTTTGACTACTCCGCATACAGATTTCGGTACAAACTTGAGTATAAGATACAAGTTTCATTACTGGAGAGTTAAGGAAGGAGGCAGAGGCAAAAACAGTAGTAGAATGTGGACTGAAATAATCATGTGAAGCTTAGACTTCCATTGTCACTATGCAACAGAACCTACTTCGCGCTATTCTTGGCTTCCCCGTTAATTGGACCATTGCCATTATGCCTTTTTGCTCAGAATTCTCGATTTCTGACTGCTGCTGGCTTGCGCCCTCCCTCAGTTCATTCATGGGTAGCTTTGAAAGGTGGTCTGCTTTGACATGTACATCATTAGACAGGAGAAGGGAAGCAAGGTATCAATATCAGAAATGAGCAATAGCAGGAAGAGGCATGTGGCAGGAAAAGAAAACAATTAGAAACAGTTTAGTGTCCTGAAGAAAAATCGTCAGTGCCAAGTTGGGCTGACAGAATCCTCTCTGGGGGAAATGGGGAGGCGAATCGGAACACACTCACTACTTCCCACAATGCTTCATCAAAGACATAAAATGGATGTACTTTTTGTGCACAAAATATGGCAATGCTAGGCATGGTTGCTAATGACCTACTGGGCTTTGAGGGGGCTACTTTAAATCAGCCAAGTGCTTGAGACTTTCATTTGCAAGACAAACTTATTTTTGTTGTGTGGTTGTGTATGATTATTATTATTATTACACCACACCCATCTGACTGGGTTGCTTCTGATTCTGTTTGTTTGTTTCAGCCAGATTTTTGTGCTGGCATGAATTTCCAAACCCACCATATCTTGAGAACATGAAAAAGAAAAGAAAAAAAATGCTGAAGCCCTATTGTAAAACAGCGTCAAAAATTAGATTTGGCTTGACCTGAGCTGCTTGTACCTTCTTTATTGATCAGAAGATGAAATATACTTTTTCCAAGTCCTAAATGCCAGATAAGTAAACACTAAGTGAATAGTATTTATTAGGTTACATTAAGGTTGCAGGAGTTTACTCTCCTTTAACACAGTTGGACTTACTTATGAGTAAACACTCACAGGATTGCACAGTTAAGAATACATTTATTCAGGCTTTATTTCACTGCAGTCTACTCAGCCAATAAGTGAGGAAACCACTGTTCTTCCTTGACCTTTTCTCTCAAACTTAACATAATTGCAAGGCAGGGTGGTTGGAGAGCAATCTAAACAGGAGGTTTCTGGTTTCTGATTCACAAACCTCTGAAACTTATAATGAAGATGATAAAAAAGAGCATGGCATGGTTCTCTGCAAGCTCTCAGTCTGTTGCATAGAATTTCTTAATGCATAAATGCTTAATTTTATAAACGTTACTTCATGGAGAAAGACTGTAGCTCAGTGGTAGAGCATATGCTTTGCATTCAGAAGGTCTCAAGTTCAATCCCTGGAATCTCTCCAATTAAACAATCTCAGGTAGCTGGCTTAGAAATGCTTGACTAGACAGATCAATGGTTTGAGTCAACAGGGGGAGGGATCAGATGATGCCCCTATATGTTCCAGGAGTGTAATCTGTACAGCCGAATCCACTGTCCCCACCACTATGCGTGGCAGTCAAAAGTCCTTATTATCTGCACATTTGGCTTATATGTGTTGCAGCTCTGTGAATTGGGGATGAGGGAAATTTGATGTTGTATGCATTCGAATGAGAAACTACCTAATTTGCACTTCTCAAACCAATAAGCAAACTGAAACGCAGTTATCCATCAAAATTCGCACACTTTGAATTTTGCAATGTAGTTCTCCAAGCAAATGCAGTGGTACCTTGGGTTACATACACTTCGGGTTACATACGCTTCAGGTTACAGACTCCATTGACCCAGAAATAGTGCTTCTGGTTAAGAACTTTGCTTCAGGATGATAACAGAAATCGTGCTCCGGCGGCACAGTGGCAGCAGGAGGCCCGATTAGCTAAAGTGGTGCTTCAGGTTAATAACAGTTTCAGGTTAAGAACGGACCTCTGGAACGAATTAAGTACTTAACCTGAGGTACCACTGTAATGTGTACCATACATGAACTCAATGCAAGAGGAGTGTGTGCACGAATATCCTCTAATATAAGGCAGCTTTATATAGTTGGCCGAGTATTGTTTTTTCTGGTTCTCAGTGGCCTTATGAGGAGCGGTTGAGGGGGTTGGTTATGTTTAGCCTGCAAAAGAGGAGACTGAGAGGAGATTTGAAAGACATCAAGGAAGGAAATTCCAAGTAAACATCAAGAAGAACTTTCTGACAGTAAGAGCTGGTTGACAGTGAAACAGACTCCTTCGTGAGGTAGTGGATTCTCCTTCCTTGGAGATTTCTAAGCAGAGGTTGGATGGCCTTCTGTCATGTATGATCTAGTTAAGATTCCTGCATTGCAGGGGGTTGGCCTAGATAGCCCTCAGGTCCCTTCCAAATCTACAATTCTATGATAGTTTTTATTTTTGGTTGCATTGTTGGCATTTATGTTTGTTTGCTAATGTTGCAAGCCACCTTGAAAGATGATTACCCAGAAAGGCAACTAGAAATGTTTAAAAATAAATAAACAGATATCAGTTACATAATATATTCATTTAAGCATTATATATTCAAGTGGAGATTACTCTTTTGGCTGACCAAACTAATGAATTTTCAGCTACAGCACTGCAAACAATATCTTTGACTGCAGACTTGGCAAAGTTCTGTTCTGCTCCAGTGCTTTAATAAATAGTGTACTACTGTGGAATGTGGCTCAGAGTCTCTACATTGTCATCACCTCTGATGCCTGTTGACAGCTCATAAGATTCTGCTTAAAAGGCCATCTTGTTGGCCATCCCTACCCCACCCACTTGCACCATACTGCTCTGTTATGCATTGAAACAGACGAACATCAACGCCAGAGATGGATGCTGCACCCAGCATTTGAGCTGAGGTTTGGATCTTGACCTGTAGGATCAGGGCCAGAACTAGGCATTTCATTCTACCCTATCACCACTCCTGGCACACGTACTATTTCAATGGAGGCCCACAGGAACTGGGTTGGTACATTTTGTACTTTTCCCCTTATGTAAGAAATATATGGTGCTGTGAGTTACTCTGCAAAGTGAAAAATCCCTAGTGGATCGTGAATCTTTTTCAGGAAGGATAAGAAAAGAACAAATGGATTCATTTCAGAGAACCAGGAAGCTATGATGAAGATGGATGTGGCCAACTTCTGTGTTCTAGGCGGCCATTATGTCCTCCAGATTTTATGCACAGGCCACATGATGGTGCCAACAGCATCCTAGCAGTTCTTGACCTATTTCTCATTTGGCCTCTAGCGGTGGTGACCTCCAAATATTTTTGACTGCCCCTCTCATCATCCTCGGCAAGTGGTCCTGGTGGCTGAGGCATGGGGAGAGCCATAGCTCAAAATACCTGGAGGGCACTAGATGGTGGGAGGCTCTTCTAGAAGTTTTTCTGGAGTCCAGAAGTATATTTTGCTGCAAAATCACCCCAAAACCTTTGCCGTCATAGATCATATACACCTGGTCTGGCCATTTCATACAAAATCCAGAGAGGAAATGTCAGGTTAAATTGTGAAATTATTTTATTTTACTTTTAAAAAATATTTTTTCTACCTGAGTGATACAGCGGGATTTTTAATCACACTGTTGCTTTGTGGGTCATGCTCGTCTGTCTGTTTCTTCCAGAGCTGCCAACAACCACAGTACCACCTAGCTTTGTGGGTATGCAGCTATCCATCGCTGAAATCCTCTCACAACAGATTACACTCTTTAAGTGTACAGGACATATAAAGTGGATGCAATCCTGCTTGCACAAATCAATGACAAAATTAACATTAGCTGCAGTCAGATCAAGTTCAGTAAAAGCAGATAAAGTGAATTAAAATATACAGGTTAATGAGTTGATTCTAAAATTAACTTGCGTGTCTCACTAAAGATGGAAATGTCAAGCTTAGAACTAAATAGAGGTCGGTGTTTAAAGACCACACTAATCACAGGAATTAGTGCATCCTGACATTGATTTATTTACAATGAATCTTTCTGGAATGAAGAAAAAGGCTGCCTCCACAGTACTAAACTCACAAAATCTCTAGAACAAGATAGTCAGCACAAGGTCCTCCAGGTTCATGTGCCCTTCGTACAAAATGCTGTGCCCACCAACTCATGTTCACACCAATTCACATGGGTGAAAATTTGCCTCCTATTGAGCACGTGGTATATTTAAAGTGTCGTAGTCTGAGGATGTGGTACAGTCTGCCAGTGCAATGCAGCTTCCTCCACAAATGCTCACATATACACATTGTGATTTTGTGTGTGTGTGTGTGTACATCAGTTTCTCTTAGTTGGGGGAGACCAGAGGCCCACCAATGCATTTGAGGGAGATCACAAGGCCATGCAAGTTAGCCCCACCCCTAGCTAGCAAAATGTGCAGCAATACACCACTAGCATGTGCATTTTGCTGGCATGGGAATACACTCTAGGCAGACGTTGACATAATCATCATTAACATTATTTTATTTACACCCCACCCATCTGGGTGGTTTCCAGCACGTAGAAAAACAAAATAAAATATCAAACATTAAAAAATTCCAGAGAAGAATGGCAGATGAAGCTGATGGAATTTGCTGAAATCGCTAAATTGACCAGAAGAATTAGAAATCAGGAAGACCAAAGTTTTAATAAGGATTGGAGAAAATTTATAACTTATCTTAAAGACCATTGTAAACAGTTAAAATTGTTAGTAGGATTTGAATATCGCTTGTAGTTTAAGGGTGAATTCTGGAAACAATGGAGATGTGTAAGACTTGGATCATCATAAAAGATGCAGGAGGAAATGGTTAATAATAGGACCCACAAAGGGAAGGGTGGAAGTCCAGGAGATTCCTTGGAATCTTGTTTTTTATGTTTGATATATCTCTGTAAAAATTTAATTTGAAAAACCAAATAAATAAATTTAAAACAAACAAACAAACATAAAAAACATCCCTTCAGATGTCTTCTAAAAGTTGTGTAGTTCTTTATCTCCTTGACATCTGATAGGAGGGCATTTCACAGGGCAGGTGCCACTGTCGAGAAGGCCCTCTGCCTGGTTCCCTGTAACTTCACTTCTCGCAGTGAGAGAACTGCCAAAAATCCCCCAGAACTGGATCTCAGTTCTTCTGCTTAGATATGTACAGTGGTACCTCTGGTTATGAACTTAATTTGTTCCGGAGGTCCGTTCTTAGAATCATAGAATCATAGAATCATAGAATCATAGAATCATAGAAGAGTTGGAAGAGACCACAAGGGCCATCGAGTCCAACCCCCTGCCAAGCAGGAAACACCATCAGAGCACTCCTGACATATGGTTGTCAAGCCTCTGCTTAAAGACCTCCAAAGAAGGAGACTCCACCACACTCCTTGGCAGCAAATTCCACTGTCAAACAGCTCTTACTGTCAGGAAGTTCTTCCTAATGTTTACGTGGAATCTTCTTTCTTGTAGTTTGGATCCATTGCTCCGTGTCCGCTTCTCTGGAGCAGCAGAAAACAACCTTTCTCCCTCCTCTATGTGACATCCTTTTCTATATTTGAACATGGCTATCATATCACCCCTTAACCTCCTCTTCTCCAGGCTAAACATGCCCAGCTCCCTTAGCCGTTCCTCATAAGGCATTGTTTCCAGGCCTTTGACCATTTTGGTTGCCCTCCTCTGGACACGTTCCAGTTTGTCAGTGTCCTTCTTGAACTGTGGTGCCCAGAACTGGACACAGTACTCCAGGTGAGGTCTGACCAGAGCAGAATACAGTGGCACTATTACTTCCCTTGATCTAGATGCTATACTCCTATTGATGCAGCCCAGAATTGCATTGGCTTTTTTAGCTGCCGCGTCACACTGTTGGCTCATGTCTAGTTTGTGGTCAACCAAGACTCCTAGATCCTTTTCACATGTACTGCTCTCAAGCCAGGTGTCACCCATCTTGTATTTGTGCCTCTCGTTTTTTTTGCCCAAGTGCAATACTTTACATTTCTCCCTGTTAAAATTCATCTTGTTTGTTTTGGCCCAGTTCTCTAATCTGTCAAGGTCGTTTTGAAGTGTGATCCTGTCCTCTGGGGTGTTAGCCACCCCTCCCAGTTTGGTGTCATCTGCAAATTTGATCAGGATGCCCTTGAGTCCATCATCCAAGTCGTTGATAAAGATGTTGAATAAGACCGGGCCCAAGACAGAACCCTGTGGCACCCCAGTAGTCACTCTTCTCCAGGATGAAGAGGAACCATTGATGAGCACCCTTTGGGTTCGGTCAGTCAGCCAGTTACAAATCCACTGAGTGGTAGCATAGTCAAGACCGCATTTTACCAGCTTCTTTACAAGAATATCATGGGGCACCTTGTCAAATGCCTTGCTGAGATCAAGGTAGGCTACATCCACTGCGTTCCCTTCATCTACCAGGCTTGTAATTCTGTCAAAAAACGAGATCAGGTTAGTCTGACATGACTTATTTTTCAGAAATCCATGCTGACTATTGGTGATCACAGCATTCCTTTCTAGGTGCTCACAGACTGTTTGCTTAATGATCTGCTCCAGAATCTTCCCTGGTATTGATGTCAGACTGACTGGGCGGTAATTATTTGGGTCCTCTCTTTTCCCCTTTTTGAAAATAGGGACAACATTTGCCCTCCTCCAGTCTGCCGGGACTTTCAGGTTCTTAACCTGAAACCGTTCTTAACCTAAGGTACCACTTTAGCTAATGGGGCCTCCTGCTGCTGCCATGCCGCTGCCGTATGATTTCTGTTCTCATCCTGAAGCAAAGTTCTTAACCCGAGGTACTATTTCTGGGTTAGTGGAATCTGTGACCCGAAGTGTTTGTAACCCGAGGTACCACTGTATCTGCTTAGATTCAGTTGGAGGCCGTAATGCTTCTAAATATCAGTTGGTGGAAACCATAGGAGGGGACAGTGCTCTTGTACCCAGGTCCTGCTTGATCATTTCATACAGGCTTCTAGATCAGAGGCCAGCCTCTGGCACGTCATCTCATTTTAGAAATTAAGCACAACCTGCACTTGACCCCATAAGATTGACCTTAAAATTAATCAACATGGTGCCCCCAGGTGCCAGAATGCCTGCCAATACCTTCTGTGTCATCCCCAAAAGGTCTCCATACATGCATTCTCAGAAATCTACAATACGTGAGAAATTGTTCTTCCTGTGCAATTACTGTTTGCACTGGTTCTGATTGAATACAACCCCTGAAACAGATATTTTGTTGGATGCCAGGATTTGATGCCCACTTTTCCATTTCTTCTGAACAGAGGAGAGGTGAAAAGATCTTCTCTGTGAGTGAGCATGGCAGTGGCTGATGTAGGTGTCTCCCCACCCCCCACTTTGATGAGGTGGCTGATGGAGCCCATGTCCACACCATTTTGTGCTTCTGTCTTTTTTCCTGTTCTTTTAGAAGTGGCAGCCATTATACGACACCCCATGGCAGCCATTTTGTGACTGATATCCACAGCACTTTTCTAAAATTCCAAATATGCCCACTGACCCTAAAAGGTTGGTGACCATAGCTAACTCTAAGTCACACAACCCTTTTGCTTTCTAGACTCATCACGTCAGCACCCAAATCGTCCTAAATCCCCAACAGTTGCATTTGTCTGCAGTGCAACCAACAGTTACACGTTTAGAAACACATTTGCCCATAACCACAAGCCGAGATATTGATTATCAGATAGCATTTGACATCATTTTGAGAGAAGCGTTTAGGCCAAAGTTGCTGGTTATCACATCTGTATCGCTATACACTGCTTCGTTGCTAACAGTTGCTTGGAGAAATAGGAGAAAGAAAGAACAAGAAGGTAAGATTTTAATGCAGGCAACAGCTTTGCTTCTTCTTTTTTTAGACTTTCACATAAAGACATAAAACCCATCAAAACATCCTTCATGGAAAATTACTGAGTCCAAAATAATAAATGTCTGCTGGAATGAGTATTATAGGTCGCTTCACTGCATATTCTGAGGAGCCGTTAATGATACCTTTGTTAAGGAATTTTTAACCTGTCAGCAGTATATGTCTTTTATTCTTCAGTCCTTTAGGTTAATAAAATCAAGGCCAGAGATAGTGAAGCTATTAGATATCAGTAAAATTTAATGTACCACAGGGAGTGTGTTAAGGGGTGGGGGAAACTCACTTAACTGAGGGTTCAGGGCCAGAGCCCCCTATCCACTCACCCTCCCTTTGTAAGTGATTCTGGCTATTGAGATGTTATTATTGCCAAGGTCCTACCACAATGGTGTTATAAATGCATTCTTCCTGAAAGAGTTTTCTGAATATGCGAATGAAAAGAGGGCTGTGTGCTAAAAAGCAGTGTAGTGGGTCTTTTGTATTTTTGTCATCTTCCAGGTCATTAGAAATGAGATTATCATTAACAGAGATGCATGGGTAACAGAAGCAAATGTATGAGTCACATGAGTGGGCTTTTTTCAAAATTAGAGATGTTCTCCATTTTCTGGCACCGATTCACCCTGCGCATTGATAGCTGTGGCTCAGCCTAGGAATTTAGGTTTGTATTTTCATTTATGCACTCATATCTTGGCATGGAGGAAATTAATCCCCCGATCTTGTTTGCTCTCCTTTCAATTTGCTATAACCCACTCTGAACATCTATATTTTTATAGTGCTTAAGGTGGATGAAGTGAGTGAAACAGCCAGTGATGTAACTCCAGGTAATCTCAAGATAATTGAAGCAGTCATATCAGTTGAGTTGATTTTTCTAGAGGCCTCTCTTTGACCACTGCAGTTAGGCATAACAGTTGAAAGCTATGATGCTCACTGGGTAACCTCTGGACATTCTCGACCTAATCTTCCTCAAAGGTTTTTTTACAGAGTTAAAATGAACAAAGGATATAGTGTGATACGAGCTGAGCCCTTAGGAATGAGTCGGGAAGAAATCTAAATCAACTGATCAATAAGAAAAGATAAAACCCAGGGCAGGATGTATATTATGGGAGATGATTATTTTGGATAGCTAAGGAAGAAAGAGGATCAGGGGTTCCATGGATGGGGAGCAGTGACAGAAATATTATTGCAGATATTAATATTATGCAGCATGAATCAACTGGATGCATACAAAACTGACTCCTTTTGGAATAAAACTTAGTCCGGATTTATTAGATATTATTCAAAACTTCCAACTTCTCCCATTGTTTTGGATATATTGTAGTACTCCAATAATTTGGCAAGCCACTCTATCTTTGTTGGTACAGTACCACTTTTCCAATTTTTCGCAATCAATAGCCTTGGAAGGATCTCAAAAGAGAAGGCAGACAGGGACTGGAAGGTGTTTAAAAGATACTTGCAAAACAATATCAAAAAATCAGAACTATTAGAATAAACAAGTTTCGTTTCAAATATTGGAATACTAAATAAGATGGATAACAATGTGTAATAGAAAAAGAAATATGAAATTAGGTTAAAGGTGTGTGAAAGAAAGTAATAGAAGTAGAAAGAAATTGCAATTGAGTAGATTGGAAGTCTAACACAAAGGGTGAGGGGTGGTGGATGGTGATGGGAATTATCTGTGGGATTGAGTGTAGGTATGTTGTAGGTATGTTGTATGTATGTAGGTATGTTGTATGAAATGTATGTTTGTATGTGTATTAATGTTGAATTATTTTAACAATAAAAAATTATAATTAAAAAAAAAGATATTATTCAAAACTTTACTTGCAGAACTTGCTTCAAAACAGAACAAAAATATCAAAGATATGTCCAAATAATTCCATACAATACCTTGTGCATGTACAACACAGGCTCATTTTCTTATAAGAAACAAAAGATAATTCCAAACAGACCTAAAATCAAACATCTCTCTCTCTCTCTCTCCTTACATCTTCCATTTTGCTTGGAGATTGATTTACTCACAGAGAGGCTCATTTGCACACCCTTACTCCCACTAAGCCTGGGAACAAAAGACTAAAGGCAACTCCCTTTCAAAATGGAGATTTGCAACCAAATACCTTCAGCAGAGAACATTCAGTTAATTTAAAACTAGTTAAAGCTCAGTATGGTACCATGGAAAAACTCCAATGTTTGCAATACACATTTAGACATTCTCCATTTCAGTGTCAATTAAACAATTATACTTAACAGATATATCTGCTGTTGTTATTTTTAAGCCACCCTTCATAAGAACTGATCACATGATGGGACACAATATAAGCCCCCAAACCCATCAATCATATTAAAACTATCACAAACCAAAAGTCTATGAACCCCAACAGCAGGTAAAAAGAACTGTGATTAAAAAAACACATCTCCTGATAAACCACAGGTTCTTTAAATTGCAAAGTGGACTACATAATACTTTCAGCAATAAACTCCCAGCAGAAGAATGCCTTAGCAAACAAATATGTATTGTACTCACTTTGAGCCAAAATGGAAGAAGGGTTGATACTCAACTAATGATGAGGAAGAAATTTGATTCTGGTCACATTTAAAGGCAAGTCTACTTAATTCACGTTTCCCAAAAAGGTATTAGAATGAAAACACAAGAGCCTTCTTCCAAAATTCACACTTATCTGAATATTGCAGTGCAGTTCTGTAGCCAAATAATATGCACAAGAACATATATAATGGGATAAAATGTGCATACGTTAGAGGAAATTTCACACTAAAAATACATTACATTAGGGGGAGTTGATTTGCAAAATGTGCATGTTAGGCAAAACTGTATATAAATAGTGTATATTAATAGAAATTCACACTAAAATGCTGATGAATTTCCAAGAGGAATTAAATTAGGCAAATAGCCTGCATACATGCTATTTGTATGCACTAATATTAAGTGCAAAGTTCAATGTGCTCTGTGGCTAAGGTGGAGCAATGGAGCTCGTAAAACTATGCTACTGATTTTGCCATGGGTGTCCTGCATAAAATAGTCAACTTGCAAATTCTTAGGCTGCAATCCTACCCAAGTTTCCTTAAAAGTAAGCTCCAGTGAAATCAGTGAGACTTAGTTCTGAGTAGACATGCATAGGATGCACTGTTTGAACCCCAACCACAAAATCAGGACGTTATTGGTGCATCTCTCTCTCATACTGATTTTGAGAGGAAGTTCATTAAGTGATGTGAAGAACTGAGGCATTGTGGCAATAGGCACAATAGTTTGGGGGGTGGGAGCCTATAAATAAGAGCCACGAGAGAAGTGGTATTAGAATTCAAAATAAGGTATGTCAGAATGGGTAGGGGTCAGCACTGAAATAAATTTTGCTGGAGGCATTTCAATTTCAGGATAAGAGATGGTAAGGTGGTTAAGGGAAACTGATTAGATTAGTCATTTATATTCATTGGTAGAGAATGTTAGAGTGGTGAAGGGGCATCTGCAAGGGGGATGCTGTTAACTCACATGTAACTATTAATAAAAGAAGTGTCCATCATCACTGGGAAGTGAAAACACAGGACTACATTAAGTTCTCCCTCGCTTTGGAGCTCATGCAATGCTCTTCCATACTTTTCACACCCCCATTTCAAACACAACCTCTCCAAATCATGCTGATACTGCTAAGTTCCCCAACCCCTCTCTTGATAAACAAATTTTAATGTAACATCTTTCCAGTATTATGCTTCTGTTAGGGCTTGCCCTAAATGCAAGGGTAGAAACTACTACTACTACTACTACTACTACTACTAATAATAATAATAATAATAATAATAATAGAAAACTTATTTTGCTTATGATGAAATTGCAACATGTACAGGTTCCTGAAGTCACACATTTTGCCCTGAAACACTGCTGACCATTTTTTGAAATGGCAGGACACTCACTTGGCACTACATTGTACACAAACCATTTTTCTATGTGGTTTATGGAGGATATTTCTGCCAGGCTTTAAAAAAAAAAATCATTAGCTTTGCTATTTAAAAAAAACATAATAATTGGAGCAGCCCTGCATTAACTGTTGAAGTTGAGACTGAAGGACATAAAACCACCCTCTTAATGTGGCAGTTGGCGTGTGTGTACCAGCTCTCTCTTTCTTGTGCTAAATTTTATAAGATAACATGCAGTGCAATCAACTTTGAAGTAAGCACCGTTTTGTTCAATAGGGACTTACTTTCAGGTTAGTAAGTATAGCTTCATAAATACAGTTCGCAGGTATGGTGCATTTTTCAGCATGAAATCAATAAGGTTTTCTTTTTGCTTATAAGAACTAAAGGCAACTAAAGTTGGTACTACTCACCTGTTTTGCTACTACATTAAGAAATATTCTGTATTACAAGGTGCCAAAACTGCTGAAAAAGGAAATATCAAACATGTGTTTTTCTTTAAACAAAAGTTTTGCAAATTTTAACAAAAAAATACGTCCATTTTACAATATTTCCAAAAGGCTTCCTATTTGAGGTGTGTTAAAGGGAAAATTCAGAAATGATGGGCAACAAGGCTTACAAAGGTTATCTCAGATGGAAGACTTGTAGCTTCTTAGATTCCAGAGAGCATTTCCTGGTACTTCCTCCAAGAGTTTCCTCTTGTCGTTTTAGTTTAGTCTGAAAAATGTGATTTGCCAAAAAATTCTCCCATATTTTTTTATACCATTCCCATCAATTAATGAGAAAAGAAATTGCATCCAAAAAGTATCAAAGCAGATATGAAATTTAGGTGCAAGGCTCTTGCCATGTTTACCTTGATTTTGAGGTGTCCAATGGTGTTTGTGAGTGTCCTTTCATCCTACAAATCTTCTCACTTGGCAGCCTTCTCAGGTGCTGGCATTTCAATTAAAGCCTACAGCAGGGGCATAATGAGATAACTCCTCCCACTGGGCTTTTTCAGGTCAGGAACTATGGGCAAATAGGAAGCCTGCAGAATGCAGGATAAATGGAAATAAAAACTCAAGCACTGCACCTGACTACCTTGCAATAATAAGATTAATCCCCACAACCACTGGAATCTAAAGAATTTGTAAATGAATTGGAGCAAGACAGCAATAAACCATGGAGCAAGTGAAGCGAACTCTTAATTAGAAGAAACAGGATCTGCTCAGGAGTGCCAGGCCTAATGAGCACAGCAAGTCTTCTTTGGTATGTCTTGCCCCTTTGAGGCATTGAGGAGAATAACGGTCCCCACCTTCCCACAGCTAAGTCTCCTTTCTTGGGGTTTTTCTAAGCAATCTGAGACTATGCCAGTATGCCTGCCTTTTACTCACTCTTTTCATGCCTCTTCTGGTTCTGGGGGAGGGGAGCTTGTTGCAGCAGGAGGGGGAGACCCCTGTGCTTCTTCATCAGCCTGACCCATCTCTGACTCTTGGCCTTCCTCATCCCTCTCTTCTGCTTCTGCTTCTGGACTTCCATCTCCCTTCTCACCAAGCCCTCTTACCTCTTCAGCTTCTGACACCTCCTCCATCCAGTCTTCTCCCTCTGACCACTCATCGTCATCCCACCACCAGTCCCATAGGTTGTGCACCAGATCTCTGTATGCCAAAGAATGAGATGATCCCCCCTCTCCTGAGTCAGAGTGATGCCAACAACCCTCTTCCCAAGTCAAATCAGGGCCCCATAAAGACTCATGTCACTCGGTTATTTCTACTTTTCATGACCTAAAAGCTTTATCTTTTCCTACAACTTAATGTGTCTCCAGGTCCATGGAGTTAGCAGTAAGTGAGGCTGTCCAAAATGCTGCCTGAAGTATTCTGGATTGATTGATTTGTAATTAAATCACAGTAGCAACAAATTCTGCTTAAGTCAAAAGCTTAATCTTTAGCTTTTAAAAACAAAAAAAAAACCCCATACATTGTACTACTATAACAATTTAAAAAATATCTCACACCTCAAAACAGTCTTTCATTTTAAGACCTCTCAGAGGAAAGGAAAAGTCAGAGTGAAGCTGCAGTTTAAAAAAATGTACGAGCAGAAATTCACACCACTCAGCCTCCTCTTAATCGTTTTAAAGGTAAGGAAAACCAAGAGACAAAACCTTCATAATGGATTATGGAGCCATTTTTAGATTTCCCATTATAGTGAGTCACAAACACAGAGCTTGGTTTTATACAGAGCAGCTCAGTGGAGAGAACACAGAACAACTCAAAACAGATTTGAATCTTTTTAAAAAAAAAAATATTGCGCAGTTACAAGAGAAATCTTGGGGGCTTATGCAGACCCAGAGCTGTTGTGGGGGTGGGCATAATCGAAACTGCTAGGAAGCATTTTGTAAAAATGTAAAAGTATCATATTAAAAGGCATCGTAATGGCACAGCAGTGCCACCAGTTATTGATGCAGTGGGGGGAATTAGCATCCATCACCGGAGCACGGGAATGATGTGTCCCTTTTGTGCCAGTAGTGATACTCTTAATATGTATTCCAGGCATTGCTGCCTCCGAATGTATCAGCATATCATTGGTATAATCTAGGAATTTAAAAATAAATGAACTTCCCCATGTACTTCTTGGAGCCATTCTTTTGTCTGACTTGGTTACCCAAGTTGCTGAAGACCCCACACACACGCACCTGCACGGCTGCCTTTAAAGCTCTGCAAAGCATACATAACTTGCATCTAATGGTTAGTGTTTACCATTTTTAAAATATTTTGAGCCTGCTCAGTAAAGAAGGATTTTAGCCCATTGATATGACAGTCGAGAATTCTTCTTTTTTTAGTTCCCTTCAGTGTAAGCAAAGAGGTTATGATCACTCCATTTTCTGATTGGTACAGGCACACTACATTTCAAGTACAGAGGTGTTACAAGGGAATAGGCAGTAGAAATCTTTTTGAACAATGACTTTGCATGCATAATATACACAGCAGTCTCTACACAGCCCCATACCCCCTTGAATGTTAATGAGAAACGGTGGCCACATCCTATGAACAATGTGGAGCAAAAATGAGACTGAAATAAGCTTGTCTAAGGATGTCTGTGAGGAAAAAGTCACACAGGTTAAATTTCCTCAGCTGCCTAACAAGTAATATGTATGTGTCTGCATTAGAAATCTAAAGTTCCCTAGGCTAATTTCCCACCCATCCATTTGTTTATTGTCTCCGCTAAAGCAAAAATTGAAATAGTGAACATTATCGTCGTTATTAGTACTAATATTAATATGACTAATTTCAGCCAAGAGGAATTCTGGATAAAGATAGGAAGATAGATCATCTCTTTTGATAATGGCGACATAATTAGTCATGTCTATCTTTTGTCCGCTTCGCACAAATACTCCCCCCTCCTTTTATTCATACACTTAAGGAGAAAGAAAGATTTGGCACTGAACATATTTGCTGCTATCCACACTAATAGCAATTACATGCTTAGCAGTGATGTCCCCCCCAATACATTGTTAGTGATGGATTTTCTTTTAAAGGTCAGGACGAATAGTGTTTTAGCCAAAGATGAGCAAACCACAGGGGGAAGAAATCTCATTTGTTTATGTTCATTTTGAGTAAGCAAGAGGCTAGGTTTATAGAGGCTCACAAATTCTCCTATTTGGTTAATGTTAATGTTGTGCATGTGGGATGTGCCTGCACTTTCAGCAGTCTAAAGTTGGCCTTTTGGCTGGGACATTGGATGCTTCTCAGCTGGAACCCAGCTGAGTGGGAGGGGCTCCCCCAATCTCTTGCTTCTCCTTATGACGCCATTAATGCCATTGTTTTAGAACACACCACTCTTGCAGTGGTCTAAATATCTGTTTAGATCAGTGGTTCCCAACATCCCACCCCTACCACAATGGACCACTTGAAAATTGCTATTAGGCTTGGTGGACCATGTGGTGATTTTTCTGCCAGTTGTAGCAACTGAAATGTGTCATGCTGGAAACCACTTTTATGTCTTATGTTGTATTTTGTTGTATTGCCATTTGCATTCCTTAAATTATAAACTGAAATACAGTCATACCTCGAGTTGTGTTTGCTTCACCTTGCGTTTTTTCTGGTTCCAAACGCGGCAAACCCAGAAGTGTTTACTTCCAGGTTCGCCGCTTCGCGCATGCGCAGGAGCGCTCTATCACATCACGTGCATGCGCAGAAGCGGTGCTCTACTTACGGACTTTTCAGGGTGCAAACGGCACCCCAGAACAGATTGTGTCCATAAGTAGAGATACCACTGTACATAATAAGAAATAAAATAAGCAATATGAATACAATTTAAAATAAATATGGAAATTGTATGTGTTCTTGTCACAGACCACCTGAATTAAGCTCTCGCGCTCAAATAACAGTTTTCAATTGAGGGGAACTATATTAACCACATATTGATTAAAAGTGCAGACGGTCTCACTTTGATTCTTCACACAAGCTCCTTGAATTAGATCAGCCCTGGCACAATTCCTTCTTTGCAGCCATAGGTATCAAATATCCCTATGCGTCCTCATTTGTGGAATGTTCTCTCCAGGGGGCGTTGGCCAGTGCCTTCATTATACACCTTTAGGCGCCAGGCAAAAATGTTTCTTTTCAACCAGGCCTTTCGCTGATTATCATGCTTTTCAGTGTGTTTGTGTGTGGTGGAAAAAGGGGGTTATTGTTCTGTTCTGTTCTTGTTTTTATTATGTATTTTGTGTTTTTTTTATCTTGCACTGTTGTGTTGTGAACTGCCCTGGGATCTGCAGATGAGGGATGGTATATAAACAAATAAACATTCCCTCTTGTGTCCAGTAATGCTGTATTATAACACAGCATGGCTCTTCCTCTCAACTTCTGGTTAATGTGCCAATATTCTTCAGACATTCAGATCATAGTCATTCAGAACCGATTAAGTTCTTATAAAAAAATACACAATGACTCCTGAGTTGGTTAGCTGCATCCACTACTGAGTGCTGCTTTTGGGGCTGTGGGGCAGAGCTGAGGGTGTTGGGGGATAGTATTGGGGGCATGGAGGTTGCAACATACCATAGGGATTTCCCAGGCATTTCCGGAATACTTCAGTTGGCACCAGCGTCCAGATGAAAATTGGGAAAATGTCTGGGAAAATCTGGATGTTTCTGTTCAGATTTTCACTGTTTTAAATATGGCAACTCTATAATATCCGGTGTGGGTCATACTGTCAGCCACACATTCTTGGTGCAGCTAACCACTCAGCAACCCTGCGTTGAGTTAATAATCCCCATGCTTCTTCCATCACCACAATCTAAGAGTGTCATGTGCTCTTTCCCAGTAGCAGATGGCATTGTGGGGCACCGCCATTCACCTGACCTCCATTCGGTCACATTGCTACTGCTTACTATGAGGAGAAGGGGAAGGCTGACAGGGTGAGGAGGTCAGCATGGTGCAAACAGAGCCAATTCTGGGCTCCTGCTGATGCATTTGCACTATGCCAACCTCTCCACAGCCTTGCCCTTTCCCCTCTACCTCCCAGTAAGCAGCAGTGAAGCAAGCAAATTGAGATCAGGTGAGAGGCAGTGCTCTACCATCCACCACTGCTCTTTTCTCATATGGCAACGTTCAATAGAAACAGATGCTTGCAGTTTTTGGTAAAAGTAACTTATGAATCCCTGCTGTAAGTACTGTATTTTGCGGAAATTTTATTCATAAGACACATGCGTAAGAGAGGAAGGGTTGAGAATGGCACCCATGAAGAGTGCTGCGTTCCACAATCTGTACTAATCTTCAAACTCTGCATTCACAATTCTAATTGCTGGATAGAATTTGTACAACTGGTGTTCTGTTTTGGGACTTTGTTTCTCATGTCATTCAGATATAGATATCCCTAACTGAGATTTCAGTGTACCTTATTTAGAGAGGGAATCTGTGACTTGCTCACAGCTTTAGTAGAGAAAGCACTTGAATTTTGTCAGTGATTTATAGTTCCCTTAAACTGAATCAAAAGATTTAAGCAACTGAGTGTTAAAACAAAAACTGGACTACACATTTTTATATCTCTTATTGTTTCTTAGATTACATCATTGTTGGTAATATCAAGCTTTCTGTTATGGGTTGATTATATGCAATTTGTGTTCTCATAATCAGTATAGTTGGTTTTTTGTTTTTTTATCTGTGTACCCTTTGGGGGAAAGGGTCCTTGTATTCTACAACAGCAGTCAGAAATTAATTAACAGGCAAAGAATTTGTTACTGAAAGATTCAAAACCTGAGGCTGATAGTTCCCAAATGTAAGTCTTATACCAGGCCAACTAAGCTAACCAATTGCAGACTCAAGTCTTTTGAGATGACCTTATTCTCCCCGACAGCTTTGGTATGGAGAGAGCCCCTGGCTCTGCTCCTCATTATAACTGTCTCAGCTTACCAAAGAGTAGGAAGGATGAGGAAGGTGTTAATCCATAGAGCAAAATATAGAAAGATTTACACCAAAGACGAGCAGGGGAGGGGGAATGGATTGTTCTTCTTAAAACACACAAATGCACAAAATACCTGTAAGTCATTTGCTTAATAAAACACAGTTCATATGAGGAGGAGAAGTATGTTAGAAAACCAACTGGATATATACAGAATGAAGCCTCTTTCGGGAGAGCTTGCATGATGTCAAATAGGTTACATCAGCATATTGCCCAAATTGAAACCACATTATTTTGAAAGGTTTTTTTGTTTTTGTTTTTTGCTGGACGGTGGGAATGAAAAAGAAAAACACGTAAAGAGAAAAGCAATTAAGTTTTTCAAACACATAAGCAACAAAAAGTCTTTATGTATGTTCCATATGTATTGCACATGTAGGGGGACTATTGTGCTTAATGATGATTCACATCCTGGATAGCTCAGTTGGTTAGAGTGTGGTGCTGATAATGCCAAGGTTGCAGGTTTGATCCCCATGAGGGACAGCTGCATAGACTAGATGATCCTCAGGGTCCCTTCAGATTCTATGATTCTTTGATCTCAAGTATGAAAACAGCATTTTATACTAAGAATGCCCATTTGGTTCCGTGGTTTGTGTTTGCAGGTGGGAGGCCTCACTCTGAAGGGTGCCAAGCGATCGCTGTGGCAGCGGGCAAGTCATTGTTTCTCACCTTGGGCCATCTCACCATGTTGCTGTGATAAATGAAGTAAGAATTGTAAAACACTTTGCGCATCACCATGGTCAACAATAACGTCTATTGTGCAGGCCGCAGAAAGTACGGCGCCAAATCGGGAAAGGGAGGCAAATTCTGCCTTTAACTTCAGAAAGCCCATAAGAGCTTTGGAAAGGCCTCTCAGAACAAACATATCAAGCTGAGGCTTTGTGAAGGGGAAGTGCATGGTCTTAGTGGCACATAAACACACACTCTATATGACAAGGTAGGTATCTTCAGGGTACCCTCCGCAGAGCACCAAAATGGCTAACCTGGCTTTGAGGAGGAAGCAAATGACAGTCTCACTCTCTCTCCTTCTCTCACTCTGGCTTGTATACTTCTGTTGTTAGTGAAAACTGCAAAACAGTATTTACAAGATTCTGCACAGCGTGAAACTATTCTTATGCAGGAGGCAAAAAAAACCCAAAGGCCTGTTCTCTATACAACAGCACAGCCTAGTGGCCACATAACTGAACCCTTTTCCGGAAAATTCAGGGACAGCTGCCTTTTGCTACTTTTCCAGGCATTACATTTGAAAACAAGCACCTGTACATTTCCTCCCCTCCCCCTCTTCGTCTTTTTTTTTTTTTTTAAAAAAAAGTCAATTATCTCATTGGAATTTCTAGAGTGTCGTGTGTGTGTTTTTGCATGAACTCTGAAGGGCTCAGCAAAGCTTACGGAATGATAAACATGGCTTGAGGGATTGTTAGCGTCGGTGGGTGCTTGTTTGAATTATTCCCCTACAGCCTCTTCTCAGGGGGCCAGTTCTTATTTACTTGAGTGGGCTTGGTGAAATCAATAGGACTAATATGAGCAAGAATTACTCTCTTGGACAGGGGTTATAGCACCAGGCCCCCAAAGTCCTCAACAAGCATTTCTCTATCCCTTGATTTTATTTGCAGCTACCGGCGAGGCTCGCAAATGTCGCAGCAATCATGCAGAAATTTGGTTTTTCCGGGCTGGAAATACGACGTAAAGACTGCAGACAAGAAAAGGGATGTGTCAATTTGGTAGTTGTGTAGCTCGTAATGTCTTGTCCATAACAGGCTGTCAATACAACCTTCCTCTTCAAAATCTTGGTTTACTTCCAGAGAGGGCTGTAACATCTCGCTCTCTCTCCCCACCCACCCACGCCACACCTCTGACCATTAACTATCCCCCTCTTAGATAAGTACGTGGGTGAGGTGTCTTCTACAAACTGATTGTCCATTAGGATGGAGATGAGAACAAAAAGCTCACTTAGTGCTGACACAATGTTTTCCAACTCAAACTAATAGAAAGGAGCAAGCAAGCTGTTTAGCCAGATCATTTGAGTCATTTGGAAAGCATTTAGAATTCTCTTTAAGGGCAATTAGGCCCCGGCTAAAAGCATCAGTGGTTCCTGTGGATGCCATCATCCTTTATTATCATTATTGCTATTAATTATTATTAATATGAAAATGGTATCTTGGAGAAGCAGGCTGTGTATGCATATTTGTGGGAGGGTGTGCGGGAAGCATCCATTTCTGCTAAAAGCTGACTGGTGTATTTGAGTGATCTGAAGGATACAGAGCTGGTGAGTGACGCGAGAGATCTATGTGCTCCTTGCAGTGGTTCCTTCCTCTTTCCCTGCACAGGGATGCTCAGGGGAAGAAATCCTTCACTATACTTGTTTATACGTGACGCCGTAGTAAGAATTAAATGTAATTTACTGGGACAATAAAATCCTCTCAAGTACTGATATTCAGCACGGCGCTGCTGTGTTTGGGGTGGATTTGGAGATGATTAAATGAGTAAATCACACAGATCTGCTACATTTCCTCCCCACACCCACCCACCTCCTCCTTCCGAGATGGCATCTTGATCGTGCATGCACTGTGAGCACCAGCAGCCTATAGGTCAGCGCTGAAATTATAGCTAAACCTTAGCTCCTGAGGTACATGGGCTGTTTATATCGATGAAAATTTATGATCTCTATACCCTAAATCCCTGGCCTCTCTTTTACATTGACTTCTTTACTATTTGCTGCTTTATTTTATGATGATCCCTTGCCCTCTATAAATATATCACAGTTATTTAACCCTGGATGCAAGCCCTGGTTTTGCCTTATTTCAGAGAGGATCACTCATTGCATATTCAGCTACTTGGGATTTCATAAGGCTCTGCTTCACATGCTATTATTGTGCTGGAGTGAAAAACTTTTCCACTGTTTTCATCTCATCGTTTGCTATTTGGTTATGCAGCCAAGGACAAAAAATAAAATAAAATCCCACTGTTGCTGTTGTTTTTTAATGAAGGTTACAGTGGAGTGGAATTCTTCTTTAATCTCCTGCAGTGATAGAGTTGTTTTCTATTAAATATTTATCTCTGGAAAAAATGAATATATTTCACTTTAATAAATAATAGTTTGGCAGACTTAATTGACAGTTGTTGTTGATGATCTTAAAAGGTCCAGCCTTATATATATAAAAAATCCTGACTTCATCCAAAACACACACACACACACACACCATTTAGTAATTAAAGTTTTTGATGGAGATAGACTGCAATAATGATCTTGTTTTGACTGAACTTATTATTTCAGTCTGAAAAATAAAATTGGGAAGAGGAGAAAGGGATATAGATTTGCAGAACCTATTGTCTGAAGTTAAAATTATTAAGGGAAATATGAGTCAGGATTATGCAAATTCTGACCTAATCTAAGCAACATACTGGTAGGTAATTGTATTTTTCTTTAAAAGGGGACAGGCCCTACAATAATTATGCCTTGTTAGTGTCCACATTGCTATATCCTTGATTTATGTATTTTAGTGGGAGCTGACAGATAAGCAAGAAAAATTGACGTATTATAAACTAATAAAAATAAATAATATTGGAATCTGCCTAGCAGCAGTGCACATTGGGAAACTAAATCAATGCATTAATCACACAGTTTTTTGAGTAAAGTATAGTTTTTGCTAAATGAAAAAAATGACCTAGACTAAACAAGAGCTAAATATTAAGAAAAAAATTACAAAGTATGCTTCTATATAGGTATTTTTATAGCACCTCAGGCAAAATAATATATAAATTTGACCTATAATATTTCCCTGAATTTGCTGTTCAACATTGCAAGGTTGTCTTCCACAAATCTAATTGTAATAATGCCTTGTCTTTAATCCTGATCCTATTTTTCAGTAGGAAACCAAGATTTAAAATCTTTTCCAATGAAAAATGTTTTCAGGGTTTCATTTTTCATTTTCTTTTTTTTTATTCTTAGCACAGCATTTATTTCGGAGCTCTTGTTTTCTAAAATGTTCTTCCTTTCGTGTGTAATGGCATTGCCAGTTAAGCGAAGAATAAAAATATATATATGCAATTTTCAGTATATAGTAACATCTAGCGCAGGGAGTTCTGCTCTAGTGCCCCAGTGTTGTGGACAAATTGACAATATAAATATTACAGAAATGAGCTTAGGGTTTGGTGGAATCTAGCAATTGATACTGTCTAACACAAATGGCAGAAACTGATGAACTGTGAATGCCGTACCTTACTTCAAGCTGCTGCACATATAATCTCATTTTGGTGACATGCATGTAGCAGTGCTGGGCCGAATGCGGAGGCCGTAGCACTGATGTCACTGCTTAGAAGTGCAGTTGCTTATGCAGTGCATGAACATGCCCGGCCTGGTTTCTTCTGCAGACCCAAACTCCTGGAAACAAATTCTTGTCAGGGTTTTATGCCTTCCATTCTGGCTCTACCTCCCACCTCTTGCAGAACTGGATGGTGCACATTAGAATGGTGAGGTGGGAGGTAGAGCCAGAGTCAATGACTGGCAGAGACAACTCGTTCTCATTTTGTCCCAGTCTTCCTCGGGTTACATACGCTTCAGGTTGACTCCGCTAACCCAGAAATAGTACCTCAGGTTAGGAACTTTACTTCAGGATGAGAACAGAAATCGTGTGGTGGCAGTGGGAGGCCCCATTAGGTAAAGTGGTACCTCAGGTTAAGAACAGTTTCAGGTTAAGAACGGACCTCCAGAACGAATTAAGTTTGTAACCTGAGGTATCACTGTACTGAGACTAAGGAAGAGGAAGCTGGCAGGTAGTGCAACTCCGTGGATTGGTTCTAAGTAAGAAGGTTGGCTGAGGTCAGGCTGAGGTTGGTGGAGCAGCGCCAGTGCCCATTTGCTCCAACAGACCAGCCTGCACTGCTGCCATCCTGCAGAAATCCTTGCTTTTAAGGGTGTTGGGACTTGTGATAGTTAAAACTGTGGGTGGGTGGGAAATCTGAGATGGATTCAGGCAACAGACAGAGATGATGAGGCATTTGTCAGGGACAGGCAGTGGTGGGGCAGCAATCTGGCATGAATTGGGACCGAAGAGAGATCAGGATCTGGAAGCGAGAGTGGAGAACAAGCAGAGAGTCAGGGACAAAGAGCAGGTAAATTTTTTTGCCCGCACTCAGTTTTTGTTGCTCAGCTAAGCACAACTGTGACAAAGGGCATCTTAAAGTGCTTCCTGCCGGTGTCCAGGCTGGAGCCAGGATATATCCAGAAGGTTTTGAAGAGGATGAAGTGCTTTCCCTAAGGATCCCCACATGGGTCAGTAGTTCCTAAGAGATATGGTGTAGGGGGTGCAAAGGGCAGTGGTGGGAAGGAAGAGCAGCTCATTGAATTATGGCCATTGAATCATAGGGCTAGAAGGACATGATAGCCACCCTCTTCAGGTCCTGCCATATGGTAAGACTGACCACTCACCAGTCTCCTCGCCCCACACCATCATTTATCCTATATACTAATAATAAACAAGTGTGATTCAAGTGTGAATCTTATTATGTAGGCAAAATGTAGACAGTCCATGTACATGCAGGGGGTATAAGCAGGCTTGGGGGAACCCCAAGGCGAAACACTATCATTTTTAGGGTTCTTGCATTAATTTACAAGGGCCTTAACAACTTGGGTTCAATTTAGTAGCATGATGGAACTCCCTTTCATTGGAGACCAGACAGGTCCCTTCCTTATAAAATTACTTTTATTAAATATTTTCTTGGTTTACATGCCTTGTCTCTTTTTTCAGGTTGTACAGTCTTTCTTACAAATCATTTACATTTGTTGTGAGACATTAGTGTTGAGTGCCGTATAAGATTGGGGAAGAAGGGGGTGGAGAGGGTGGTGAGGCTTATATTCTTTTGTATAATGTATGTGTGGGGTTTTGTGTCAGCGTCTATTGGGTAGGTTCTCTTTCTATTTGTTTATTACATTTCCTTGGTGGTGAGAGGTATTGGGGGCCAGGGTGTGGTTGGTTGTCTGTGGTTGGCTGCAGTGGAGTTTGTTTGCCAGATTGATTGGTCGGTAGATTCTTATTGTTGTCTTGTTGGGCTGTGTATGTGATAAAGAGGAGCCATACTGTGCTCACTGGAAGGACAGATCGTGAAGCTGAGGCTCCAATACTTTGGCCACCTCATGAGAAGAGAAGACTCCCTGGAAAAGAACCTGATGTTGGGAAAGATGGAGGGCACAAGGAGAAAGGGACGACAGAGGATGAGATGGTTGGACAGTGTTCTCAAAGCTACTAGCATGAGTCTGACCAAACTGCGGGAGGCAGTGGAAGACAGAAGTGCCTGGTGTGCTCTGGTCCATGGGGTCACGAAGAGTCGGACACGACTAAACGACAACAACACTGGGGTGAAGGAATCCTCTTCTATTTGTTCCCCTGTCAGTTTCAGTTTATTGGTTAGCTTTTCTAGTAAGGCTGTTTCCCATACAATTAGATACCATTGGTCCATGTTTACTCCTGACAGGTCTCTCCAGTGTCTGGCCATGAGGCTTCTGGCTGCTGAGAATAAGTGGGTTATAAACTCTGTATAATGTGAGTGGTCAGGTCCATTCCTTGTTGAACATCTGGCACTCAGTTGAAGGCTTCTTTATTTCAGCACAGACTTTATCTCTGTTGTTTTTGTTGAGCTCGTTGTGCACAGCTTATAGAAAAATAAGGCACCTCATTGTTTTCCCCCTAAAAGAAGCTCAACAACTTTGTCTCCCCCTTTAAAAAGCTCATCAACTTAGGGTTGTAGATCCCCAAAAAGTCAGAGTTCCTGCACCTCTTTTTCTAGGGGGAAAAACCTGAAACCGCCAGATTTGCAGAAGTACAAAAACATTTAGAGGATAACCTTATGAGGAGGTGGAGAACCAAAGCAATCCGGTGAGACCTGAGCATGCTCAGTCATGCTTGGGGGAAAATACAGAAAACCAGGAGGGGGCATGGGGGAGTGAATGAAATGGTGTATCATCGAAAAGGGCATGGCTGGCTTGATCCCTGTACAGGAGCACCCTACACTGCAACACTTTGTTACAGGCCCCCCTTGTTCCACAAAGTAATCATCCTTCCTATGTGGAGCAATGTACTCCCAGGACTGACTAAGACTCAGCCATCCAGGAGTCAGTGTTACTGGCACAATATGCCAGTACTTATTGTTGCAGGCACGTGTTGCAGTTCAGAAATGTCCTGACAACAGCTATGAGAAGCTTGGCCTAAGCTTTTTAATAAATCATCTTCCAGTTTTATGAGCAACACAACGAACTAATTATACTTTTTCACATTATTGTCCTGGACGAAGCTTGAGCCAGCAACTCGGGGGAGGGAGAGAATGGGAATGGAAGAAAGCCCCTGTATCATTTTTCCAACCCCTTAATCCTCCCAGTCCCCTGATGTATCATTTTAATTACAATTTTCTGTGAGGTTGTGAGGTGGGAGCAAGTAAATTGCTTGGAATGATCTTTTCACTTTTAATAATCTAGCAACGGATGAAACAAATGACTTTGGAATATTATCAACATAGTGCAGCCACATTTTATTTCCAAGCATGATAGGGTCATATAAAACACCTGCAAAACATTGCTGAGAGTGCAAATTAGGAGGCAAAGGAGTATCGAAATCACTCACATATCCCATTTAGAAATCTGCTCTCTGATTTTAATGTCCATTTCACGAATCAAGGGTCAAAATCAGTACAAATAGGGAGGATGCCCTTCAAGACAGGAATATGGAAACAAATGAAAGCTTTGAACTGCACAGAAGGGGTTAAAACTCTAAAAGAAAGAGGGCTTGGGCGGTGTAATAACCATGAGCTGCAAGCATGTCAAGGGGGGGGGGGGGTAGCCATACCTGTTGTCCTTCAGTAGCAGCCAGTGAGGTGGGGCAGAGCCATGGCGCCTACCTACCAACAAGAAGACCATGACAGCTTACCTGGCTGGCAGTGGGGTGGGATGAAACTGTGGTGGGCTCAGGGCTGCAGAGTCAGCTCCAACCTTGCTGCTGCTCATGGCCTGGTGCTGTCCAGATATGCTGCAGTGACACCAGTGTTGGGAGGTCAGCTCTGCAACCCCGTCCCACCACAGCGGCTGCTACTGTCATTTATTTGTTCTATTGTACATAGAATTTCTGTCAAAGGTCTGCAAGGCAGCGTTTGTTTTGTGTTGGGAAGGGAATGTCTGCAGTGGGGAGCCTCTTCTACTGGTCTTGTATTTTTATAGGTTTATTTATACATTTCCTTACTGAACTTACTAGTCACTCCCCCTCCCTCCCCCCCTTTTTTTCTTTTTTTACAAAAAGCAACTCAAAGCAATTTACAAAAAATAGCACATACATCAAAACAAATATAAAACAAAGAGCAAGAGCTGAAAACACATTCAAAATTATAAATAGGCAGGACTAATACATCTCCCCCACTGAAGAAGGCCACAGTCCACCGCCTTGGCACAGAAGACTTTTGAGCATGGAGCCAGAGGATGCAGCTTTGAGAAGATGGAGCTTAAAAGACCACAAAGATCAGAAACACTGGCATAACCACGGAGTGATATGTTTTGGGTTCCTTAAGCATTGAGGTGCTGGTTCGTTTCATTTTCTGCCTGTGCAAATGAAATGTAATCTCACATGGACTAGAATGTATATTTTTTTATTTTTTATTTTTTTAAAATCTTCATTTTCTATTTTGTAGTAGCAGTGTTCACAAGCAGGGAATTTTGGTTTTTTCCCCAGTTTCTAATTTGTTTTAAGTTCGGTTTGCCATATTAGTAAATCAGTTTGTGATTCTTTTTTGTCATAAAAGTTTGTGGGTGTTTTCATGGACATTATTTTAAGAGACATATTTTTGCAAGCAATTTTGCATTTTTATATGCTATTTTCACTCATATATGCACTTTTTCAGATTTCCCATGGTTGTATACATTTTATTTTTGACAGAGAACTGCATTGCAAAATTTAGAGAAATGTGAATTTTGAAGGTTCCTGTGTTTCGGTTCATGCATGTGAATCAAACTGAATTTCTCTCCCATCCCCATGAATCCTTCCAGACTGGAGGGTATTCTCTCTCTCTCTCTCTCTCTCTCTCTCTCTCTCTCACACACACACACACACACACACACACACTCTTTTGGTGAGAACTTTCTTATATTGCAAAACTAAATATCCTTACCTGGATTTCAATTCCATTGAAATCAATGAGATTTCCATGTAAATATGTTTAACATTGGGCCTCTGGGCTGCCAATCTAAATTTTCTGGATTTCTTTCTGAATTTTACCAAGATCCTTCCTGCTCTCATTGATGTTGTTTTCAAGTCTCCCTCAATAATAAGCTCTTAAATTACCTGAAAAGCATCTGATATATGTACTTCATTCATGTTCTTGTCCTTTCCCCAGGGGAACCATATGCTCAGAGCAGTGTTTTGTTCAGCAGGGATTTATAAATCTAGGGTTTAATCTAATTGTGATAACCCTTGAATGAATTAGAATGGTTAGATGTTCTCATTCTTAATTTCATTCTTCGGCTGTTTTTAATTTGAGATATTAAACACATCTATTCTTCTGTATACGTATCTATTATTTGTGCATGTAAATTCCATAAGAATTGATACCAATGCAGACTCTGTCCCTTGCATACTAGCGGCTACCTAGCCAACTAGGTAAGGAAAGAGAGATTTCTTTACTGGTTGTACATGAAAATTGGCATAATATTATTTCATTCTACAAAATTAGATCTATAAATCCATATTTATTCTCTAAATCTCTGGTGCAATTATTGGCTTCTAAGTACTATTTATATAATGTGAATAGGGATTTTTAAGGAGCTGGCAGAGGAATTTGATCTCCTGATCAGCGCTCTGTCTCTTCTTTAGAGACCACTGTCTGAAGAGCAGGCAGAGTTCCTTATCGCTCAATCAGCTTGCTTTATTTGTTTGTTTGCTTGTTTGCTTAGTTATTCAATTATATTCCACCCTTCCTTCCAAAGAAGAAAACTAGGAGATGATGCTGCAGAAGCATCCTTCCCATGGCAGCCTGCAGACCATGGTTTAGGTCCTTGAAGTGATTCTGTAGGGCTTTGATGGAACCATGAATGAGAGCTGGTCATCTGTTCAGACTCACATACTGTGCTTAATGGCCCCGGTCCTGCTGCCTCCCTCAGGTCACCCATGAATGGGGGAAAGCTTTCAAGCAGGAAGTTAAAGCTGATTGCCCAGAGTTAAAGGAGCCCACACATTTGGAGGAGGCTGCCCACTTCAGACTTCATGGCCCATGAATACATGGATGAAATGGTTCAGCAGGGCATGTAGGTAGGGCCAGTGATGGTACTCATGTGAGTATGAATAGGGCTGAAGTCAGTGGGCAACATAGTGCGTGTTAGTCTAAAGTCAAAAGAGAAGTCTAGCCAATGGGTGCTCTTTTGGAGACAGGCTCCATTTTCTGTCAACAATTGTTTCTCAATGTGTGTTATTGTTGTTGTTTAAAAAGTAAGCCACTTTAAATATTTTATAGCAAAACCAGGATATAACTAACCAAGTAATAAGAGACTCTATTTCCTCTTTTGCATTCACATTCTAAATTACTTCATCAAAAAAACAAAAAAATTGATAGGAATTAGAGAGATACTCAGGAGTCAACTGGATTTCATGATATCCTTCTAGAGCCGTTTAGGTTCTTTTATTTTCCACAAGCTTTTGTAAAAGCCTTCATACACAAATTATGTCCTTCTATGAGGTCTACAGAATCATCCCATGACAAAATAGCTGGTGGGCTGAATTTGGCAATCTCTGAAACAAAAATGCATGGAGCAGCACTTAGGCATCCTCACCAACATATTCTTGTCACCTGTGTAACCTTCCATTTCCTTGGGTTTTCTTTCTTTCATACTTTTTTTCCAGAATTATAGGCAAAAATGGAGCCCACTTCATCTATTCAGGAAAATGGGTTGTTCAAACGCCATTACACGCACACACACAAAACCCAGCTATATCGTGAATGCTCCCAGTGGTTTACTGTAGATTATATTATACAGAGCTGTGCATTCAATATGATGTGTTTGTGGACTAATAGTGGATTTTTCAAAAACAACCCTTCCCAGACGCTTGGGTTCTCTAAAATGGAAACAATAATTTAGATCAGATAATTGCTATCAAACTGCTGTTAGCTCAAGGTCAGTACTAAAAATATATGTTCTCACATACAATGTATGTTCGCGTATATTAGGCTGTATTACATCAGCGTAAAACATGACCCCCATATAAATATGATGATAACACAGAATAATGGCTGAATTTCAAAGAGTAATACGCATTATCGAAGATCAGATACCAGGCATCGGGTTGGACAGAAAGTATGTTTTGTGCGCCAGCTATTCATAAAAGAACTAAGAGGGGTTATCCAGTAAATTAATATTATGGAATTATCTTTGATCAGAGACTCTTTTTTTCCTGCCTTCAAGACTGGCATCATTTTTCTCAGAACACATTTTAATTCTAAACATGATGCATTTTCACAGTAACAGAGCCTTGTTTTCTCAATCCATGGAACAGGGAAAAGAAAAAGGGTGTGTATGAAGGAATTGCCAGCTGGGACAGAACAATTATCCACTTACAGAGTATTTGTTTCCAGATGTCCGACAAGCGTCTGTTCTAACTTCTACCCACTTCTTCTCTGAGCAGTGGGACATTCAGGGCAACATCATTGGAGTGATGGAGGCTTTGTTTACAGATGAATAAAAGAAGGTCAGGAAACAATAGTTAGTAAGGGCTGTGATAATGTCACAGCAGCTGACAAGTGAATGTTCAGGGAATATGGCATCACTATTGGGAGAAAATAGGTAAAGTGTTTGAGCCAACAGACCCTGCAGATCTTGTGGGAGAGAGTCTAGAAAACTGTTCTCTTTACCTGCAGGCTCGGAGCAGCCAAGGGGGATTCTCTCACTGTTCCCCAAGCTGAGTCTGACAGAGACATTGAGGTGAAAGGTAGAACATGATGCTCCTCTCAACAAGTGAAGCCAAGGATGCACAACTCCCAGATAGCATGTGGCAGTGATGAGAGAGAGGGGAGTGGGTGAGCAACAAGAGATGGGACGTTAACCTTCTCAACATGTCCCTGCTAAAACAGTATGAGGCCACACAAATCAAGACTGAATCCAGTCAAATTCCAAAATTTAGCATGCTCAGCACACTAGCTGCTTTTGCTAACGCTCAGTGTTCAATACCAAACTCCCCCCTTTGATCAGAACCACCTGGTTTCTATCAAATCCCTCAACAATGCATTTGACTGGGCTCTGTCTGCCTTGCTGAGTTGCTCCCCACTGTTCAGTGAACCCTGGCTTGGCAAAGTATAACTATTCACACCATTCACAAGGATAGTTAACATTTATTTGTTAAGCATATTTTTGTCAGTTGATCCGATGATGGGTTACCCCGTCAGCTTACAAAACACCTTGAAACAATGTCCGAAACAACAATCCAAACAAACTAAAACCAGGCTGCTGCATAACTTGAATAAAGAATAAAATTTCCGCATGCCAATTGCCTCAGCAAGCTTTAAGAACCCATAAATGCCCCTGCAAACAGTTTAAATATGGCAATGATATTGTGTGGCCACTTAAAATCTTTGGTAAAATCTTGGGAGGGAGCTCAATGCAAAATATCATCATTGGCTGCTTTGATCAACTGTGACCTTCCATATTTTAAAAATAAATAGTGGGAGAGGCCCTTGCTAAAAGAAGACCTGTAGCTTGATGCAGCAGGAACGTCTTGGTCAAGGCCACAAGTGATAGTTCCTAAAGCTTATCTCAAGTCTGTCATTATTATTATTTTAGTAGTAATTGGATAACTAACCTTGACTCTGTTTGAAATTCACTTAGTATTTATGAACTTGCTCAGCAACCATTCAGAAAAAGCTTAAATGTTTACTATGAGTTCTATCCCAGCTAATAATGTTGGTGGCACTGCATGCATGCACATATCATATTTCAGGGAGGCTATGACCATTCAGATGTTGTTGGACTAGCTTGGTCATGCTGGCTGAGGCTGCTGGGAGTTGTACTCCAACAACTGAATTTAAAGAGAGATCATCAAGATGCACAGAGAGAGAGAGACTTATCATAGGAGCCAACTCCTAGGGGCCGTGGGGGCTTCAACTCTTGCAATAAAATATCTGAGGGGGCCAGGCCCCCACAAAATTGATGAGCATTGCCATTCAAATGGTGTACATGCACCATGTCATGTGATCTATTATGCGGGGCGGGGCTTAACATCTGTAATACGACTCTATCAAGCTCAATAGAGTAACAGCAAAGGAAACATTCGAATGTAGAAAGGATTTGGCTTTCCTGCCCTAAATAAACTTTGAAACCCAACCATAAAGTTGCTCGTGAGACCCTTAAAACTACATATCACATTGCTAACATAGCAATATGACAAAAACATAACACATTTTCGCAAGCATGTGGTGACATCTTCTTTCTTGGAGGTCCTTCCATCAGTTCATAGGTGAGGGAGTTTTTTCAGCCCAAGGGCCACGTTCCCTCATGGACAACCGTCTGAGGGCAATATGTTTTGCAGTTGGAGTTTGACTTCTTCAAAATCACTTAAGCCTTTTGAGAGACTTCTCCTCAGAAAAGAAGCCTGGAAATATTTCAAATTAATAACATACTGTAGGAAGCAGAACCAAGAACCTGGGCCACCCTCCATTGCCTCACTGAATGTCATTCCCTCTGCCAAGGTTGTTGAAAATAGAATGTATTTACCTTCTTTAAAAAGATGATAAATCCACACTTCTGAGTAGCTCTTTAGTGCCTTACTATTTGCTTATGCCCATGTCAACACAGCTTCAAAGAATAATGGGGCTAGGAAATCGGTTTTGTAACACTATATCCTCAGATAATTCTGCTTCTGGTAAATTCTATATCCTTCCTAGATAAATCTCATAGGAAGTAACCACAATATCCAGGACCAGTACTCATCCTGAAATGGGGGTGGTGGATATGATCAACTGCCTGGCTCAGCTGCTTAGCCTCATTATAATTGCTGTATAGATATATCCTGCCTTACATTATCTGTTGGGTTAGATTGATCATAAGTAGCTGCAAAACCACAGAAATTAGACATGGTAATGACATTCTGTCAGCTGTTATCTGTGTCATAGTGTTTTCTTAAAGAATAACAACCAGAATCTAGAAACATCCATTCTATATTGAATGAACTGAGAGGCATATTGTTAGCAAATTACAGGATTGTGGTTAATCACATTGTTGTAAGTTTAGCCATCTTGATCACAGTGAAATAGTTGTGGATAGCAACTTGGATTTTAAAAAACAAAACTGTTCATGGACTTTGATTTCCCCTTCTGATGGCCTATATAGAATTCATCTCCCTTTCTTCCAGCTCATAAAGTAGCTGACCAAAGCTTCCATGGATAGAAAGATGGGATCCTGGAGGTGGGAGCTAAAATTGCCAGTTGATCATTTCCAACAGGCTGAGTAGACAACAATCTCTTTGAAAATTTAAGTTCTAAAAAAATAGCTACCATGGCAGACATTTCTCATTTGCCTTCTCTTCCTAGGTTGGATCCATCCACATTTTCTCACCCTACTCCATCCCAAGAAATTTGGTGAGGTATCAGTGGTTGAAAGTTAGATACCCTTTGCTACAGTACAGTCATTAACTCTCCTTACCTTCAACACATCTTTTCCTGTCTTTGGTCATCAAAAGCCATTCAAATAGAAACACCTTACCCTGCTTCCAGGAGACACTCAGAATTCACACAGATGACCAATGGCCCAGCATGAACTCTCTCAATTTGGCTTGGTCACCACCCCAATTTAAAGGAGATTTGAGCACACATCTGGTGCATTTGTATGTTACAAACACCGGTGTGCACCCTCAGACACAGACTTTGGGAAATCTCCAGGGAGAAGTGTGTTCGCCACTCCAGGGCAGCCACTGACAATGCCTAAGGCTACAATCATAATTCTATCCATGAAATCAAATGTACTTACTCCTGAGTAAATACAGTTAGTGTAAGAGCAATACATTACAGAAAAGCAGCCGCAAGTAGGGTTTTAGAGGTTTATTTCTGCTTGCCGCCTGTTCGGAATAACTTGGTTTTCCCTCTCATTTATTAATCTCATTTATTGGGGTACTGTTTCCCTGCCCCCACTTCCTTCCTTTTGTAATGAGGAATCAGAGCTAAGCACTTTTCAGTAATTCTAGCAGCAGCAGCAGCTTTTCTTCATCTTGGCTAGCTTACAACACCTTTTATAATAAGGATCTTGTGGGCAGCAAAACACCGGATATTCAAACTCTCCCAAAGGATCTATTCTGCTATTGCTGTGCGTGCATAATGGAGGATGAAGGATATGTTCCCTTGATCTTTAGCACAGTAAAAAGAAGAAATCAATTATTATGTCTGACTTTCTACCAATGTGCTGCTATTAATTACACTTAACAGTTACAGGACTCACACGCACACGTCCCATGGAAGATATTCCCCCCCCCCACACACACACCTCTTTTCTTCGTATTTTTTTTTTAAAGCAGAGACTCTGGGAGCCAACATAAGCCTAAATGTTACAGCTGAACGGCAACAAGAAATCCTTTCCTAAAATAGACGTTTGCGCTAATGAGGGTATGAAAAATATGCTTAATTGACAACAAAGCTTTATTACAGCCCAACCCTCCCTCTTGAGACTCGGAAAGGAAGTGGGTTTCTTCTGTTAGGATTTTACAGTTTGTTTTCTCATTTCGCTAAGTAGTCGTAGACTAATATTAGACAGGGTCTTCTAAATAGCTTACAATGATGAAGTGTTCACTTCCCCCATTGTTTGCTGGGAAGTCATTATGGTATCATATTGTGAGCCATTGGCATTGGCATTAGTACCTAATAATTAAGCACATTTCCAGAATTATTTTAAGAAACATCTCAGCTTAAATTGTTATAAATGTATATACCCAGTTCCTCAGTTGTATGAATGACTAATTATGCCTAAGTCGGGGAGTTCTTGAATCCTGTCAGAGTGAACCTGTCCAAACAAATGGAGCCTTCCAGGGTGTTACGGAGATGAAAAACCAGACAAATCTCCTTCTTGTCCCAAGGTGGAAAGAAGCAGATCCAAAGGGAGTGGGGGGGGAGCAAAACTGCATCATCGGACAAAAACAAGACAGTAAGGTACAGAAAAGGGCAATCAAAGTGAGCAAGCGGTTGGAGCATTCTCCCTGCAAGGGAAAGCTAAAAACATTTGGGATTATTTATCTTATAGAAGGAGAGACAGCTAAGGGGAACCTGTTGTTGTTTAGTTTTTTAGTCGTGTCCAACTCTTTGTGACCCCATGGACCAGAGCACGCCAGGCACTCCTGTCTTCCACTGCCTCCCGCAGTTTGGTCAAACTCATGCTGGTAGCTTCAAGAACACTATCCAACCATCTCATCCTCTGTCATCCCCTTCTCCTTGTGCCCTCCATCTTTCCCAGCATCAGGGTCTTTTCCAGGGACTCTTCTCTTCTCATGAGGTGGCCAAAGTATTGGAGCCTCAGCTTCACGATCTGTCCTTCCAGTGAGCACTCAGGGCTGATTTCCTTAAGAATGGATACGTTTGATCTTCTTGCAGTCCATGTGACTCTCAAGAGTCTCCTCCAGCACAATTCAAAAGCATCAATTCTTCGGCGATCAGCCTTCTTTATGGTCCAGCTCTCACTTCCATACATCACTACTGGGAAAACCATAGCTTTAACTATGCGGACCTTTGTTGGCAAGGTGATGTCTCTGCTTTTTAAGATGCTGTCTTAAAGGGGAACCTGTAGGTGTTTGCAAAATTATGCATGGTGTAGGATTCTTCTGCTTCTTCCTCATTGTACTAGAAGTTGTGGTTGGTCATTGAAATGGAGTGGAAGTAGACTGGAAATCTGAAAGTGAATGGAAACATCTCAGCCATTTTTATCAGGGGGCAGAAGAATTTTTCAAACATTTTTGGGAAGGAGGGGAGGGGCTTACCAGGAAAGCATCAGTGGCATTACATGTTTTGCTACAAAAAAATCTCTCAGCCATGCCACTTTCACAGGCACATTTTCTGAGGACATGAGAGAGGGCCTTCTCAGTGGCTGCTCCCCCTCCACAGGCGGCTAGACTGCCCCCTTCTCTACTTTCCTTTCGCCAGCAGACAAAGACTTTTGTTTTGACTGGCGTTTGGCCACTAACTGGGTGTTGTGACATGGTCTTCTGACAGTGAATGTTATAGTTCTATCTGTGTGTGTGTGCACGTGCACACACGCGCGCACACACACACACGCTTTTATAGGGTTACTTATTTAATTGTTTTTAAAATATTTCTATTGATTGTGTTTTTATTTGTGACTCTTGCAATGTAAGTTGGGAGGAAGGTGAAAAATAAACTTAAAAATAAAAATCTTCTTTAGCAATTGCCTCAAGCAGTGACGACGCTACAACAGTTGTAGCCAGCTGGGTTGGTCAGTGGAAGCCACCATTTTACACAAACACACACACACACCCCATACACACACCGTGCCTCAAATGATGTTTTGCCCTCACACAGGTGTCTTCAATAAAGCAGGCTGCAGGCCTGTTGTAGTTTTGTGGCAGTGGCGCAACTAAGTCTGAGGATGAAAACATTTGTTGAGGGAGGAAAGCTAGTCTACTGCTTTTACCTCATAAGATATTTCTCCCTGAGAATTTTGAGAATTTCTTCCCACCTGCCTTCCCAGGCCCCTGCTTCTTCTCAGACACAGATAGATAGCATGTCCAGACAACCTGTTTATTGAGCTTTGTCTCTGATTTGCTTGCAGGAAGATTATACGATGTTGGCTATTGAATGACCATTAAATCCTGATTTGTTTGTGGGTGGGTTAGATGACATTGCATCAAACCAGTGTTATCCCACACTTTCCACTGCATTTTCCCATCACTTTTCTTATCGTGAAAAGTCCAATCTTTTGGAGAAGCGAGTTTGTTGAACAAGAGTCTCCATCGACTATAAATGAGAAACCTGAATTTGCTGTTACGTGATTGAATCCCATCTGAAAATAGTGACAGTCTGTAAGTGCTCATATCGATCGATCAAAAAGCATTCACTCTTGAGTCAACATTATAATGATCTGATTCAATTTCCCTCATTTTTATTAATTTCTTTTTTAAATAAAACAAGGGCAACGTGAACACCAACATATATTGTTTTGCAATGCTCTTATTTTTACTTTGCTTTGCATTGCTGTTGCAAAACAGAGCCTAAATTACCCCCTATAACAGTGCTTAGCTCACAGATGCAAAGTTGGTATTTCACCATTCCACATCGCAAATGTCATTTTTTTATATTTTAAACAAAAGGATGTTCATTTAGATAACCCCATGGAAAAATCAAAACTCTGCATGTAAATTTTCTGTCCTTAACTAAATATCTGGGGATGTTCAGGGAAGAATTAATTGGTAGCAACCAAAAAGAAAAAAGAAGTACTTTCAGTGCCCCTGTGAATAATTTATAGCTGCTTCCTTTTCAACAAAAGAAAATGTTGAATGTTTTTGACAATAGCAGGTACATAATTGTTTTATGCTGGAGGCATTTACAGTAACTCATTCATTATGTCATCTTGCTAGTTTTCATGGCATTTATTCATTCTCTTAGTGGGTGTATTTGAATGACAAGTAAGAGAAATAAGCTCTCGTAAATGGAAGCTGAGAGACAGCCTGCAAAAGTGGACACTCAAGGAATATATTTATATATATACATATATATATATATATATATATATATATATATATATATATATATGATTTCTCATAATCTTCTTTTTCTGAGTGTCCACACTTACATACTGTCTCTTGGTTTCCTTTTATAGGAGCTTTTTATTGCTTGTCATTTAAAGACACTCATGATGGATGTCTCTACACCTTGGGTTAGGTTATAATCCTCCTCTGTGCAGAAACAATGCCCTTTCATGAGGGGGGGAGGAGCTATTCATAGGGTTCCACAAAGCCCTGTTTCTCCTCTCATGCACAGGGACATGCATGCAAGCAACATGCCCAGGCAGCAATGAGTGGTCTGTACATGCAGGTGGCGCTGTGGGTAAAACCTCAGTGCCTAGGGCTTGCCGATCGTATGGTCGGCGGTTCGAATCCCCGTGGCGGGGTGAGCTCCCGTCTTTCGGTCCCAGCTCCTGCCAACCTAGCAGTTCGAAAGCACCCCCAGGTGCAAGTAGATAAATAGGTACCGCTTTATAGCGGGAAGGTAAACAGCATTTCCGTGTGCTGCGCTGGTGTTTGCTCGCCAGAGCAGCTTCGTCACGCTGGCCACGTGACCCGGAAGTGTCTCTGGACAGCGCTGGCCCCCGGCCTCTTAAGTGAGATGGGCGCACAACCCTAGAGTCGGACATGACTGGCCCGTACGGGCAGGGGTACCTTTACCTTTACCTTTACATGCCCTCCAGACCTCAACTCATGACACTTGGCTGACCAGAAGAAGCTTAGGCTGGAAGAGTTGTGTCTGGCCCTCTCCCCACACATCTGATCTCTGTAATGGTCCACTGCAGCTCAGGTGTTGCATGAAAAGGTCCCATTTTCAACCCCAACCATCTCTAGGTAGGACTGGTAGAGATTCCTGCCTACCAATCAGTGTAAGCAATACTGAGTGAGAAGGACCAATGGCATAACTCTGTGTAAGGCAGCTTCATATGTTTCTGTATGCACACTCATGCACAGGCAGTAGAGGCAGAAGAAACTTTTTAGGATCTGTGAGGATCCTTTTGCACATGACCACTATACCCACATGGGAAGGATTGTACCAGATACTTGTTTGAGGGTAGGGGTGTATGCCTATGACATGTACCTAAAAATATACAGTAATGTGTGAATGTGAGAAACAAATGTCTGAAAGTACATTTTTGGAACAGATATACATTTGACAAAGAGCTATAATAACCTGGCACCCACTATCAATGGTAAACTTCAGTTTGTTGCTGTGCCATGTAAGGGAATTCTTGTTCCTAAAGAAATGTTACATAAAAATTGCTAAGGCATATATGTTTGTGAGGGAGTCAGACATGGGTTGAGGCTTCCAAGGTTGCTGTGTATTTTTAATGTGTCTGCCTTGCAGGTAATACATCTTCATCAGTGAGATCTGGGATAGCTCCATTTTCTATTAATATGCTCTCCCGGTGCTTTTAGAAAGCTCAGAGTGGCTTATATTGGGCTCCTGGTGGTCTCCCATTCAGGCACTACTACGGCATCAGGGGTTCCCCCTGTTCCTCATTAGAAAAGAAAATCATGCCCTATAACTTCATGTTAACTTGGGTTATTACAGGTCTCTTAGGGTTCTTGGGTAATGGCTTTTTGTTCCACATTTGCTTGACCAAAGACTTACACTTTGTAAAGAGTAGACAGCCAGTCTCCATAACACACTGCCTCAGCCTTCATCGTTTTATTTCACGGAGTTCCTTCCCTTTAGTAGTTTTATTTCTTGCCCTTTTATAAACCGAGAAACATCTTATCTTAACAGCTTAACTCATTAGTTTTGAAGAGTTTGCTGAATGCTGATATTTGACATTAAATTTCCTGTTTCGTTAATAGCTATCAGGCTTTCCACATTTGGACATACATCAGGACAGATTCCAATTATCTCCTATTTCTTTGAATCATAATGTCCTTGTGCCTTGGCCCTTATGCAGGTTGTATTAATCTGATGCTTCTTCAAAGGTACAATCAGTCAAACAGAGTATCTGTTGTGTGCTGTTTTCTCTGATAATGAGTAATTCTGAATAGCATAGTATAAATAAAACAGAAGAATTATCCTAATGTCAACCCAGATATACAACATTCCATTTATCCCACATGCCACTTCCCTTTCTTCTCCCACTCCTAAATTGCATATTTAGGGTGCATCTGCCCTACATAGTTTTAGAATATTGATCGGCTCATTCCTCCCTGTGTACTTGGGATGAGACCACTCTTCAGACTGAGCAGGTAGACAGGCTGTTGATCCAACATACTAGGCACCACTTTGTACCTTTCTAGTTTCACTGTCTCAGTCTTGCACTTCCTGATATATTTTCTAACAGTCCAAACTGGACTCAAGGCGTGTGTGTGTGTGTGTGTGTGTGTGTGTGTGTTGATGCACTTGAAGGATTCAATAGAGTTCCACATGGTGCCAGGTGACCAATCTATTAGTGGCGATTATAAGATCTCTGGGTAGGGACTTCATAACTTTTGCATGCTATCTTCTTCTTCTTTCTTCTTTGGCAATCATTCATAGCTGAGTAAAGGTTGTCTTCCATGAACATGGTCGTAACAGTGAATCCATAAGTGCCTGTGGAGGCCAATTCTGGATCCACACGTCCTTCCACAGTGGGGACATAGGTTTCCAGGCAGGAGTTGATCATGGTGAGGGTTTGCCAAATGTGCCTTCCTTTTAGCACGTTTCTCCCTTTCGTCCTGAGTTCGAGCATCTTCAGAGTCCATGACACCTTTGGTAAAGGTGTCGTTTGGTAACTTTTGCATGCTATACAGCACCTAACACATTATTAGTGCTTTGCAAATGCGTGCAAATTTCTGGGCTCAAGACCAAAAAATTACAAATAAAAACCTGCAATCAATACTAATACTAACAGGGGTAGTCAACCTGGTCCCTACTGCCCACTAGTGGGCATTTCAGGATTCCAGGTGGGCGGTAGGGGGTTCTATGGCACATGTTACTGCAGCACTGGTGGGCGGTAAGGTAATTTTACCATCAAGAAAGATGCATTAGTGGGCGGTAGGTATAAAAAGGTTGACGACCCCTGAACACTAAGAAGTGGCTGGTGGGGTTGCATTGCTTTCCTGTCTTTTCCACATGTTGCTGCTGCTTACCTAGAGGGGTGGGGCAAGGCAGCAGAGCCAATCTGATGCTCCACACCATGCACACATCACATGGAGCTCCTGCTGCCTGTCCTTTCTCCCTCTTGCTATATGGTAGTGTCATGTGACATTGGGAAGACAGGAGACCAATGCAGCCTCACCTGCACAGCCGTGCCAGCTGCTATTGCTAATATTGCTCCTACTCTTAATAATAATAATAAATAAGTCTCAGGTTCTCCTCCCTCCCCAGACATTCTTGTGTTACCAGAGCAGCACAGGGTGTGGCTGCAGACAAGACACAAGAATTCGGCTACAGGTGATTGTTTTTGAGGGATGGTAAAAGTGCCGTTTTACTTAACACAGTATTTATATATCACTTCCTAGCCCTGTGACCTACAACACCGTGAACTTAAGACTGCTATCTTTTGTTTCGACTTAGGACTCTGCTTAGGTGTTTTTGGTTTTCCATGCTGCTCATTATTTTCCTATTCTCATTCGCTATTTCATAATTATGAACATCCAGTCCTCCGAGCCAACAAAACAACAGACACTCGGGCACATATTAAATGTAATTTGGAAAACTAATGTAGTCTGCCCACCTCTGATTATGACAATGTTGTAAGTGCATTCTCTGAAATCCAGGTTTTAACCAGAAATGTTAGTCAGTGGTACATGGATTCAAAACTAAACATACAATGGGCTAGACAGGGATTGTCAGCCTGTCATTATAGTGCTGGCTGTTAACATCCACAATTAAGGAAGAGTACATATCAATTATTATTTGTCTGGAACATGAACTTCCCGGAGCATGAAAGGAAAGGATACAGCCTGCGTTTCTGTCTCCTATCTTCAGCTAATTAGTGCTGTTTTTAATGGCTTCATCTACCCAGGATCAATTGTCTAATGGGGAATGGTTCTCTGCCAGTTAATAAGGTGGGGAACTGTATAATGTGATTATGTCTGGCTCCAAAATAGTGCTTCAAATAACACTAAAACAATCATGTGATGAAATAAATAGACGGTTGCAGCAATGTTGGCTAATTCTGGATGGAAAGGGGGCAGAGAAATGCTAGCACTTCAGTTCTGCTTCTACAGAAGTTTTTTTTAAAAAAACAACTTCTTTATCAGAATTGTGAAACAAGGGAGCAAATGGGTTTATATCAGGGATGAGGAACCCTTTTCGGAACCATGGGTTCATTCATTCTGGAGGGTAAATGCCGGTGCAAGATGGGGCCAGAGGCCAAAATGAGTGAAACCCATAGGTGTGTCTATTAGCTTTGTACAGTAGATTACATTCCAACTACACATAAATCAGAGATTTCTACAAATACGAATCTCCATCCAGGCAAAGGATAAGCAAGATCACAGTTCAAGGGCACATTCCAGCTAGGAAGAAACATTTGAGAAGGGCATGGAGTGGGACAACTAAGGGTGCAACCTGAGAAGGGGACATGGTCTAGGCATGGTCTCACAGTTCATTTTGAAAACCAACGGGCTGTTTCAGCTCCCATTTGCTCCCTAAGCAAAGGAACGGTATGTCTCAGAATGTGCCTCTTCTCTGCCAGCCATGCCTGAACTTCCTTCTTCCTGCTTCAGTTCATTTTTCTTTAAAGTGCTTTCTTCCCTAGCTTTAAACAAAACTTCATTTCAAAAAGCAGGAATGGTGACCCACCCAGGCCCCAGATTTTTTTGGGGAGTTGTACACTGAAATGGTACTTAGAATAATGATTAATCCATATCCTCTAACATTTCTCTGATGAAAACAGGGACGTCCCACTCCATAATGATAATTTTACTATTTATACCCCACACATCTTACTAGGCAGCTTTCAACATATATAAAAACATAATAAAACATTAAACATTTTTTTAAAAAAACCTTCCCGATACAGGATTGCTTTCAGACAGCTCGGGGGGTCAGATAACTCCATACCTTCCAGTATTTCTCCAATGTTCTCCATCCTACCATATCTTCCAACATTTCTCCAATGTTCTCCATCCTACCATATCTTCCAACATTTCTCCAATGAAAATAGGGACATCCTAAGGAAAAGTGGGACATTCCAGGATCAAATCAGAAACTGGGACGGCTTCTCTAAATCAGGGACGTCCCTGGAAAATAGGGACACTTGGAGGGTCTGTTAATCCAGCCATGGGTGTTTAACAAACCTTAGCAGGAGGAATGTGAATGGGAAGGGCTGTTCCCCACATTCTAAAAAAAAAAAATTCTGCAACAATAAACCAGTTTGTGGTTTCACTGCTCAAGAGACTGAACATTTTAATTTTCTATTACTAAATTGCATTTGGTACCAATGTAGAGCTGTGTCTGTACAAAACAATGGCATGTATAGTGTGTTTAACTTTTTTATTGCAAACAGGTATTTTTGCCTATTGTATTCCAAAGGCCAAAAAAAAAAAAAGAGATAAGCAACCTTTACTTTTTAGCGTGGGAAATAATGAGTGTAAATGGGATACAGAACTCTCATGTGGGATTTCTGGGATACAGAAATATCTATGGTTTTGTTATTGACATTATGAATGGTCCCTCAGTTGGCCCACCTGAAGAGGTTGCTGGATAATATTCTGTTACAAGGAAATAATGTGGTAATTAAAACCAGGAAACACAGTACGGGCAACTCCCTTTCAGTGTTTTTAGCCAATGGGTGAAGTAACAGCTATGATTGATTAGCGTTACAGAGAAAGATTAGAGCTACACACACAGTAGGGAAGACCTAAATGAACCAGGATGTCTAGACCATGGGATTGCTGATACCTATGTAGATACACATATCCTGAGCAAGTGTGAGAACAGTGCAGTTAGACTGATGTGAAGTGGGAAAGGACTCTATTGAGCTCAGTAGGATTCTTTGCATGTGGACCCTGTGCTCATGCTTCACTGGATCAAACCTTATTGTGTATCTGCATTGCATCTTATCAGTTATATGCAAGAAGTATCAGACCCAGATATTGTTGGATTCTAACTCTTATCATCCTCAGCCCACATAGCCAATGGTGCAGAATGATGGAAATTGTAGTCAAACAACATCCAGAGAGCACCCTATTGATTACCCTTGCAATAAGTTTAAAAAACAACAAGACAGCTATTATATGTCAACTGACAGATATTATTCAATATCATTGCATGCCAACCATCAAATCCTGTGGTATATGGTATACCACTTGACGCAAAGCTATCTTCTGAAAATCCATTTGAATGCTTATGAAGGGCTCCTGAATAGAAAGAAAATAGCTGATAGGCAACTTGTTCACCACCTTTCTAGAAGTTCCCTCATTTCCCTCTGCCTCAGAGGTGAACCGCTAAAAAAATACTAAATAAATATGAAAGATTGTGGTATATGCTAATTTCTAACATCATCTCATGGTTGATTTGGTTGCTTGTATTAGTCTGTCATCTTCTATGCTTCCACCATTCTGGTTGATTAATTGCACTTGCTACTTAATCACAATATCTCTCTGTGGAACTTCAGCAAAGCAATGTGTAAACATATGTTAATCACAGCCTTGCATAAATCTCTCCTTCAGCTTAATGCCAGTCAGTGTTGCCCTTTCTAGCCCCAAACTACACTGGATTGTAACCTACAGGAGTCTCTGCTGACAAGAGGAGAAAGACTGCAAGCCACTTACTTTGGATCATTTATTTACAGCAGTTTCATATCTTAACTCAGTAAAATAATGTTTGATTTAGCTGGAAACTAATAGTAATGATGCTGAGATAGAGGTGGCTGCTGAAGCGAATCCCCCCAAATTCATCTGGCAGACAGGGCTGTATGTACTTTGCCACTCCCAGCGATAACACTGGTTGTAGCTGTTAAGTTGTGGGTGAACATATCAGACGACACAGTGATTCTTCAAACAGCTCTTGTTTATTCACAGGCCAGAACAGAACTGAACTGAAGGGTTCAGCCAGCCTGCTTATATAGAGCCCCACTAGAACGCAACAGTAACCATTTTCTGTAACTATCCAATCACTGAATGTCACTTTCAATCCCTTATTTGCATATGTGGACCTGAGTGAAATCTATCTACAGTATCCCCCTGCTGGCCCAGGGTGAGAACTTCAGTACATAACAGTAGCCCTGGAAGGGCTGTAGCTCGGTGGTTGAGCATCTGCTTTGCATCTTGGCATACAGAAGATCCCAGTTTGAACAACCCAGCATCTGCAGGTGGGCCTATGAGAGGCCCCTGCCTCAAAACCCTATAGTGCCACTGCCAGTCAGTGAGGGCCACTCCGTACTTATAGACCAACAGTCTGACTTGGTGTTAGCTATTATTATTGCTTATTAAATTTGTATACTGTCCCTCATCCAAGATCACAGGGTGGTTCACAACATAAAAATACAAGATAAGAACAAAAATAATGTATAATGCTGCTTGTTCATTTGTCTGAGAGGAGTAGGAGGACAAACAAGTCTCTACTCTGCACACTATTCCTATTTCCACCCCACCCCCCAAAGAAAGAAACAGTCACTGGCATGATTACTCCTTGTTTGACAAGGTTGCACAATTCATATGGTTGGATTGGGTCCAGTGCATTTTTCTAGCGTGAACTATTTGCAGTTGTCAACTACTATAAGCAGCAATCAGAGCGATTTTTATTACAACCAAGGCCCACTAATTGTTCATATGGCATATCTGATATGTCTTGAAATGAAACTTTGAACTGAAGAGCAATTTGAGACTGGAGCTATCAAGAAAGTCTAAAAAAAAATAACAAGTATACCCTTTGTTCATTCTTCAGTATTCCCAGGGCTCCCTAGAAGATCCACTTATTTTATGTAATAATCTGTTGTCCCCAAATCAAGCTTATAATCAGGGTTGATTTTTTTTCCCAGCCGGAACTCACTAGATCTCAGTTCTGGAACCTCTCAGGTAGGCACCATTGCCATTATAAGAGAACAAGGGAGGCATCAATGGCAAGTTCTGGCATCTCTTTTTCTAGAAAAATAGCACTGCTTATAATGGAAGATATTACTAGGCAAATTGACATACCAGCAATTTATGACTTCAATATGTCACTTTGGTATCCTTTCTTGAAGGCAGAATATCAACTTGAAACAATAACGTGCATTTCTAAATTGTGTCAGCTTGGGAAGATTTGTCGTGCTTCTGCATTTCCAGACCTTTCAAGAAAGACAATATGAGGGCTCTGAAAAGCCACTGCTACTGTGTCCCTACATATCTAGGTTATAATCTGCATTCTTGCATATATTCAGCATGTCACTGACCAGAAACTGGTCCAAATGCCTCCATATGCATCAGTTTGAGTGCCATTCTGAGACTACTGTTTAGTGCTCACAAGCAGACCTGCCAGACTTTGTGAGCAAACTCTGCCTCTTCCAGTCGCCACCTCACCATAGATATTTAAGCTTGACCAAATGTTGCATGTCAATAAATGCATCCCAGCATACCATGAAAGTGTAGGGGCCCTGAGGGGTAAAAATCTTCAGAAATGTTGAAGCATTTGGGAAATTGCTTTCATTTTTTTCCTAGTGGAAAATAAATCATAAGAAAAAAATTAAATATATGCAGTATTGATCATCTTGTCAAATCTAAACTCACCATACTACTTTAAAAATATGTATCATGCATAACAAAACACATAAATTATAAATGGATATATTTATTAAACGTAAGGATAAAACTATTTCATTCAAAGAAAACTTTAAAATATATCCATTTATTTATAGATATAGATTTTATAGTACTTTAGTATCTTGTCGTCGTCGTCTCCCCACCCCCACCCCAGTTTACACCTATGTTTTTCTATTTGGAGCAAATAAAGGCTTCTGAAGTTTATTTTCAATGGGAAAACAATAAGAGGAGAAAATAGTTAACCCGTAACATAGTCTTGCTGGTCTGCAACACAGTGAGAGAGTAGTTTCTATCTACAAAAGTTTAATCATGACAGAGATGCATTCATTCATTTATGTTGTTGCATCTAGTTTAGTAATTGTGTTTTGTAATCCGAACAAATGAGGCAGCAATGCTATCATGACTATTGTTACAATATTTTAATTGAATTACATCCAAGGAGAGACCAATTCTGTGATCATGCTCAGTTGCAGCACTCTTCTTTTGATGGGGGACTGTAGCTCAGTTCTAGAGCATCTGCTTTGCATGCCAAAGGTCCCAAATTTAATGTCTGGCATCTCCAGTTGCATTCAAACCCTGGAGAGCTGTTGTCAGACAGTATAGAGGACAGTGAGATAGATGGTCCAATTCAGTATAAGGCAGCTCCCTATGTTCCTTCTCTGTTTCCAAAAACACCTGCATGTTCAGGACGGTGGCCAATCTGGAACATGAATGACTGTGGAGTAGGAAATTCAGTTCAAATGTTTTACTAAGCAATTGTTTCCTTCTTCAACCCTTGGTGTTTTTTTCTGGGGGACAGGTTGGTAAAGTGAGCCTAGCATGTTTTGAACAAAAACACTAAGGAGCTGAGCATGAAAAACAAGATTATTTAGTTCAGGACAGCAGAGTCCATATTACATATTCAAGGACAGCAATGAAGGCAGCATCATAACTAGAAAGACATAACCAGGGATGATATTCTGATGTTTGAAAACACACAGAGAAAGAGAGAGGGGGGAAAGTATTTTTTCCTGACCTTTGCAGACTTGGAAAGGAGTTGTTGTTCATTAATGAATCACCTTCTGCACACATCTGAAGGCGGTCTACAAAATTCAGGAAAAAACCAATTTAAAAGAATGCAGAAAATAACAGCAGATAAATTTAACAATGGTGCCAAGCAGACACCTATGACAGAGACCTATCCACCACATGGAGTGATAATGCAAGGATGGTCCTGAAGGCAGCCAGATGTTCATGAGCTGTGGAAGGAGAGGTGCAAGAAGCAGAAAACAAGGCTCTAAGGAGGTGTGTGGAAAAGGGAACCGTTCTGAGGGCAGACTAGAATCTTGAGGTGAGGAAGGAATGCTGGAGAATCCAGAGGAAAAGAAGTGTATTGTAATCCTGGCATATGGAAGCAATTAGAGACTGGGGTGTGTGCAGCTTCCCTTGCGTTGGGTGGTCCTCACAAAGGTGATTACCTGGTGAATATATAAGAACTGATCACTTAACAAAGAGGGACCCACTGATTTACAGTGTGTGGCATCAGGTACTTCTGGGAATCCCAGGTTTCTCATGGCTGATTAACAGGTGGTACCATGAGGCATGAGGAGGAATGGGGTAGAAATGCTAGTTATTTCACATTTAAAGGTGAACCTACCTAATTCACACTTCACGAAAGAATATGTGAACTGAAATCCAGCCACCCTTCGAAATTTGCGCTTCTTCGGATTTTGCAGCACAGTTTTTCAGCCAGTTAATGCGTACAAAGATACATATATCAGGGTAAAATGAAATCCAGGGCAGCTGCTAGCAGTCAGAGTAGCCAGTACTATGCTAAATTGACCCATGATCTGACTCTGTTTAAAGCAACTTCATACAACTGCAAGTTCTTCCTATGTTTGTCCCCAGTTAAAGAGACAGTCAGCTCTTGTCTGAGGGCAGACAAGAATCTTGAGGTGAGGAAGGAATGCTGGAGAATCCAGAGGAAATATTATATTTATAAGAAACTGAATAGTCCTACCTTTATCAAGCACTGAACACACCCTGATCTAAATTTATATGTGGATAGCAAGGCCATAAATAAGGAAAGATTTATTATCCATGTTCAGGTATGTCAGAGCATTTTCTCCCTTGATAAAGCCTTGTACACTAAACTTTAAACACAAGAAGTCAACTCTTATTTTAAAAAGCCAACCTTATTAAAGAAAAAATGGTTTCACATGAAATTGCAGACAGCCCTTGCCTACCTTCATTTCAATGGCACAAACTGTTAACAAGCATGGTCATAAGATCTCATCATTTTTCTCTCTCTTCAGCTTTCTCCCTAAGCCTTGAAAAAGCTAAGTCTTTTCCTCTGAATAACTGAAAAGTTTTTTCTGTGTTTTTGTTTTTTTAAAAAAACAAAACCTTAAAAGTGCAACAGAATTTTATTCTGGTTTCCTAATGTGTTTAACATCTCATAGGTTCTCTTTGGTAGACAAAAAACTTTGAAGAAGTTGTTTTGACTTTCCTGCTGGTGGTACAGATCATGTTTTCCCCTTCAAATAACATCAAAAGTCAGCATGAATACTACCTGAGTATGCAGAATGTATTTAGTGTTGCCAGTATTGTTAAGTATTTTTAATCCATGGTCTTTAGCAAAGTTTATAACACTGCAGAAAGCCAGAGTAAAAAATCTGTTCTCAGCTTCAAGAAACTGAATAATGCTTTTCCCAGATACGGGATGGAATTCTAGAGCAGGGGTTGGAAACTTCAGGCCCATGAGCCAAATGCAGCCCTTCCACATCTTTGCTTGGTCCTTAGGACTTTGCCCAGGCCACAACTTCTCTCACTAAGTCATACCCTTCACTGGCCCTGCTTGGCAGCCTCCTTGACTGTTTTATCTTGGCTGAAATGTTTCCTCGGACCTTGATCACGCCTCTTGCTTCCCTGGGTGGAGCCTACTGTACACAGGTAAACTTTACATTCATTGCTCTGCTCACAGCCAAAACTCAGATGAGAATGATGACCCACGTGAAGAACAACGTTTGTTTGCTACAATGCCCCTCCTCCAAATCACTGTGATTGGAGTGCGCTGTGAAAACAATTCACTGTGGTTGAAAGCTAGACCTGGCTGTCAAAAAATAAAATGTCTCCCTGCCCTCCCCTCCCCACTCACCGTTTAACTCCTGCACAAGTATTCTGGGGGCCTGACATTGCATTGCACCAGAGTTGCTGGGGTCCCAGAGGCATTTTGTGGATATTCAAGAGTTGGTGTGAACAGCAGCGCTTGCCACCTAGACCAGCTATTTTTGCTGAGCTGCCTCACACCACCAAGGTAGGAGAAGGGAAGGATGCTGCCACCGATGACCCCCCACCCAGGGGGCACAAAGGACCCTGCCAAATTTGGCACCAGCCCTGCCCTTGGCAGTGCCCTTTCCTTCTTCTGTTCTGAGTCATTCAGTGATGGGAAATGAAGTGATGTATGTGAATATACCAACCAGTCCCTTTTCTTCTAATGCAAATCTTGCCTCTCTGTCAGCTCTCATTTTGATCACGTCTTCTTTTTGTGAGAACTGTCATATTGACTCTTGTGTCTTTTGTGATATATCTCGTTGTGCTGTTTACTTTATGTAAACATGAGGCTGCATAGCAGAGCAACGGCGGATCAGTTTGGAAATGGTGCGCCCTGAACAGAAGACTCTGACATGCATGTAAATTCCGTGAAGGAGGCAATTTACATAGAAAAAATGTATAAAAGCCCTCAAGCATGATATTCAAGTCAGAGCAAAATGAAACACTTAGCGAGGCTGGAATTCCGAACACAGAGATGAACTATAGCAAGCTAGTAAGACTCTAGAATTTATCTTTCCTAAAGAACTTGATCTTGATATGGCAGGTGATTCTCTCCTGAGGCAATAATTAATTCTGCTGCTGGGTTGGCTTGAATCTCTCCAGAGCAGAAACTTCAATTATGGCAACTATGTCCTAAATTTATGATACATCTATGACATAACAAAGCTTTATCCTGCCAAAATACCTTTACACCTCAGGCACTTACAGATAGGGAAACCAGAGAGATTGGGTAGTAAGTGCACCTCATATTGGTATGGCCAGTGGCGCTTGTGAAACATACTGGCCCATGTGAATCCTTCACATTGCAAATCTCTTGTCAATGAAAAGATCTGTTCTGCCTTGAAATACTCAATGGGCCCCTGAAGTTGGAAGGGACATATGTACAAAAGTAGATTCACTGTGAAATCTTCTCAGGTGACGATCAGTACTTCTAAGCAGACACAAGAAATAGGCTAAGTCTCTGTACGTACAAGCTTCGTGGGGGGCCGAATGAACTTTGCAAATAAGCAACCGTCCAATTGGTCAGTTCAAATGAGCAAGAGTGAGGTACATTCGCAACAGATCTGGTGCTAAATGAGCTTGAGAACCTTTTGGGGTACAATGGTTTGCTTTAGGACATTGTTTATCCTGCCTTTCCAAGTTGCTCAGGGTGTGTGACTGGTTTCTCCCTACCTATTTTATGCCCAAAACAGTCTTGTGAGCCTATGTGTTAGACTATGAAGGTTTTACTCTTCCAGGACCATCTTGTGAACTTCATGGCTGAATGGGGATTTCAACCTGAGTCTATCCAACATACGTCAAATGCTCTAACCATTAAACTAAGACTGGCTATACTAAAAATTCATTATACAATCACTGTGTACATCTTCATATTAGGGAGTTTGGGATGACCCTCCTGCAAATGTTGAAAAAACACATTTCACTGGCTGGGGCCTTAGATTGCTGTCCCATAGCCTCACATTTAGAGAACAATAAAATAGCATGGGAAATTCTGTTTGTAAAGAATTCAGAAATAAAAGTGCTGCAGAGAGTCATATGCCTTGGCACATTATAGTCTAAGGAAGGTGCATTCCTTTCTAATTAGTCTTGGAATCAAAAAATAGGCCATATTTGCTTTCTCCTTTGCAGCATGTGCGATGATGGTTTGTTGGAGTGAACAATTTGCTGCTATTGACAAAAAAAGGTTTGTTTTCATTTCTAATGAGTAGGGCCTTCATTAATCATCATTTTGGGAGAAGGGCTCCACAGAAGGTAAGTCATGGAGTCTGGCTTGAGCATGGATTAGCATAATAGAGAGAAATAAAAATATTTCATAAGCAAAGAAGACAGGAAGTCGCAACAAATTCCTATGCTAAACCATCTCATATGAAAAACGCTACTCTTTTTTAAAAGAAAGGACAGCTTCAAAAAAAAAAAAAGAATAATGTTTTTCCCAGATGTGGGATGAAATTGTAGACTTGGGTGTGCCAGGCGGCTCATCAAATATATTCTTAACGTTTCAGTCCTTTAGGTCAGGCATAGGCAAACTCCAACCCTCCAGATGTTTTGAGACTACAGTTCCCATCATCCCTGACCACTGGTCCTGTTAGCTAGGAATGATGGGAATTGTAGTTAACATCTGGAGGCTGGAGTTTGCCTATGCCTGCTTTAGGTCAGCTGTCCTCAATCTGGTGCCTTTCAAATGTTTTGGACTACAACTGCCATCATCTCTGACTGGGTAGACCTGAGGAAAATGGAAGTCCAACCACATCTGGAAGCCACCAATTTGATTAAGGCTCCTTTGGGGAATTTTGACATTCTCCAAGATTAAGCTGAGCAATCTAGGTAGGTCTTCAGAATTAATTTATTTATTTATTTATTTATTTATTTATTTGTAGGATGTGCCCAGCATTCCCTGGGAGTTTACATAAACAAAAAAAATCATAATGTGATTTTTAAATGGATACTGCGTTTGGACCTGTCACACCAAAAATAGAGCAAAGTCACTCCAAAGTAATGTTTCAATCCACTATCCTGATGCAAAATAGCAGCTGGCATCAGATATTGATAGATAACCACTGCTCCCACCTCAGGAACCCTTGTCCTGATTTTGGCAATGATATAATGAGAGGCCTCCAAACCCATGGAGAACAGATGGAGAAAACATTTCCCAAAATATATAGTAAATTTGTTTATTTATGTATTGCATTTATATCCCAACTTTCTTCCAAGGAGCTCAAGCTGGGATACATATTTCTCTTCCTTCCAATTTTATCATCCTAACAAACCCAATGAGGTCAGTTCAGTTGAGAGACTGTGACTGGCCCACAGTGACCAGGTGACTTTCCTGGCTGAGCAGTTATTTGAACCCTGGTCTGCCAGATCCTAGTCCAACATTCTATCCACTACACTGCAATGGCAGCTAATGTTAATGGCAGGTAATGCTGAGCAGTGGTGCCCAATGGAGTCCCCAACACCTTGTGCTTGACAGGAACTAAACCAAGTATGCAGGTTTGCCCATTTTAGAGTCTTCCTTGCCTTCTTTTAAACAAATTTCCTGCTACAGAAAATACCTACTTGCATAATTTAAACACAAAAGAATTCGCTGCATGGCTCTGCATTACATCATGTTAGCTTCAAAAAATATGCCATTTTATCTTGAGAGGTGAACAAATTTTTTAAACTGCAAAATGGTATGAAAAAAATGCACAGCTTTGTCAGAGGGGTGGGAGGAGAGGTTGTCTGCAGCTCGTCTTATTTCTGCTGCAGTGGAGACACATTTTGGGTTTTCTTTGCAAAGGATCACAAGGCTCCCTTGCCCCATTTTCCCTTTGTTCTTCAGCATTATGAGTTTTGCCCGGATGCAGATAGCCTTGCTTCGCTTTTCGTCTTTAAAATATATATTAAAAATATTATAAACGAATAAAACACCCCATTTAACCATTACTGGTGGAATTTCTTTATTCCCCTTTGTAAGTGGTTTTTCTGGCTCTGTAATACTGTTTTGGCTGCTTGTAATCTCATGAGTTATGAGTGTTATTTCCTTACAATTGCACATATTTTCCATATTTCACACAACCCAATTATTTATCACACACATATACATGTGTTTTGAATTATTTTTAAATTAGCTGCTTCTTACTCTATACATTTTTTAAAATTACACTCAGTGTTCTTCAGCCTCAAAATAAATGATACAGTCAGCACTTTATAATGGGTTTCCTATTTTCATAAGCTCACTGCCTCTTTGTTTTCAACAAATGCATGAGGTTTAGTTTGGTTGTTGCGCTTTCTCTGTACTTCAGGGAGCACTCTTGAACCTTTGTCCCACGTCTAGTGCATCCCTGATCCCCTTTTCCTGTGGTGCCAACCTTCTCCACACTAACTCTTTTCTCAATCCTATATATGTGCTTATAATTCAGTTCTGGAGATGTAAAATCTGGGGAGTGGCCCTCCAGATATTGTTGGACTATTGGGATTTGGCCATCGGGATCTGCATAGCTGTCGACGTTTCCCCTTTTTTAAGGGAAATTCCCTTATTCCGAATAGGATTCCTCACAAGAAAAGGGGAAAGTTGACAGCTATGGATCTGATGGAACCTGAAGCCTAGCAACAACCCACAAGATCCCCAACTCTGTTCTAAGGAATCCTGCAGTGCAGTTTCTTAATTTATAAGTAAAGGTCATCACACACACAAAATAATACAGTGGAACCTCGGTTTTCAAACACAATCCGTTCCAGAAGACCATTCGACTTCCGAAACGTTCAAAAACCGAAAACTGAAAGTGGAAGCCTCAATTCAATAGGGAAGCTCAAAATGGAAGCCACATCGGATGTTTGGGTTCCAAAAAAGGTTCAAAAACTGGAGCATTTACTTCCAGGTTTTCGGTATTGAGGAGCGAAAACGTTCAAAAATGGAGACATTCGAGAACCAATGTTTGACTGTACTTCATAGATACAATATCGAAGTAAAGACGCCCACATGGGGAAGCATGTGGCTTGTCTCTACTCTCTCCATTGTACTACATGGGGGTTTCACACAACACGTTCCAATTGTTTCCCATAGTTCCTTGGCAAACATCCATTCTCTTCGATGGAACGACACCTTTTCATCACAAAGCAACATTCACTACATATATTACTTGTGTATTTTCTTACACGATCCTGTTCAGTTTTACCTATGAGCAGCCTATTGTGAATTTTCATGTGTGGTCTACTTTTTTAAATAAAAAATAAAAAAGCAAAACAACCAGCTATATTCAGTTGCCTGCTTATTCTGCTTACATTGTGCTGTGAGCTGAGTCTTAATTTAAGCTTTCTCTTGGGAATCACAACCCTTTTCCACAGTGTTGCACTTTTAATATTTCTTTTTATTACAGGGTTATAGAAGGTAAATCCTGATCGCCTTATGCAGCTCCTGCTGGCGGCACTCAAAGGGAGGACTTCAGCATCTGGCTCTGTGTATCTTGATTGCTAAATTCTAATGCTGCATTCCTGAAATTCAATACTTTTCTGCTGCCATGCTTAGTAAAACCTCTTAAAACAAGACTGAGCTGGAATTCAAAAATCCCATTATCAAATAATGTCAGATCTTCCTAGTATTTTTACATTCGCAACCATTTCCTGTATATTAGGAATGTAAATTCTCCGTGGCCTCTCTTTACCTTAATTTTGTGGATTTATAAATCTGCCTTCTGTGTAACTGGAGGACCTCGTGGAGGGGGAATGGCTGCTGGTTCAAGAACGCTATTCATTCTTTTAACCCTTCTTTCTTTCTGTCTTTTAAAATAATATAATCTACAATAAACTAATAGACACAGATTTTGTGAGGACAAATTACATGGAGATTGTTTATTATTTGTTTGATTTGTGTCCCACCCTTTCCTCCAAAGCAGCCGAGGCCGAATATACATCATGATAAAACAACTCTTCAAAAAGCATACTAAAAACAATTTTTAAAATATTATGAAAACAGTCAAAACATTCAACCGGTGATCTCAGGGCTAATTCTGCATATGCATCATTGTACTACTATGTAGAAAAGATTTACTATTTAAAATTTGCTGTTTGCTTAAGCATACCTAGAGGGTAGAAAAAGAAAAAACACCTCCAAACCTATTTAAAATAGCTGATTTTTTTTTTTTTACGGTAAAGACGCAAGCTGTAAGGTCTGTTAGGTAAGAAAAGATAGCCAGGCCCAAGGTCTGTGCTATTATGAATCTTAACAATGGGGACCTTACCTAGTCCTGTACTCAATCCATCAAGCCACCTTGTAGACTTAACTGTGAAAAAGAAAGAACATTTGTGAAAAGCGAGCTCTCCAATATACAATGGGCTCCCTCTCCAGGGTAAAGTATGAGTATGATGATCCAATCATGCTTTTTAGGAGGACATGAACTACTCTCTCTGAGATCAGCTCAGTTGAAGTTCTTTAATTGTCACTGAAAGGCAGCCTGACATTGAGAAGGTGTGGGGGTTATCAGTGTCACATTGCTAATACGAGGGTGGGGGCAGAAGAGTCTCAAGAACGGCCCTTGTTATGGCGGCATTCTGAGAGACTGTTCAAAGTGTAATAAGATGCCAGCAAAGCGAAACCTTGTCTATTTGGAAATATGTGGTGTATATGCAACGGGAGCTTGTAAAAATCTAACATCAAGCCTGTGGTAAGGAGTAAGTTTGGAACATGTTTAACGGAACACGTTTATTTTAGCAGTGTTGAATGGTTTACAATGCAGCAATAGGTGTGTTCTGGATTTAGGAAGACAGCCAAGTCCTAAATCTACAAGGCAGGCAACCAGCTGAGGTGGAGCTGGTATTACAATGACTAGCATTTAGTACAATAAGATATATACAGAATGGGTGAGATTCAACCCATTGTTTTTATTTATTTATTTATACATACATACATACATACATACATACATACATACAGTGATACCTCGGGTTAAGTACTTAATTCATTCTGGAGGTCTGTTCTTAACCTGAAACTGTTCTTAACCTGAAGCACCACTTTAGCTAATGGGGTCTCCCGCTGCCGCCGCGCCGCAGAGCACGATTTCTGTTCTCATCCTGAAGCAAAGTTCTTAACCCCTGGTACTATTTCTGGGTTAGCCGAGTCTGTAACCTGAAGTGTAACCTGAGGTACCACTGTACATACATACCCCACCTTTTCCCCTGATGGGATTCAAGGCGGCTTACAGATTAAAAACAAGAATCGCTAAAGCCATAGGAAAAACAATCATTAAAAAACAATCAACCATTCATAGAATTAAAATCACCTACATATACAATATTGGATAAAAAACATACATTGTTGGAATCCGTCTGTCTCAAAAGGCAATGCAGTGCACCTACACTGAGGTGAAGTCAAATCTCTGGAGAATCACAGTACCTGCTGTGGCTGCAGAGACTGGTAACTCATAACTGCTGCTTCCTGCATTGTTTTTGCTGTGTTAGCAGCACTGAAGTGATGTCTCTGCAAGCCTGGGCAGTGTGTAAGGATGTCCTGGGCTGCCCAGACGACAAGACTTCCCTCACAGCCTCGTTGATGTGGTCCAAAGGAAAGCAGAGCAACACACTTGGCACCAGCTTGGCTGCAGGAGTTGCTGGAAAGAAGCATATAAGACACCATCCAACCATCTTAGGGACTCCACTCTGGATTTGTGTAGGGTTTACTTCTGGACATCTTCTTCTCCTGAAGAAGTGCCACAAGACAGTGGGTATGGATTTTCCAGCAGGGTTTACACCTGAATCCTTTCTCATGAATGAGAATAGCCACAAGGCAGCAGAGGTTTAAGATCAGGTACTAAGATGGGCTACATTCCCAGGTGGACAGTCACCATCTGCCCTTCCTTTCCCTCAACAGCATGTGCAGTAACCACCTTCTTGACCATTGGACCCACAATTCTTCAATCCGCCAGAGATCATCTTCGCATGCAGAGGAAGTCCGTAACTGACTGAGGGTTTGAGACCCATTTGCTACCTTAGCTCGCCATTCAAAGCCGTTTCCTGGGGCGTGGCCACTGTTGCATGCTGACAGCTTCCAGGAGCCACAGGTAAGAGCTGAATGCAGGACCACATATCAATATCATCATGACCACAAATGATCATGAATATGCAATACGAAGTGCACTCCCTGCACTCATTGTACACAATTAAAGAGAGAGGGGGTGGGGGTGGAAGGAGAGAAAGAAGAACAAAATCAAGATTATTCCTATAAAACGGATCAAATAGAAGGTGCAAGGAAACCTGGGCAGAAGGAAGTGTATCTCTGGAAATCTGCACCAGGCAAGATAAATGCCCGCATTGGGCAACACTGGTCTTTGTACTTTCCAGACAAAATGGTATCACTGACCTTAGTCAAATGTATAATTATATTGCAAACACAGCCATATACATTCGCAGTTAATAGGATGGGGACACATCTGGTAATTTTGTATACTTCACAGGTGGATCAATAGCATAGTAATGAATGGCAAATGATCGGAAAATCAGCAATCAGCAATCACTCCTGCCCTGGAAAATCTGAATTATCAATAGAAATCACAGCTATTATTACCTTTCACGAAGGAGTGTTATTACTGCGATAGTTGCAAAGGACGAGAGGAACGCAGTAAATAATGATAAGATGCCTTTTATTTGAAGTTGCATCTGTTGGGTATGGTGTGCAAGCTTTCAAGCTTCACAGCACTTTAAAAGCTCCATCATATGCACAGCTTTGCTTACTGGTGTGCAATAACCCGGCTGCTCCGGCAGCTCCTGCAGCTGAGCCAACACACTGCTTACCCTCAGAGCCTAGGGTGATTTTCAAAACACACAATAACAGGAGTAGACTAACCAGTTTTATAAAGATATTATAACTGCGGAGCATAGGAACTAAGTGGGCTGAGGCTTATGTGGGCTTAGACCAGAGCATTTCGCAACATAGTTCAGGGTAAAATCCACACTCTTTAAGAAAAGGTGGAAAAGGGTGCGAGGGCAAGGTTGATTCAAAGAAAAAGAATAAAAAAGCAGATGTACTAAGAAAATAAACACGATAGCCAAATGGTAAATTGTTTAACGCCTCTCTGCTGCTCCTTTGACACTATTTGCACCCTGTTTTCTCCTTGCTTGAGATCAGAGGTTACATAATGAATGTGATGTTGCCACAGCCCTATGTAACTGGTCAGGCTTTTCCATTAAAAAAAAAAAAAGCCCAACTGGATAACAACACTAGACTACACTGCGGGGTTGTCACACACCACTTTTCTCAGTGCATACACATGCACACCCCACCGCAATGTTGATACAGAAACACTGGGCTGTTCTGTTCCCTCAGCCACGGCACTCTTTCCCCAACATGTATTTACATACTCATAAAAAACCAAACATTTCCCCGTGAAATTAAACCTGAGTTAGAAAGAGCATGGACTCTTTGCTGCTCCCCTTTGTTTTAAATTGCACATACTACAGATCCACAAACATTCCTCAGATGAAAATAGGAACATTTTTCACTCCCCACCACAACTGACCCTCCTCGACCTCCCCAAATTTTGGGTGCCCCCTCTCCCACAGAGCATTCCTATCAGGAGAAGGGCGAGTGCCACTGCCATTAGACCAACGGGACACAGCACACATGCCCTTCACTGTCCTGAGAAAACCCCTTAATCCTTCTTTTATTTTATCGTATTCTTTGGTAGATTAAAAAAAAGAAAGCCACCACACACAAATAAATAAATAAATTTTAGGAAAGGGCAAAATTAAACACAGACACACAAAGCAACAAACAGATAATCAAGATTCCTTGCTCTCTGCTCCACCATTGTCCTCAGTAGCAACAACAGCCTAGCTTAGGGAGCACAGGGCTGTGTCACAGCTCAGTTTGCTCTGCATGCCTCAGCCTCTGCCACCTGAGCCAGCTGCCACATTCTGCCTAATGTTAGGGCTGGCCCTGATTCTTAATCCTTGCTATTCATTTTCCAGCCATATACAGTAGAGAGTCATGGTCTCTGGCTGCACAGCTAAAAAAGTAAAGGTAAAGGACCCCTGACAGTTAAGTCCAGTCGCAGACAACTCTGGGGTTGTGGCGCTCATCTTGCTTTACAGGCCAAGAGCCAGCCTTTGTCCACAGTTTTTCCTGGTCATGTGGCCAGCATGACTAAGCCACTTCTGGCGCAATGGAACAGCAAAACCAGAGCAGCGCACGGAAACGCCATTTACCTTCCCACCAGAGTGGTATCTATTTATCTACTTGCACTTTTTGGCATGCTTTTGAACTGCTAGGCTGGCAGGAGATGAGACAGAGGAATGGGAGCTCACACCATTGCGGGGATTCGAACCGCCAACCTTCTGATTGGCAAGCCCAAGAGGCTGAGCAGTTTAGACCACAGCGCCACCCGCGTCCCTTGGCTGCACAGCTACTTAAAAAAACAAACCTGTACCGTTCACATGACATGCAGAGGATAGCTTCGAGTCATTTTCAATGCTAAGACATGGCCCTGTGAGGCATAGCTCAGCTGTGGACACCGCGCAATATTTCGCCTTGTTTATAAATGGATTGAGATCATTTCTTCTCCACATTATTCGACCACTTGCAGTTTCTGAAATGTTGTTCATAACATGCACCACTGGAGGGCAGTGAAGCTTAATTAAACTTTAATAACGGAGAATCTAAAAAGGGACCAGGGATAATAGCATGGCAATAAAAGAAGTTGGAATAATTTTAGTAATGATGTTTTTGACTAATTAGGTCGGAAGTTATGTGTACAAGCCCTGAGGTTTCACGATACGTTTGGCGTCCGGCTTCTACGCTCGGGACGAGAGAGTTAGTAGAGCTGTTGCAAGCCATGCCGTTGCTTACAAATTAGGTCCTGCAGAATCCAATCACTGGTAAAATAAAACGCAGTAATGGTAGTTTTTCATGATTCAGTGGACATGGAGCCCATTATCAGCCACAGAATTTATTCCTTCCTCCCCGCTCTATGCTAAGTTGTAAAAAGCAGTACAAGCAGGGAAATAAGGAAACATCATATGAAAAATATTTTCCTCAAACCAAAACCACAAGTCTTGATGCTATTGAACAGAGCTGTGGTTTCACTTTGTGCCCAAAAGAAAAAGAAAAAATGCAAAACAAACACATTTAATAAATATGTTTAATAAATACATGACCTGCTCTGCATAAAATAAAAGGAACTTCTTTTCTCTCTCTCCCTCTTCTGGATATAAATGATTCCCTTTGCTGTCTCCGTTTTATAGGCTGGGCTCTAACATCACCCGCATTATAATTGCGCACCCACAGTATTATTCTGGCAGGATGTACTATATAAATAAAAGATTACCAGTCAAGAGAGAACAAAAGGGCAGCTGGTTTTTATAATCCTGTTAAAATAATATTGTTTAAAATAATATTGCTATAATTCTCTGCAAAAATACCACTCAAGAAAGGAGATGCAGAAAATGGAGGAGGGTGTTTCTTGGAGGGGAATGATGAACTAGAGCGGAGGGAAAATTCCTCAGAAGACATTTTTTTCTGATAACATTTCTGAGATGTTTCTTTACATGCCACACATACAGGAAAAGAAGGAGACTTTGCAGAGTTTTCTCTTAATATTCTCCACCATTTTTGGGGGGTGGCCGCCATTTACACACACACACCGCAGGGCACAGAAAAAAGCTAAATTCAGAGAAATGTAAAATGGTTGCCAGACTGCCAAGACAGTTGCTGCTGTTGCATACTTCTCTCTCTCTCTCTCTCTCTCTCTGTCTCTCTCTCTCTCTCTCTCTCTCTCTCTCTCTCTCTGTGTGTGTGTGTGTGTGTGTGTGTGTGTGTTTGTGTGTTGGGTGTGTTGGGTGTGTTTGGAATGTGAATGGATAAATAAACCACCTGTGGTGCTCCTCTAAATCCACCTCTGTTCTGACAAAACACCAGGAAGAACTTTCTGGCAATAGTAAGAGCTGCTCAACAGTACAACAGACTCCCACCAAAAGGTGGTGGACTCTCCTTCACTGGAGATTTTTAAGCAGAAGCTGGATGGGCATCTGCCATGTATGATCCAGTTGAGATTCATGTATTGCAGGGGGTTGGACTAGATGATCCTCAGGTCCCTTCCAACTCTACAGTTCGACGATTCTTTGATCCATGTCATGAGCCTCCTGGGGTCCTGTACTGGGGAGAAAAGGAGGATATAAATAAAATAAACAGTGCAAAAACATTTTTGCGAGGGTTGACATGCTGGTTTCCTGCTTGATTTAATGGTGGACATGACTGCTTGCTATATCAGGTGGCAAAGAGGACCATAATATTTGTGATGTCTGTTCAGATATTGGACCACTGTAAGGAAGTGAGTACCTTTTCAACCAGGCACTAATTTTTCCAAGACCAAATGCCTAAGTGAAGTCCTTACAATGGATTTTGCCTGTGATGAGGTGCAGCTTTTTTCTAATATGTTCTAGGACACAGGTGGGAAAAAGCAGTAGATACACTCCCCTAAGTGCTATTGCAAACCTGGGCATTTACTAATTTTATACCCCAGCAACAATCACAACCTACCTTGCTAAAGTAGCCTTCGAGATGAGAGTGAAAAAGGTTAAAAGAAAAACTCAGCAACAACATCTGGGAAACCATCATTATTATCTACAACACTGCAGGAAAAATTCATTCCACAGAATAATGTTTGGATTCTTCCTTGCAATGAAACAAGTGATTACACTAAATTGTTTCCTAATATCATAGTCTTTGTGTAAATGAAATTCAGTGTTAGAATGTCACCTATCTGGGGGGGAAATGACTGTATGTTAGAGAAGCACTAAGGCTGAATCATATTTCTTGTCAGACACTCAAAAGCATTTTTATGTTCTTATGGAATTATATTATATCCAAAAGAAAATAAATAGGCAATTGTGTGCTGGAGAAAGATCTTGAACAACAAAGGGCGGGAGGAGACTGATGAGCTGTGTTCTGCCTATGTGTTTCCTAGATCTATCCCGCTGTCATGGGCTCCATGCTAATAGGAAGCTTTTGTTCTGGGGAGAAAAAGAGGAGATAAGTACAGTGGGCAAGTAGCAAGTGTGAGAGATGCAGTGGGGCACAGTGGTCAGAATGTCAAACAGGAGTGAGGAAAGCAGGTTGTAACCCCCCCCCCCATGAAGCTCCAGTCAACACCCCTACCAACCACTCGTAGGGGTGGTTATCTAGGCTGTTGTCACTCAAGGTCCCTTCCAACTCTGTGATTTTAAATGGTGAGAACCCTAGAGGAGAGAGTGACAGCAATTTCTCCCCTCACCAGAAACTTAGAAGGGGTGTAACAGGAGGAGACAAAGAAGAATGGTGGGGATCGCTGCAATGTTGCCCCATAAGTACCTCTCAAAATGGTTGGGGTACCGGGTCTGCTTTTGAGCTGAGGAGCAAAGCTACAGGGTTCCCTAATCTGAGGTGACACACACAAACACACTGATAGTAGTTTGAGAAGAATTACCTCAGGTGACTAGAGAGGTATGAGTTGTTATTTCTGTTGTCTGAGATATTTAAGGGCAAGCTGACCAAAGATTATGGTTGGCCAAGCCTAAAACAAAGTTCAATATGGTTGGCCTTTATTCTCATTAAGATTTCTTTTGGTTCTAGACAGCACTGCCTATAATGGCCTCAGAAGGGGTCTATTTGTTTTGTATGCTTGCTACGTTTAAGCCACATATCGCTGTAAGCCCAGTCATATGAGGTAACAGTGAAAATATCATCCTAGACTGGTGCACCTAGATTTCCTGAGGCATAGCTAAGCACTGTAAGCTCAAGAAAAAAACTTTCCGCAAGAGAATCAGAGCAGAAGCATCTCATGCAGAAACTTCCCCTTTCCAAGATGGGATTTAAAATGCAATTTCTGTTTTGCTTCAATCAGCAAGCAATAAAATAGAATTACTGAACCCGCCAAAACAGATCAATGGCCTAACCTTATTTAATAAACTATGTGAGCCTTTAAAGTCCCAAACATCTACTGCTGTATACATGCACAACTTGCATTCCTAAATGTTAACAGTCCAGCAGACCAATTGTACAGATGATTTAGTCATTATGAATAAACATGGCTTTCTGATCCATTTTGAGTCAGTGAGATTAGGGTATGTTCAGACTCCTGCAGATCACTAAGAACCCCAGGGAAATAGCATTCATATTTTTAAGCCTTGTATGTTCGACGACAACAAAATCCATAATTAACTCCCCTCCCCACCCAAAAAAAATGAAGAAAGGCCAAGCGGAGCTCTTTTATTTGTATCTGACTGTAAAACTAAGTAGGAACGAGTGGCTGCAGTTATTCTTCTGTATCTAGATGCATAATTCTTGAGACTAAACTCTGCAAAGAGGCTCTTAAGCTAAATTTCAATGGTAGAGCAGGTACTCCGCATGTATAGAGATACAGACTCAGTTCACCCCGTCTCAGCTTGCAAAGTGGTTCTTTTTTTCTTTTTTAAGCATCTTTACTGGAAAACTTGGAAGGTGACTACCAGTTGAGATACAAACAATACAGAACTAGATTGATCTGATTCAGCCCCATACTACATCACATTATTGCTGCCACAAAACTGCCCTTGTCCTGTGATTGCTTTGGGTCTCAAAGATGCTTCAGATTATGTGAATATCTAAAATTACCTCGATATTTTCCACACCAGTGTGTCAGTGGTTCTGGTGGAAAGGGAAAGCTTCTGTGGAAAGTGCCCACGTAATCAAAGTAACCATACATTTTTGGTGTCATGAAAACCATCCACCGAATCTTGGCTTGGGCCTCAGCAAAGTATCTATTTGCCCTCTCCTGGACTCTTCCCACCTCTGTGCAGGAGACAACTGTGTGGTGGTTCTGCTAAGCAACCAGACTGTTTGTTCACAAGAGCGTTACTCTCCAGTGATGAGTCCATGTTGGCCCCATCAGAACGATCCATATATTGCTAAAGAGAACAACATGTAAAGTTAGAGGCACTGGGAACATAGAAACATAGAATACAGTCTTATACTAAATCAGAGCATTGGCCCATCTACTTCAGTATTGTCCACACTGATTGACAGCAGCAGCCCTTTGGGACTTCAGAAAGGATTTTCTCCTAGCCCTACCTGGAAATGCCCAGGACTGGACCTGGGACCTTCTCCATGCAAAGCATTTATTCTACCAGCAGAAACACATACTGGCTGCATTAACTTAACATGGAAGAAATATTATACTGATAATTGGAGTTGAAAAACTGCTTTGTACCCAGATTCTAAATATTTAAATAGGTTCATCCGCCTGCAACTCTGATGCAACATTGCTATGACACCATCGTTTTATGATAGCTTAATTGTTGACATTTGTTTGCTAAGCCCTCATGTGTTGGAATAGCACATCTTAGGATCAGACAACTAGAAACATATTTTCATCCCGCACACCCAGCATATAAGTACCCAAGAGAGAAAGTGGTTGGGTCTGCCGCAGATCACATTGCAGCTGACTTCCTCAGTATGGAAATGTGCGCCTAACTTTGCATTTTGTTTTCTCTTCACATTGTCTTCCTGTTCTCTACCTATTCGTCTCCAGCTATCAAATTCTTAAAACGGAGAGATACCATTTCCCTACAGAAATAAGGCTGGAGCTGCCATGAAGAGAATTATTCATAGCAGAGGGCTAGATTTCATCTACAGTTGTGTATGTATAAGCCACTATGGAAACTGGCTCATAAAATTATTGAATACTTTACTTCCTTACTTAACGAAGCAGTTCTTTGTAGCTACTTAGCATTTTTGCCTTTTAAATATTGACATCGTCTCCACCATCCTTTCATATATACAAGTGTAGCTATCTCATAATGTTCAGTTGATATAAATGTGGTGCCATTTGGCCATGAAGTTTCCTCCCTGCTTGGAATGGTCCTTTCTGTGCAGACCAGACCAGCAACACCAGTTCTTTAATGTTAAATGGCTAGAAGATGAGCTGGACAAGCATACTGGTAGTGGCTCAACTCTCCAAAGGGGTATGGGAGAATGTGATGCTTATGACCAACACCTAGATGAAAGTCTAGCAAGCTTGCACATTGAGCATACTGCTTTATGGAAGTGAGTTGTGGACAACTTACACCCACCAAAAGCAACACCTCAATGCCTTCTATATGCATTGCATCAGGAAGATTTTGGGCATCACATGGCAGGACAGAGTCTCAAACAAAGATGTGCCCACATTCCCAGTATGTTTGCACTTCTGTCTCAGTGACGTCTACTCTGGCTTGGTCATGTACACAGAATGGAAGGTGGCAGGATCCCCAAGGATTTGCTCCGTGGGGAGCTGGCTTCTGGCGCCAGGCCTGTTGGCAGACCAACTCTGAGTTACAAAGATGTCTGCAAACATGACATGAAGGCTGGCAACATTAACCCCACCATATGGGAATTCCTCACAGATCATCAGGTCAGACCTCAGACCTCACCTGGAGTACTGTGTCCAGTTCTGGGCACCACAGTTCAAGAAGGACACTGACAAACTGGAACGTGTCCAGAGGAGGGCAACCAAAATGGTCAAAGGCCTGGAAACGATGCCTTATGAGGAACGGCTAAGGGAGCTGGGCATGTTTAGCCTGGAGAAGAGGAGGTTAAGGGGTGACATGATAGCCATGTTCAAATATATAAAAGGATGTCACATAGAGGAGGGAGAAAGGTTGTTTTTCTGCTGCTCCAGAGAAGCGGACACGGAGCAATGGATCCAAACTACAAGAAAGAAGATTCCACCTAAACATTAGGAAGAACTTCCTGACAGTAAGAGCCGTTCGACAGTGGAATTTGCTGCCAAGGAGTGTGGTGGAGTCTCCTTCTTTGGAGCTCTTTAAGCAGAGGCTTGACAACCATATGTCAGGAGTGCTCTGATGGTGTTTCCTGCTTGGCAGGGGGTTGGACTCGATGGCCCTTGTGGTCTCTTCCAACTCTATGATTCTATGATTCTATGATTCTATCACAGTACCTAGAGGTCAGGTTGTCTATCCACAGCAGTGACCAGAGCAGGAATGACCACTGAGAGGAGTGCAGAGGCAAGGAAATGCCATGGTGCACCACTAACGGCAAAACCATACGCCTTCATCTGCCCCAGCTGCAAAAAATATGTCTCTCCTGTATCGGTCTGTACTTCCACAGCTGGCACTGTAACTCTCTGATAGTTTGACTTCACCTCCAAAGGCACACTCAACCAAGACAGACAGATGCCAACAACAACAGCAACAGAAGGTGATAACTTTTGAGAAATGTAGGACATTGTCTTATGCTAGCCAGCCTGTTGATCACTCTAGCATGATATTGTCTACACCATGGGTAGGGAACCTGTGGCTCTCCAGATGATGCTAAACTACAACTCCTATCACCCCTCACCATTGCCCATGCTGGCTGGGCAACATCTGGAGGAGTACAGGTTCCCCATTCTGAGAATAAGAGCTGTTTGACTGTGTAATGGTCTCTCTCAGGAGGTTGTGGGCTCTCCTTCATTGGAGGTTTCAAGCAGATGTTGCGTGGTCATCTGCCATGGATGCTTTAGATGAGATTCCTGCATTGCAAGGGGTTGGACTAAATGACCCTCAGGGTCCCTTCCAACTCTATGATTCTGACTGTTCTGAAAAGAAGGTTTCATTTGTGACTGCTAATTATGTGAGCCAGTCCACTTGATCTGCACATGTACGAGTTGCACATATACTCTACCAAAAAAAAAAGTAGTTGGTGCGAGTTTAGTATTACCATTATTCTTGCCCTAGCAATTTTTAAAACCTTTGGCACTGTGACCCCATTTAACTTCCTGAGAGCTTCCTTGGGAGCTTTGAAATTTGCTTCGGAAAGGCTGTTACTGAGTAAGTTGGCTAGGCTGCCATTTTGTGGATCTTGCTCAAGACTCCAAATTATCCAAGCTTTGGTCCTGCCCAGCAACAGTATATTGCCCAGCAACAGTATATACTTTCCCCTAAGTCAACTCAGTTTCAGGAACGTAAGATTCCTCACCCCTGATTTAGACTGTTCCTTTATTTATCTGTTAAAAGAAGCCTTTTCAAACAGCTATCCAGATGATAAATGGATATGGGTAGAATTTTGCTACACAGGTGATGTTTTTTTGTGAACAAAGAGGAGTTGCCTCCATCGCTGTGAGAGAGAAAAAATATCAGCACAGCTTTCTCAAAAAGATGACCTTCTTGATCAGGTAGCACTGCTTTCAGAGGCCTGCTGTCATTAATTCCAAGGAACACCTTGATTGGTTCCTCTGCCCTCTTTTTCTAGCCACTGCTTAGATTGCAAGCATCTGCCTCCAGCAAAGGAAGTGAATCTAAGACAATAAAATGCATACATTTTCCATTGAACTGCAGGGTTAAAAACATTAGCGTAAATGGTGGCTGAAAATCTGAGATTAAAGCATGAATCTCATTCCAGTTCACTTGTGACTCTGAGTGGGGGTGGAAATGAATTGAAGTCTCTAGACCACAGTGCCTTAATGCAATCATCCATACAGCAAATTACCTGGAATGATTAGATTGCTGAAGTGTACCCAGGGGTCCTTACCCATTATGTATTGGGGTGCTGGAATCTCTGCTCTTTCAAAAGAGAAGCTAAAATTAGATGAGATATTACCATTCTGAAACAACCACTAGAAACCGTGATATATCTCCTCCACTGTTCTCCTACTCTTTCCCTTTCTTCCTTTTCCTTATCCAGCCCCCCGAATAAAGCTCCGTGTCTGAAACCATTTTACTCATTCCTTGCACAGGAAAGAAAGTAAACACAGCTGTAAGGTTTTAATGGCTTGAAGATAAGTGTACATATTTTTCTTGTTTTTGGTATCACACGCTGTTGACTGAATTTCAAAGTGAGCAATAATAGCAGAACTGTGAGCAATTGTTCCGATGCAGGGCGCATATTAATACCCAGACAGAACCTACCAATGGTGAAGCATTGCTATTGCCATCTTTCTAGGCAATGCAATCGCCACAAATTGCTAAATTGTTGAAGTACTGTACATTTCTGTTGAGGGAGAGATGGCAATTTCTGAGGTAACTGACCCACAACACAATTATGACTGCAGCAGGCCTGAAGCTTATTTGGACTTTGTAAGACAATGCAGCCAGCACTTGAAGTATAAAAATAAAGGGGAACACTGACTTCTGCTAAACCTGGGGGAAACCTATCTAAACAAACAGGGTGTTTGCTATGCATACACATTATCTTTCACTGTATTTTTTAGTTTAACTCAGACCCGTTGCCAAAAGAATTGTACATGCCAATAAGAAGTTAGTATGTTTCCCAGCTGAAAGGTTTTAACCTTAACTGGATAATGCACCATTTTGCAAATAGGGTGCAACATATAGGGTGCAAATAGGGTGCAACACAGGTAGTGCTGTGGGTTAAACCACAGAGCCTAGGACTTGCCGATAAGAAGGTCGGCGGTTCGAATCCCCGCGACGGGGTGAGCTCCCGTTGCTCGGGCCCTGCTCCTGCCAACCTAGCAGTTCGAAAGCACGTCAAAGTGCAAGTAGATAAATAGGTACCGCTCCGGCGGGAAGGTAAACGGCGTTTCCGTGCGCTGCTCTGGTTCGCCAGAAGCGGCTTAGTCCTGCTGGCCACATGACCCGAAAGCTGTACACCGGCTCCCTCGGCCAATAAAGCGAGATGAGCGCCACAACCCCAGAGTCGGCCACGACTGGACCTAATGGTCAGGGTCCCTTTACCTTTACCTTTATATACCTTAATAAGTTGAGGCCAGAATCCTTAATGTTTCTCCATGAAAACACATGTGTAGAGTTTGCATGTACATGACTTGGTTCCTTGACATTTTATTGCTCAGTGCTGAGATGACTCACTGATACTTGAAGGGAAATTATATGAATGTTGTGTCCATGGTGCTCAATCTGTAATGGTTTACTTGCATCTCAAAATCATTTCCTGAAGATGCGGTCATGAGCGGATGTGTAAGGCTTCAGGTCTGAGAAAGGCCTCAGCTCAGTGCCTCAGCTGTGGGATTACTTGGCGACAAAAGCAACATGCATTTTTGAGACTTCATTTTAAACTTCTTTTGGTGCTTTGCAATCCCATTGGAACAGATTTAAACAATGTGTCAAGGAAGCAGGGTTGTGCCAATGGAGATGGCTCGATGAAGGTCATAGTGTAATTAACCCACAGTGCATGAATGAATGGTTCTGGTTCTGCAAAATTTGTCTCCACCCTTTTCTGTGCCGTGTTAGCAATTAGACTGATGTTGTTTTTCTGGTTCTGCTTGTTTACCTTGAGCAGCAGCCTGACTCGGGAAAGTTAAGCAGCTGAAGAGTTTCCTAATGTGGAGATAACTACTGGGAGGAAATTCCATTGGCTTAATTTCTAGTTAGCAACTCTAATTATTACACAGATGTTAAATATTAAGACAGGCACAGGCAAAACCCTGATTCACCATGGGGTTCAGTAGACAGCATAGCAGACTACAGCTGTACACACATTGCAGAAATTCCTCATTAGTCTTTCATTTACTGTATGTCTTTAGACACATTGCCATCTCTTGGCCTCTGTTCAAGAGGAGGGCTGTGGCTGATGGTGGAACGCACTCCTTAGTGCAGCAGGGCTAGGAAAGACCTCTGGCTAATTCAGAGGCTGCCAAATAGAGCCCAGTCATATCTTGAAGGCACCTAACTCCCATCAGCCCCAAGTCAGCATGGCCAAAACTAAAGGTCGAAGGAAGTTGTCCAAGAACATCTGAAGGGCACCATGACTGTTATCTCTGCCCCAGCTAGAGAGCTACTGCTGAAGTAGGTCATGCTGGACTGGATGGAACAATGGTGTGATTCAGTATAGTTGCCCACACTGTTTGCAAAATGCTATACAAAATGTGTTGCAGCGCTGAGAATAAGAAAGGCCACTACTGTGACAAAAGTGAGGCTGGAACCAGGATTCTTATAGATAATACCTACTCTGAATTGACACTGATCCACTTTGGCTCCCAGTAAATTACTTCACGGTTCTACTGTACAATAGTAAATTAAGAGATGGTGAAGTATTAACTCTGCATACTTTAAAAAGGTGCAGAAATTAAAATAATGCTACATGCGTGCGATGGCAGAGCCTGAACAACCAGGAGAGGAAACAATATGGATATAGCAGCCCTTGTGTTTTCCTAGAATATTTACCTTCCAAAGATTAATTTAAATTAATTTAAATACTGTAGCTCTTTAGATTGTCCCACCTATTGCCAGACAAGGGTACAGCTTGCCTGCTGAGGTTCCTTCTGCTTCATCTTTATAAACCAACTTCCTTTCTGTAACATAATTTTGGAGGCTTTAGGAGCTAATCTGGTCTCTGGTGTCCAACTTTAAAACCGACATGCATCTGGTTGGTGATTGTTGCAGATGAGGGCAGGAGACAGGAAGAAAGTTGTGCTTGTTTCTATAGCAGGATAGGGCTTGATCTATTGGGGGTTGCTGCCACCTGCTGGAGAGCTGAGAATGTTGTGAACTGCTGACACTTCCGTGATCTACTGTTTCTGGGCCGGATCAGGCAATTTGGCCTATTGCAAACATTACCAGCTACTTCGTGGAGATTGTAATATGCTAGGATAGCACCGGTACAAAATCGCTGTTTCTGCATGCAGCAAATTAGGTTTGCAACATATTACGGTTTGCATACTTGCAACAATAGGAGTATAGCATCTAGATCAAGGGAAGTAATAGTGCCACTGTATTCTGCTCTGGTCAGACCTCACCTGGAGTACTGTGTCCAGTTCTGGGCACCACAGTTCAAGAAGGACACTGACAAACTGGAACGTGTCCAGAGGAGGGCAACCAAAATGGTCAAAGGCCTGGAAACGATGCCTTATGAGGAACGGCTAAGGGAGCTGGGCATGTTTAGCCTGGAGAAGAGGAGGTTAAGGGGTGATATGATAGCCATGTTCAAATATATAAAAGGATGTCACATAGAGGAGGGAGAAAGGTTGTTTTCTGCTGCTCCAGAGAAGCGGACACGGAGCAATGGATCCAAACTACAAGAAAGAAGATTCCACCTAAACATTAGGAAGAACTTCCTGACAGTAAGAGCTGTTCGACAGTGGAATTTGCTGCCAAGGAGTGTGGTGGAGTCTCCTTCTTTGGAGGTCTTTAAGCAGAGGCTTGACAACCATATGTCAGGAGTGCTCTGATGGTGTTTCCTGCTTGGCAGGGGGTTGGACTCGATGGCCCTTGTGGTCTCTTCCAACTCTATGATTCTATGATTCTAACATTCCTATTTAATATATGAATTGGGATGTTGTATACAGTGCTATTAATTGCTGGACTCCAAAGGAAGAGCAGACTTTATCATGGACCCCCACCCAGCACATAATGGTTAACATATAAGGCCCTATACATTAATCTCTTACATATCCAGTAGGTCACGGCCTTCTGTGGGAGCATCTGTCCTTGGTCCCTACAATCTCAGGTAGATGCTCCACAGCAACTCGAAGCAGGGCTTTCTGTGTGACAGACCATGCTGAGGTACAACAGGTTGCCCACTATTTGTTGATCCTGGAAACAAATGAAGACATTTTTGTTTCGCCGAGTTTTTCTAGAAGGATTGGATCTCTGACTTGGGTGTTTGTAATAGTAGTAGTAGTAGTAGTAATAATAATAATAATAATAATAATAATAATAATAATAATAATAATAGACTCAAGCATCTTGGTTCCTAATTCCTGGAGCACTGTTTTAGCAGAGAGGTATGTGTTGTTGTTGTTGTTGTTGTTGCTGTTGTTGCTGTTGCTGCTGTTGCTGTTGTCGTTGTCATCATTCAACAAAACTTAGGTGGTGCTGCTTCCTGGTTAGCAAGAAGCCACACATACCCTGCTGTTCTCCTCCTCATGGTGCCATTGTGTTTGGGGAGTAGAACCAGAGTGGTTAGGGAGAAATCAGCAAACCTGGCTTTTTCCCATTTTGGAAAATTAGTCTGGTTTGCAGATCTCAATTTCAAATCAGTCTGGGAAGGGGGGAAATCACCAATTACTACTACCAAAGCACGACCCCCTAAAAAAGGATCAAAGGTTTGGCATAACACTTTCATACACCTCGTGAGATGTGCATGTTGCATTATGCTCTGTTGTGTCAACGACAGTCATACCTATGCTAATATTAGAAGATACAGAAGCCGGGCCTTCCAAATGTTGTTAGACCCCAGCTCCCATCAGCCGGCATGGCCAATGGTCAGAAATTATGGAAACTGTAGTCCAAGGCCGAAAACTTTCCCATCCCTGTCTCCAGCTGTGGCCGCTACCCTTATTTTACTTACTCCAAAACAAAAGAGGTCAAGCCCTCGTATGTTTAGCATACCAGGGTGTGTTGCAAGAAGCAAGAATTACTATCTGAGTTGTCCAGTTGGTGCTTGCTTACATGTCTGAGGGTGCGAGCGTATGCCAAAAAATAGATAAGAATTTAGCTTGTAGATTATTTGGTTGGAATTAGGGGGGGATTTATATTGGCGTGGATCAGCTCCTGATTTTATGTACATTCCTTCTATAGCCCCCATCTTTCTAAAGTTAACGGTCACAGCGCAACCCATGATGGGTGTCCAATTGAATTATTTCATCTCAGTCCCAATACAAAGTTCTTTGAGGAGGGAACTATCAGATTAGTTGGAATCTGATAATCTTAGGAATTCACTGAATCATAGGAATTTATTGAGTTAAGTGCTCTCAAATGTAATATTTTGTATTTTGTAACCCCATAGATATGTAGAATCTAATGTTTTCCAGCTCCGTTGCTGTTTTCAAAACTATGGATATTTGAACCAAATGCATGTTTTACATTGATTTTAAATGTAATAACATTGGATCAGAATGCGGCAAAAGGGCCAGATAAGGATGTGGAAGATAAAACATTGATGACTATTGGCATAAGTGGACCAAGCATATGTGTCTTTGTGCTGACTATTCCTCTATAGCAGCTATCATCACACTGTTGTCTTCCAGGTGGTTTGGCCTACAACTCCCAACAGCCCCAGCCAGCATGTGCTGGCAGAGGCTGATGGGAGATGTAGTCCAAAACATCTAGAAGGCACCAAGTTGGTGATGGCTACTATCACTTGGTAATTATGGCCACTGCTGTCCTTGGAATTCACATGGAATCGTGCATTCACACCAGAGTTGCAAGGTGAGCCATATAGCTATCACAATTAGCATGGAACATCTTGCTGGCTGTGGACAGGCCCTGCTCACCCCAACTGGTCAGACAAGGCTATAAAAGGCTGCCTGTTGGAACTAGGATCATGCCTGAGCAACAAAGCGTTCCTGGTTCTGGTGTGTTTCCATGAATTCCTCAGCTTGAACCGCCTTGGCTTGGTCACTCAGCTCCTCCTCTGCTTCCCCAACCAGCATACTGCCTCTGTTGTATCCCACTATTAGTTTACTATTCCCTATTTCCTTTGGAATCAAAGGTCTTGGTATGTACAGTGGACGCTCGGGTTGCGAACGTTATCCATGCGGGATGCACGTTCGCAACCCGCAGTGTCCACAACCTGAAGCAGCACGTCTGCACATGCGCAGGTTGCGATTCGGCACTTCTGCGCATGCGCAACCGCCGAAACCCAGAAGTAACCTGTTCCAGTACTTCCGGGTTTTGGCGGTCCGCAACCCGAAAAAACGCAACCTGAAGCGTCTGTAACCCGAGGTATGACTGTAATTGGTATGTAATTCCACATGACAGGTTGAATTTTATTCATTTCCAGGAAGATAGCCATATTAGGCAGTGTATACATTACCAGCTTAAAATGCAGTTAGGTCATTCTTTTTGCAGTTCAGATCCTAGGTGGTTTGGAGGAAAATGCATCAAAACACTATTTCATGAGAAGCATCAGGATAGGGAAAGGATAGAGACAGACTGACTAATGTCGTGTGTTTACTGCTTCCCAAACCTGTGGTGGAAGCTCACTCTATGCAGAGTAAGCAGGAGTGTGTACACAGCCTTAGGATGTTGCAGCAAAAACTAAGCACTTTGTAGTACCTTAAATGCTAGAAAAATTGTTATGGCATAAGATTTCATGGATCACAGTCCATTTTATCAGATACATCTGATGAAGTGAACTATAGTCTACTTATGTCATAGTATGTTTTCTCATCTTTAAGGTGTGAAAGGCTCCTTGATATTACTTCAGTCACAATTATACATTTTCAAGTGCTGTATATTCAGCTATTCGCAGCAAGAGATTCACTTCATAGTAAAATGAACTCATTTTTTTAAGAAGCACATATATTTAATGCGTCCTTACAAAGCAGACAGGCATTTGTCCTGCTGCAACTTTAGGTTTAACGCAGATTTCTGCTCCCCGCCCCTTTCCACATCTATGCTAATCTGGATGGAAGTTATATCACTGGAACCATTTGAATAATCCTGTTTATTCTGAATGTTTCACAGGTAACTAAAATCATTTCTGGTTGATTTTATGGCTTCGTTAAAAAAAAAAGAAAACATTTAAATGGACTTCTCGTTGCAGGATATATATAAAACCATTGTGCCCTCTCATATTTGAATCCCTAGCTGGAGCCTTCCCTCACTTAGGGACAAACCTAATAAAGGCAATTAAAGAGGAAAACCGCAGGGAGGCTGAGCTCGCCACTCTGGTTACAATGGCATTCCTGCTGCTTGGACAACAGGCACACAGCAAACAAGGAACCGCTCCATAAAGACAAGGAACCTACAAAAATAATGAGTTTTAAATTATCATAGAAGCTCTTTAAACAAAGCACACAAAAAACCACCCCTGGAGGGAGGAGATATATAAAAATTCAGCTATGGGAGACAGGAAGGAGCATCTATAAACCAATCCCTCTCTGCCTACCACACACACACAAAAATGATCCCCACCACTCTAGGAAAGGTATTATAGAACGCAGGTTGTTTGCTGCCTGGCTGTCAATGAAAATGTATTGCCGCTCCAATCCCACTGCATCTCACGCCCCCCCCTCCTTTTTTTCAAAATTAAAATGCTTTGTCTGGGGACAGTTGTTGACTGATAAGGAGGGACTGCCTGGATTTCAGTGTGACATTATTTCCGTGCAAAAGCATGGCAAAATTAATTTGGCTAAAGGGAAGGCAGCACCGATGCAAAATTGAAATGGAATGAATTAAAAGAGGCTTTCTTCTGAAAGCAGGCTGAGATGGCTTAGCCCCTTCCCCCACCCACCCCTCTTCTGTTGTATCTCTACCTGTATTACCCTTCAGTTACATGGAATGAAATATGTGTTTTTCAGAGCACTCCCGTCTGTTTTCAGATTCAAATGAAGTAATGCAGTTGGGGGCATTAGGAGAAAGACTCTATGCATGTTTTGATTGAACATTTCACATTCACTATCCTGTTTTTAAAGAGTTTTATATGAGTTGAGTGAATATCAGCCAATACAAGATTTGTATGGAAATGGACCAATAGCCACTCCCTTTGCTGTCATTTGTGCAAAATGCCTAGGGATTGAATGGAACAGAATGCCTGCTGTATATAAAAATACTCATTTTACAATCTAATGAGATGGGACCTTTCTGGCCACCTGGAATAAGAAAGCAAACCATAAACAAAACCATTTTCCCTGTATTACATCTGACACAGGGCCTCATAGATCTAGATTTGGATGTTATTTTTTCAGCATATTTAGCTCTTGTTTTATTTCACTGAATCACAATAACCCTTGTTTGAAATATTCTTCCCATTTAAACAGTGCCCTAAATATCCATTGGAACGGAGATGTATTCTCATCATCCCTAAGTCAAAAACTACAAACTGGCAAAAAGAGCTAGGTTAAGACAACCATTCACTTCACTATTCTAAAATAGAGTGATTCTTTCCAATCAGGTGAGTGGTTCTTGGCTGTTGCTGTTTCTTTTTTTAAAAGAAAATATGCATATGGTGCCCATTTTAATAATTAACATTCGGCGTGGTGTTTGCCCATTCAGGAACAGCACTGAGATAAATGGTGACTGTGGTCCAACTTTAACTGCTCTAACAAATTGTTGCTTTTACGCAACTACTGTGCTTCTGTGTGGGCCTCATTATCTTGACCTATATTTTTGCAACCTTTTAATGTAGTGCTTTATCTTTTATCATTTTGTTCCCATATCCTGTGTGGTACTTTAAAGAGAGCTCAAGGTTGGATCCAACACAGTACTAAGTTCAAGACCCTTAGCTGTATGTCTTCTTCCACTGGCAAAATGTTTTGCACCAGCAAAAAATTTGTTGCACAAGAAGATGCACATCTCCCATAGGTGAAATGTGGAGGTGAACCTCTCCAGCGAATCTTAATTCTTGGGCAGGAATATATGGGGAGAGTGCTTCCTCAAGCATCAAGGTCTCAAACTGTTCAGGGGTCTTAATGTCATCACTCTTCGGGAAAGACTGCACCACTGCCTTTTTCAAGCCAATAGGAACCAGGAAAGGGATTGGGAGAACATGTGGCTTGACTGTTTCAGTCTGCAACGACTGAAACTGATCAAAAGAAGAAATTTGACTAGACTGTGTGCTGGATACCATCCCAGATGAGATGCTTTGGCATCAAGATCTGAGTAGAACCTCAAAGTCTTTAGCGAAGAAGAAGAAGAAGAAGAAGAAGAAGAAGAAGAAGAAGAAGAAGAAGAAATAGGTGACACAGCAGGTAAGCAAAGGTTTCCAAACAACTTCCTTCCAAACATGATTCCAATGTGCTCTTTTCCTGCCACATAGTAAGCACAATGTTGTTGTCTTGCTTGTGCTTGACCACATTCACTGTGTGACTTGGCCCATTTGCACTCCAGCCATCATCTGAGCTGCTTAATTGCCTGTAGACCGTCGAGAACCAAGGAGCCTTATAGGCTCTGCAGCACTGGAGAGGGTACCAGGGAGAATTTGAGTCAATCCCCCTCCCTACTCTTGTCATTCCATACTGAGACCAAAGCTTTGACAGAATCTGTCAACCAGAAAGTTCCCCAGAATATTCAGCAATCCATTGGATCCCATAGGTGCCCCGGGGGGCAGACAACTTAATTTGTCTCCCACCCTTCAGGGAAGGATTTCCACTGTCAATCCAAACCCAAGAAGGAAAGAGTTTGTGCTTAACAATACCTCATTTCCCCAGTGGCAGAAAACAAATGTCATGTGCTGATGATCTACTGAGGCATCCTCATGGCAGCCATAAAGTCCCAAGCAGGCCCTTCCTAGCATAGACATTGAAGCCTCCCAAACAATAGTCCTGAGGTTCTCCAACACAAGCTCAGAAACCACCTCAGCCAGGGAATTTGGTGGTTAGCAGGGTGTAAAACGCTATGCCCCAGCAGGATCCTTGCTGTCTCCGTGGCCCAATACCAGGTATGAACCCAAAAGTTGGTACCTAAGTAGACAGATCTCTTTGCAAAGGCGATGGATTAATTTTGTGGCACTATTTACAACATAACCGTCTGATTTCAAGTAATTTAGATACACGTGCCAAGTTAGTCAAATGAGGTCACTTGAAACATCTGCATATTCTTTATAAACTCTCTCTCTATCTATCTGCATGTAGTACTCCAGTAAAGACATGTGTCTGTGATGTAGTATTTTGGTGGCAGTAATTGAAGCCTTTATTAGAGAGCTACGGCAGCTCCTATCTATCAGCCTTCACCCCTGTCGAAAATGCAGGAAGCCTAATGCGGGGGTGCAACCTCGGAGAGCATAATGCAGGGTGGTTCTGTAACCCTGTAAGAAAAGACTATATTGCAGCCACTCTCATTCAGCCTGTTCCTATTCTGCTATATGCAGATGTTAGCAGTGGTTAGCAGATGTTAGCAAATTCCCTGGCTGCCATTACATTAATGGCAGGGTTATAGTACATTTCTCACTCTTCCTGCTTCACCTCATTACTCCCTGTGATATGGGCATAATGTTATTCAGACTTGTCTCTCACCCATCTGAAACATAGCATCTATACTACTTGAAAGCATCTACAGGGTGTGTGAATACATACATACACACACACACACACACACACACAGTGTGTGTGCATGTGTCCCAAGACTTGAGCGAAAGAGTATAAACTTCTCTCTTTGTTTCTACCTTCTTTGGGGTCTTCTGCTTCCAGATCACTGCAGTATCAAATTCCTGGATTTATCCATTGTCTCCTATGAAGAGGTGACATTGTTACCAATCTAATGAGAGAAAGTCAGAGCATCAAAAAGAACCGGGGAAGCTGGACTGCAGACAAAGGAATCGTCAGTCTAATAGCTTATGTTTGCTGCCACACATACAGATGTTCAGTCCTAAATCTACCCACGTGAATGCGATTTCTTAGCCTACTCTGCCACCACGAGGCCACAATACAAAGCGCATGAAGAAATTGGGAAATATTTGGTGGGTGGATTTTCACCATGTTGACATATTCTGAATCTTGGACACATCTGGAAACAGGGTAAATAATGAGGGTGCCAAAAATAGGATCTATGCATATACATAACTGTAATAAATAAATGTAAATAAAACAGATTTGGGGATTGGATTCCCAAATCAATTTTCCCAAAGACTCCATTCAGGCATAACATGGCCAGCTGAGATTTATTTATCTATTTATTTATTTATTTACATTTTTGCAGCACTTTTCAATGTATCGAAGTGCCGAATTACAAAACCTGTCTTACGCATCCTCACAGAATCCCCTTCAGTAGATTTAGTGTTGCATGAAACCCACTGAAGAAATGCTATTATTAATTCTGTTTCTCTGTCCACTGAGAATCTATGGGATGAATTAACAACCAATTGGTTCCATGGGAATTTCTGTTCTGCATTGCTTTTTCATTTTCACCCTCCAAATTAAACAGCTGATTATTTGTGCATGCATTTTTGCCCACAATGAATTAAGGACTCTGAAATCTTAAAGTTGCATTTATGGGCTACCATCCTAACCCTATTAATTTGGAAGGAAGCCAAACTGAAATCATGCACATTCACTGTCAAGTAAACATGGCGACAATGAGAAGTTGAATAGGATTTGCCACAAAAGGTCTTCAAGAAGGTTTGACAAGGAATTATGAAACAATTATGAGAATGAAGCTTGTTGATGCCTGTCCATCTCTATTATTATTATTATTACTATTATTATTATTACTATTATTATTATTATTATTATTATTATTATTATTAAAATTTGTACACCGCCCCCTATACCCATAGATCTCAGGGCAGTTCACCAAATAAAATTACAACATAAAAAACCTACAAAATACATAATAGAATTAAAAACAAAGACAACTCTGAAGGACATAATGCTCCCACAAAATCTGTTGGATTATTGAGATTTTGTGGGATTATTGAGATTTTCAACTGAGGCCTTACTCTGAGTATCCTTGCAGAAGTGAGGTAGTACCTTACAGGCAGAAACGAACCTAGGCTCCCTTGCACCATGGGCCAGAAGCTAACATTACCGCCAGCCAACTGGGGAGGAGACCTCACAGGGCTGGTGCGAGGAGCCAGAATGGAAAGACACAATTTTTGCTCCCCACACCAGGCCTGGGCCCTTAGCAGGGGTCAATCCCTAGGTACACTCCTGCTTACTGGGATGGGACCTTCTAATTCTGGCACTCCCAGTTGTGAAACTTCCTTTTCCGGCCATTCAACACCTACTTTACAAAATTAAGCAACCATTGAACAATGCAAAATAATGATACCTAGTCTTCTAAAAGGTGGCTAGTAACTCTGGAGACCAGAAGCCTAAGTGGTCTCTTTCTGTTACCTGTTGACTTCATCTGTGCTCCTCTGAGCCTTTTTGACAAAGTGGAAAGAAACTTCTAGATTTGTATCTGTCTGCTAAATCGTTGGTTTAAAATCCTTGCCTCACTCCCAGCAAAATCCCAGTATATAAAACAGGATGTTTTGCTGTTTTGGGCAACACAGAAAATGCTGCAACTCCCAATGACACCTCTGCCTCCCCACCCAGTCAATGACATCAAGAAAAAGGCTGAAATGAAGGCTGGGGAGGAAGAGTCGGCATTGGGAAGAAGAAGAAGAAGAGGAGGAGGAGGAGGAGGAGGAGGAGGAGGAGGAGGAGGAGGAGGAGTTTGGATTTGATATCCCGCTTTATCACTACCCGAAGGAGTCTCAAAGCGGCTAACAATCTCCTTTCCCTTCCTCCCCCACAACAAACACTCTGTGAGGTGAGTGAGGCTGAGAGACTTAAGAGAAGTGTGACTAGCCCAAGGTCACCCAGCAGCTGCATGTAGAGGAGCGGGAAAGCGAAGCCGGTTCACCGGATTATGAGTCCACCCCTCTTAACCACTACACCACACTGGCTCTCTCGGGAGAGGAGTTGGCAACATTGGCGGGGGAGGAGGCGGCATTGGTGGGCATTGACAGGAGGAGTTAGCAGTGGCGGGGGCAGAGGGGAAGTCAGTGGTGGCAGAGGGGAAGCGGCAGGGTGGCGAACAGCTAGCTTCCCCTGGACCCAGATCTGCTTCTCCCCCCAGCTGTACCATACTTGCTGCCCTGAGGCAGCTGCCTCACTGAGCCTGATCTAAAACATAAACTAGCTTGAGAGAAGATGCACACATCCATTTTTATGCCTAGAATATACATCTGTGAAACAAAACCTTGAAATAAAAAGGAACTTGAATGTGGTTGAATAAGCATTGCAATTGAATGAAGGAGTAATTCATGCAATTGAGGACACAAAGAGCAAAAGACCAAGTGTGCTAAACTGTTCCTCCCTGATACCTCTGTGACAGAAAGGAGAAGGAAGACAAGCTTCTGCTGAACTGTGAAATCAGGCTAGTGGGAAAGGCTGCAATCCTAGCCCCACTTACGAGGGAGTAAGCCTCATTGCATCAAATGGGACTTATTTCTGAGTAGACATGGCTAGAATTGCAGCCGTAGATGGCTTTGTGATGGGCCATTAGCCACTTCATTAACTTTGTCTTTAAGGTGCCACAAGACTCTGTTGTTTCTGCTGCAAAAGACTAACAGGGCTACCCAGTTGGAAATTCATTAACTTTGAAAGGTAACACACAGGTAAGGTAATTGATTTGCTAATATCTGTTGGTGACTGAGGTATGCATGTCTACTGTGCACTATAATATACTTAAAACCCCATATATTTCCACATCAGCGAAGGACGCAAGGGAAGAAAGACGTGCTCGAAATAAACCAATTGCAGAGGAATGGGAAAGCATGGATGATTGCCAGGATGGGATGAGGCACATTTGTAGGTATATCCTGAACATGAACACAGCCTGCAGTTTCCGTAGCCTGTTGCCAAGCAAGCAGGGGCTGGGAGTCTATTATTTGTCTTTGCCCTATTTAAATGTATACAGCACTTTAGATTTTGTAAACTGCTTTGAATTTTATTACACACAAGTGGTATATAAACCTTACAAAATAAATAAATAGCAGCATAAGCAAAAAGGATGTTTTCTTTCTGCAAAGAGCTTCCAATCTCCATTTCAGCCATGAGCAGAGGCCACAGAGGAGAAGGATCAGGTGATTCCTGGGGACAAATGAGGTTCTGAGTGCATTATGTCACTTTGCTAAGGCTGCAGTTCTAAGCATACATACCTAGGAGTAAGCCCCACTAAACTCAGCTGGATTGACTTTGGGCTAGCTAAGTGCATGATTGCACCCTATGGGACTGCACAAGCAGACATTCCTGTGGGTAGGCCAGGTCTGCTCACTCGGACATCCAGCAGCACTGGAACCATACCCTCCAACATTTCTCCGGTGAAAATAGGGATGTCCTATGCCTTGATGACAGAAAGTGAGGAGGAATTAAAGAACCTTTTAATGAGGGTGAAAGAGGAGAGCGCAAAATATGGTCTGAAGCTCAACATCAAAAAAACAAAGATCATGGCCACTGGGCCCATCACCTCCTGGCAAATAGAAGGGGAAGAAATGGAGACAGCGAGGGATTTAACTTTCTTGGGCTCCATGATCACCGCAGATGGTGACAGCAGTCACGAAATTAAAAGACGCCTGCTTCTTGGGGAAAAAGCATTGACAAACCTAGACAGCATCTTAAAAAGCAGAGACATCACCTTGCCAACAAAGGTCCGTATAGTTAAAGCCATGGTTTTCCCTGTAGTGATGTATGGAAGTGAGAGCTGGACCATAAAGAAGGCTGATCGCTGAAGAATTGATGCTTTTGAATTATGGTGTTGAAGAAGACTCTTGAGAGTCCCATGGACTACAAGATCAAACCTCTCCATTCTTAAGGAAATCAGCCCTGAGTGCTCACTGGAAGGACAGATCGTGAAGCTGAGGCTCCAATACTTTGGCCACCTCATGAGAAGACTCCCTGGAGAAGACCCTGATGTTGTGAAAGATGGAGGGCACAAGGAGAAGGGAACGACAGAAGACGAGATGGTTGGACAGTGTTGTGTTCTCGAAGCTACCAGCATGAGTTTGACCAATCTGCGGGAGGCAGTGGAAGACAGGAGTGCCTGCCATGCTCTGGTCCATGGGGTCACGAAGAGTCGGACACGACTAAACAACAACAACCACCTATGTATATATAGTCCCTCACCCATCTAACTAGGTTCCCCCAGCCACTCTGGGTGACTTCCAACATATATAAAAACATAATAAAACATTAAAACTTCCCTATACAGTGGAACCTTGGTTTTCGAGTGTCTCAAAGCAGAACGTTTCGGAACCTGAACACCGAAAACCCGGAAGTAATTGCTTCCATTTTTGAACACGCCTCAGAAGTCGAACGGCTTCTGAAGTGTGTTTTTTAATTTTCGCAATGAAAATTGCCAACAGCTCTTTGTGCCACAGTTGTCAAACGTTTCAGAAGTTGGTCTTCTGGAACGGATTATGTTCGACAACAGAAGTTCCACTGTATTGGGCCCCCTTCAGATATCTTCTAAAGGTTGCATAGTTACTTATCTCCTTGGCTGGCTTGGGCGGGGGGGGGGGAGTGTTGTCACTTAACTCCATATACTCCAACATGTCTCTGATGAAAATAGGGACGCCCTACCATACCCTTCAACATTCCTCTGATGAAAACAGGGGCCTAAGGAAACGCAGGACATTCTGGAATCAAATCAGAAACAGGGACGGCTTCCGTAAATCCGGGACTGTCCCTGGAAAAGAGGGACACTTGGAGGGTCTGTGGAACTTCATGAGTCTCAGTCTGCTCACTGTCCAACTCATGTTCATGCCTTCTTGGTTACCAGGGCAACCTCACTGAGGTGGGTGATGGAAGACTCCATTCCCCTGCCTCTGTGGGCAGAAATGTCTCCTAGTGAACAACTTGGGAACTACCTGCCACCTCATTCAGTAATCTTCTCCCAATTGTCCTCTCCCTTTGATGAATCCTACCAGGACCTCCTTGTTTGTTCTCACTGAACCCATAACACAAACTGAAGAAGAAATGTGAACTTAATTTGACATGTGCAAAATGAAATAAATCTGGAGAAACCAAGATTTATAAATATATTCATCCCTTCTAGAATAAGGATGCTGACCAGTTTTGTACAAATCCCAAGGTTTAGATATGTATCAGGCTGGGCAGCCCTGTGCAAGCTCTGAAACCTCTTCCTTCTGTAACTTTTTTTAAAAAAATAAAAAATCAGTAGGTAGGGGATTTTTGTGTTCAATCATAATGCCATTATGTAAGAGATACATCCCTATTTTAAAGACCGCCACACGAGGGCAGCCTTTGAATATATTCAAATAAAACGATGTAGCTTTTCAAGCTGTTTGTATGGCCTGAATTAATAAACTATTTCAAGGTGTTTTTAGAACTTGATCTCTCAAGTTCACATGAGAGGCTTAGCACAAGATGCAAAAATGACACACTGCAAAACTACCCCGCCTTAAGATATGGCAAGGAAGAAGTATTTCCATTCTCCTGAATTAGGTTCCTGTAACTCAAGTTTGCATTAGGAATCTGTTGTTAGGATTTGAGTTTGGATTATTATGTTTTTATTTAATTGATTGTTTGATACCTTCAGGGAAGGAGTTGCATATTTTTCTATTACTTGTTGACCTGAGAACCCTAGATGTTGAAGATGTAAGCTATACAGTGGTACCTCAGGTTACATACGCTTCAGGTTACATACTCCACTATCCCAGAAATAGTGCTTCAGGTTAAGAACTTTGCTTCAGGATGCGAACAGAAATCGTGCTCTGCTGGTGCAGCAGCAGCAGGAGGCCCCATTAGTTAAAGTGGTGCTTCAGGTTAAGAACAGTTTCAGGTTAAGTACAGACCTCTGGAATGAATTAAGTACTTAACCTGAGGTACCACTGTAAATGTATTAAATAAAGAAAAAGTGGGAAAGAAGCAACGAGTGGATTAGAGGAAATTGGAACGAGTGCAATACTTGCAAAACTACTCAGGAGTCAGATTAGCTCTCTGTCTGGAGCTGATAAACTGTCCTGTCTAAAAGGCTTTGCAGGTAGGGCTGGGAATGGCTGGTGGCTGAAACCCTGGAGAGATGCTGCCAGCCAGTGTTGACAATACTGGGCTAAATGGGCCAATGGTCTGACTGGGCATGAGGCAGCTTTCTATATCAGAGATGGGGCCATTGCATTTGCCTTAAAAACGGATGCACTTTATATAAGTCATAGCTTTAATACAGTCTTATTACTGTATTTTGTGGTCTGTAGTTTTACCATAACAGTAGTGTGGTGTTGAACTTGGATCAGGAAGTACTGCGCTTCATGTGCTAGACTTGGGCCAGAAAGGCCTAGGTACAAAATCAGTCACTGGGTGAACTTGTGCAAGCCAAGCCTACCTCAGAGGATTGCTGTGGGAGGGGCAATGGAATAAACCCATATATAGTGCTTTGGCTGCCTTGGAGGATAAAAATTAACAACTAAATTAACAAATAATATCATTACTGTAGTGTAAATATCAGGACTCTGAAATGTTGCAAGGAGACGGAGGCTGGTTTTCTGCCTTTGATGGATGTATATTTTTCTGTACAAGAGGGAGGCTTAGGTTAAGTTAATATACAGTGATACCTTGGTTCCTGAAAGTCTTAGTTGTCGAACAAATTGGCTCCTGAATGCCACAAACCCATAAGTAAGTGTTCCAGTTTGCAAACATTTTTCAGAAGCTGAACGTCCAACGCGGCTTACGCGGCTTTCAGTTGAGTGCAGGAAGCTCCTGCAGCCAATCGGAAGCCACACCTTTGTTTCCAAATGGTTTTGGGAGTCAAACGGACTCCTGGAATGGATTAAGTTCGAGAGCCAAGGTGCCACTGTATGTACATATGTAGCAGTTGTTTCCAATAGATCACAGGTTATGTAGGAGAAAGGGAAGTCTACATACAGTGTACCAGGCCCAGGAAATCCTGTTGGCATCCTTGCATTATACCAGCTACTTTGCATTTCTGCGTTTTATATTTTCTCAATTCTATAGTCTATGAGCTAGTCCCTAGCTTTTCAGCCTTAAATATGACACTAATCCACTTACTAAGAGCATTTCTGTGTATCTTCAGTCCACCGGAGTCAGCACAACGGCACAAGAAGTCCAACTGGTTGCTTGGGATCGTAATATTTTTAGAAGCACCAAGGAGGCCATAATCACACAAGCTATGCTTTTCCCCAGGGAACTGAATCATTGCACATCTCTTGCGTCATGAAGCACAGCCATTTTGAACATCAAAATACCTTCCCTTAGCCCTGCAGTACCTGCAAAATAAAATGCTTCTTCAGCTACCTATCCTATTTTTAAAGATATTATCAAAGCCTTACGTGCAACCCATCTCGTCAACTCTGCATGACCCTAGTGACCTTTGCATCCAGGGCTGTATTTCCAAACCCCATCCCTCAGTTTTAATGAGGTTTGCCACAATGAACCAACAGCACAAAATATATATTCTAGCACAAATCCTTTATAACGGTACGCAGTGGAGCGACAAAGCGCCAGACAATACCGGGGCTGTCTGGGCATTCATTATATTGTCAGTGTGCTTACAATAAACACATTGTGGAGAAAACAAGAGGGCAAAGAAAGAAGAGCTCTGAAATCCGTTTTAAAGGAAATGCCTGCGAAACATGATATAATTTGGGCAGGGTCCTGCTGGACACACGGAAGGCGAAGCAAATGATAAACTTGGTCTGACAGCAATCAAAGGTACCAGACAGGAGGAGGAAGAAAACAAAGTCACTTGCAGTTCATAATTGCAATTGCCAGGTGCATCCTTCATAAACAGGCATTCTGGAAACCAGAAGATGCTCAGGCCACCCTTTGCTTTCAAGGGTCCTCCTCGGCCACCGTTAGCCCTCCACCTCCAAAAAGAAGCCCGCAAAGTTCAGGTGGAACCAGAAATGAAAAGGTAGGCACACTTGCCCATTCCTGAGCGTAGCATCACTGTTATTACATTGCCACCATTCATTTCTGCAGAGCTTCTGGTGCACCATGAACCTTAGAAGAGTTATCTGTCTCATCCTCAGTGATGGTAGGTAGTTGTCTAACCAAAAGTGTCAGGATATTACAGACCTGATGGGTTTTGATGGAATTTACATGCATCATAAATAGGTGCAGAACCCCATTAGCTACAATGCTTTGTCAGAAGATTAGTGACACCAGAAGCTTAAAGATCAAGAAGGGTACAGTGTCTTTATAGTTGAACTAGGGGCTGCTCCCCTGCCAAACTTCCTGCCACTCCCCACCATGTTAGACCCCTTGAGCTTCCTCTTCCCACCCCATGCGCTAAACAGTATTTTCGACTTCACAACCCTATTTCTGAAGTAGCTTCTTTCTTCCATTTAGCAGCTCCATGATACGATACAATACAATAATCTTTATTGTCATTGTCCCATACAGAACAACGAAATTGAAAAAATCTACATCAGACATTCAAAAACCCACAAGGCTGCTATCCCAGCCTGGTTAGCCCCTAAAAACTCTGATATCCCATAATTGAATACAATATACTCACATAAAGACTACCTTACACTGCATTTAAAACCAAAATCGCATTTGGATAGAAACTGTTTCTTAGGCGGCTAGTCCTAGTCTTTATAACCCTGTACCTTCTTCCAGAAGGCAGAAGCTGAAAGAGATCATTTCCAGGGTGCACACTATCCTGCACTATCTCTGCAGCGTTTACCTCGCACCCATCATCACTTTTACCCCCATGTCCATGCCTCCTCCCATTTTTTTGGCAAGCCTGCCCACCCTGCACACATACCACTCCATACCCCATGGTAACCTCCGGCATCGTCCCACATATTGCAACACTAAGCACCTTTTTCGTTTTTCACTCAGTTACAAAGCTGCCATCCTGTTCTATTCTGCAGACTTTTAGTACCCCTTTCATCTTCACCCCCTATTTCCACGCCTCCTATTCCTTCATTTGGATAATCCAACTATTATTGCCTCTTAGGCACCCTTCGCTTTCCCAAACCAGCTGCTTCCAACTTGATGCCCTGCAGATCTTTTGGATAAAACCTCCATGGGATCTGCTCACCACAGTTCTGCTGCCATGGTTGATGAGAGCTGTCATGCAAAACATCTGCAGGGCACCAGGTTGGCAAAGGCTGGCCCAGACAGTCAAGAACAGGACTGTGGCACTGTAGGTAATTGTGGCAGTAATTGGTTTCACCTAATATATCAGCTGTAGCCAGGGCTTTCTTTCAGCCAGAACTCAGTTCCAGCACCTCTCAGGTGGGTTCCAGCACTTCTTAGGTGGGCGCCATTGCCATTCTCAGAGAACGAGGGAGAGGTTCATGGTGAGTTCCACTACCTCTTTTTCTAGGAAAATAGCATTGGCTGTAGCAGTTACGGTTTGTACTCCCTTCCTCAGGTAGCTATCACTGCCCATAGGTATATTCTTGTACAGGGTCCTTCTGTTTTGGTTCACACAGACCGGCACAGCTCCCCGGTCTCTAATGGCACATGTCCTGGCAGCACATTAGTTTGTCTAAAAGTGGTGTGGGACTTGGGTGGAGGGGGCAACAGAAAATGTAGGCATGCAAGTGATCCACACACCTTTTTCTTGCTTGAGGTTCAATGTCTGAATGGAGTCATCCATGCATTTCATTCAGTGGAAGGTAGAATCAATGAAAGCAATTTATATGAAAAGGCTGACAGCACTTGCAGGTGATGAATAGCAATGTGAAGTGGTAGTGAAAATGTTAAGGGATGCATATCCTTAAAATATATGTGTAGCTCAGCACTATAGAGATCAGTTAATTAACAAGTGGCCTAAGACATTCAAGACTTTGCATGCTAAAACTATATCCTTGATTGGACCCGGTAAGCTCTGGCTGCTGCATTTTGTACTAGCTGCAGTCTCAGGACCGTTTTCAAGGCCAGCTCCATGTTGAGTCATAGAGTCAACATGGCTGTAGTCATAGAATCATAGAACTGTAGAGTTGGAAAGAATCCCAAAGGTCATCTAGCCCAACCCCCTGCAATGCAATCATCCAGATGGGAGGTCACTAGTGTTTGAATCACTGGGGACAAGCCGTAATTGTCCAGGAATGGCCATAGCTGGCAAACCAGCCATAGCTAGGAAAATCTACTACCCACCACTGAGGTCATGTTAGCTTCTAATGGCAGTCAAGTTGAGGAATACACCCAGACTATATATCTGATGCATTAACCAGGAACTAATACCAGACTGTTGAAATGTCAGGTAAAAAAATTAGGCAGTAGTATATTTTTAAGAGGACGAAAACCCCTGTTCTGCTGCAGTTGACTGCTGAAGTACTCAGTGTTGACATGATAGGGCACACAATTGCACACGTCGGCCACAAGAGTTTCAGGGCTTAGAATCTGAGTGATTGGGTATGTGTTACAAAACCTAATCCGTCCTTCCACCTTTCTAGACCTTTGGTACATCAGGCAATCTCTTGCGACTGATACTGTGACCATTAAGGTAAAGGTAAAGGTACCCCTGCCTGTACGGGCCAGTCTTGACAGACTCTGGGGTTGTGCGCCATCTCACTTAAGAGGCCAGGGGCCAGCGCTGTCCGGAGACACTTCCGGGTCACGTGGCCAGCGTGACAAAGCTGCATCTGGCGAGCCAGCGCAACACACGGAAACGCTGTTTACCTTCCCGCCAGTAAGCGGTCCCTATTTATCTACTTGCACCTGGGGGTGCTTTCGAACTGCTAGGTTGGCAGGCGCTGGGACCGAGCAACGGGAGCGCATCCCGCTGCGGGGATTCGAACCGCCGACCTTTCGATCGGCAAGCCCTAGGCGCTGAGGCTTTTACCCACAGCGCCACCCACGTCCCTTGAGACTGATACTGTGACCATTACTACTGTTGAATCGTACAGCACAATCCTATATTACCTGGAAGTAAGCTTCACTGAACTCAGTAAGACTTACTTCAAAGTAGACATGAATAGGATTTACGCTGTTAGTCCTTGCCAACAGCCATTGCAGCTGACTTGCTGTAAGCATTAGTAGAGAGTTCCTTCAGATGTATCCCACCACAAGAGATGGCAAAAATTAAGCTGACGGCAGAGGGAAAAAAGTCATCTAAGTGCAGTTTTTGAACTCTATGAAAAAGGTAGCAGCAGAAATCAGATATACAGCATCTGAAGCAGTTGCAAATGAAGAATGTGTGGTTTCAAGCTTCTCTCTGGTATAAAAAATTGAAGAGCTTGTGCTTCTCCTTTTGCTTGTGGGATCAGTGCTCACAGGCAGTTTCCCTTCCTGTTCCACTTTTCAGAGCATCCTCCAGCAGCAAAAGCTGCAGCTCAAGTAATGCTCATCCAATCCTAGCCAGCATATCACACAGTTGAAATGCTGTGTTCTCAGGGCTTTGGGCTGAGATTCTACCAATCAGTTACTAGCCAGCTATGGCCGCCTTCGTTTGTTTAATGTGGCCAAGGGCATGAAAGTGCACATGGATATATATATTTTTTAAAGCACAGCCTCTTGTTGCTTTTACTATCTGCTCTCCTTGACTCCCATTTTGATTGAACGGGCTCTTGAAGCACAGCTGCAGGATCTCACAAAGGAAATTCAAAAACCCTTTTCTGGCAGGAGCTTCATTTTGTTATACTGACATGGTAAAAATACGAAGTTCTAAATATAGAGCAGGTTTTGCTGCTCTTAAAAATCTAGCATATTGTTCACAGTAGCAGAAGATTATTATACTGTATCAGACTGTTTGTTAGAACAGCGTACGGTAATCTGTTCTACCCTGACTGCCAGCAGCTCCTTGGGAGAGATTTTCTAGATCTTCTTCTCTCGGATCCTTTTAACTGAAGATACCAGGGACCTTCCGAATGCAAAGCATATAGTATCCTCTACTGAGCTATGTCCCTTGTCAGTAGCTCATAGTTTAATATCTTCAAGGTTCTCAAACTCCATCAGGTGAAACTGGCTTAAGACTGAGATGAATATTAGTTCAAGGGATCTCCACAACAAGGGAAGAACTTGGATGCATCATGGGCTGAACTACTCCTTTGCCTCAGAGGTCCTCAGTGGAAGCAGTTGCCTGGCAACTGCCAACCAGCAAAGACCTGACCTGTTTATGAACTGAGCTTCATGGTTCACCTGCTCAGTCGCAGTTTTCTCAAAGATCCACACCAATGAAGGCCAAGAATGAAGGCCAAGAAAAGGCCATCTGAACAATCTGGGCACCATGGTTCTCCCCACCCCTCATTAGATCTGCTAACCTTTTGAACTATTTGATATTTGGGAGCCTCTCAGGGCTATAAAGCAGGATGTAAGTAACAAACACTTTCAAAAATGAACAACTGAATGTTAAACATAATCAAATCACATCCATTTCAAGAGAATTTGCTCAAGAGAAAGGTCTCGATCAAGCACTTCAGCCTACTTCGGTAGTTATTTGCCATGTCAGCCTGTGATATTTTTAAAAATCTTGCCCAAGTTGCCCTTCCTTTGAACATTCTGCAGCTTTGAAGAAACAATAGATCCACCACAAATCACTGTCTAGAATCACTGGCCACAGATGTGAAGTATCTGCAGTATACACTTTACACAGAATATTTATAGGTATAAAATAAAAGTCCGAGGGGGAGAAAGAGAAGGGGGTGGGGATTACGGCAAACTTTGTTATAAATGCAATAAGCGATCAATAGAGAGAGAGAAAACCATTGAGCGTTCTCTGCAGATGGTTCTGATGAAACATAATCTGTGTGAAGAGGCTGCATTTTTGTTTAGAAGTGCCAGCTGAATCACCATAGAAACACACGAGGCAATGACCTTGAAGATTACAGTGCTAAAATTTCTCAAGTGAGCAAGGTGTCAGGCCTCAATACTTGCTTGGAAACTCCAGCTATGGTTGTGGGTACAGTGGTACCATGGGTTAAGTACTTAATTCGTTCCGGAGGTCTGTCCTTAACCTGAAACTGTTCTTAACCTGATGCACCACTTTAGCTAATGGGGCCTCCTGCTGCCACCGCACCGCCAGAGCACGATTTCTGTTCTCATCCTGAAGCAAAGTTCTTAACCCGAGGGAGTATTTCTGGGTTAGCGGAGTCTGTAACCTGAAGCTCATGTAACCTGAGGTACCACTATATTCTGTAGGAATATTCTGTATTCTGTAGGAAAAGGCTCTCTGAACATGCTGCAAACCATTGGGTGCAGTTCAATGTCACACTCTTCCAATTGTTCTCTCCGTGAAAGTATTGCAGCTTGCCAGATAGAACGATACCCCTCTCCTCACCCCACGTGTGGTTCTGAGCGTTCTCCTGACCTACCCACCTGCCGTGAGCCAATTCCAGGGGGTCAGGGGCACATGGGGGAGCAGAAAGGAACCCTGCTGTCAAGTCCTTGAGCATGGCTTCTGCTGGTAAGGCTAGTTAGGTGAACCCTGCCCACTGTCTTCCTATTACTAACCTCCTATGTGCCTGGCATTGGAAAACATCTAGCCATTGTAAGCTAGGGGTGGGGGACATTTTTCAGCCTATTTCTTTATGGGTAACCTTCTGAGGGCCACATACTGGCAATGTGTGGGGAGAGGTGGAAAGAGTAATATTGGTTGTGACTCTTACTTTGTATGGTAAATTATATTATAGCCATGCAAAAATCACCTCTTCACCCCGATGAGGGGAGTTATCACAATCTGAGGATGCTTCAAGCCAGACAAAAATATTGCGTCCAGGTGGCATCTGCATAAGAGTCCTTGAAGAACTCAAAAGTGAAATTGTTGAGCTTACATACAAAAAAGTTCAATACATCCCTAAGACCAGCCTTCATAAGCCAGTGCAACATTATTTTTTAAGGGGGATCCAGGGAAATTACAGGCCAATTAGCTTAACATAATGGAAATCATTGTTAAAGGAACATAACATGGATTTAAATGAACAAGCTTTACTGAAGAGGAATCAACATGGCTTCTGCAAAGGTCCCACTCAGCGTCAAAAAGCATGTAAATGGGGTTATCTGGGCTTGGACTTTTAAAGAGATTTGGAACACACACAAAAACATACAAAAGGTTAATGTGTAAACTTAGCCGTCAGGGGATCAGAGCATTGGTCCTTTACAGAATAGTAACTGGTTATAAAGAACAGGAAGCATAAAGTAGGTGCAAGTGGGTGGATCCTACAATGGAAGAATGTAAGAAGTGCCCCCCCTAAAATTTGGGGGGATTGACGTCCCCCCCATTCACAAAAAGTCTTAAGAGAACCTTGAGAAGCCAATTTGATGGTGACACCAAATTATTCAGGACAAGCACCCAAAAGGATTGTTCCAAACTGGACAAATGTGCAAGAAAATGGTAAGTGCAGTTTCATTTAAGTATTTGTGGAATTATGCACATTTTCGAGGTTACCAGCATGAGTTTGACTAAACTGCGGGAGGTAGTGGAGGACAGAGGTGCCTGGCGTGCTCTGGTCCATGGGGTCACGAAGAGTCGGACACGACTAAACGACTAAACAACAACAACAACATTTTTAAACCCTAAATTCGCATATACACCGATAGGCTCTGAGCTGGCCATGACTGAATTGAAAAGTGATCTTGGGGCCGTGGTGAACAGCTGAATGGAAATACAGTGGGACCTCGGGTTAAGTACTTAATTCGTTCCGGAGGTCCGTTCTTAACCTGAAACTGTTCTTAACCTGAAGCACCACTTTAGCTAATGGGGCCTCCTGCTGCTGCTGCGCCGCCGGAGTACGATTTTTGTTCTCATCCTGAAGCAAAGTTCTTAACCTGAAGCACTATTTCTGGGTTAGCGGAGTCTGTAACCTGAAGTGTATGTAACCTGAAGTGTATGTAACCCGAGGTACCACTGTACCAACTCTTTTGGTGCGAGTTGTGAAAAATGAAAATTCAGCGCAAAGGGCCAAAAATAAGGCTACCAATAGCATAGTGCCTTCACGCAAATTACGAGTGAGATGAAGGTTACTCACGCTTAAAGCAGACCCACTGAAATTAATGAGCCTAGCTCCAAGGTTCACAGTTTTGCTCTCAGCATGACTAAGCCTGGCAATAACTCAACAGAAATGAGAAAGATTGAACAGATTTCTGCTAAAACGCTGCGGAAACCTTATTGCAAACAGTTGGGACTGCAGCAGATATCTACAGCAACCACGCGAGAGGCCTACGTAGCCTTTCCTCGAAAACGCTCTGCAGGGAGCAATCGCTTTTTCCCAAGCACTCTTGCTTCTTGCTCAGCCTGCGAACGAGGCTCAAGGATCACAAGTTCTGCATTCCACAGCTACTCCGGTTTGCAACTCGCAGGTGCAAATGGATGGATCCCGGCTAAAGCGCACAGATCATCAGCTCCTCTCCCGCCCCCTCGTAAATAGATCCTCGGGGGAGCCCGGAGAGAAGTTAAGAGGGGAGGGGAGATTTTCGCGGAGCAGCCCATCGAGCATCCGAAGCCGGGGTGAAGTCTGAGGGAGGGAAGGCAGGGAATCTCCTTTGGCACGCCAAGCCTCGCCGGTTTCCCGGAGATGGAAGCTTTTAGCAATGAGAGGCGCGAAGCTTCCCCACGCCCTCATTTATCCATCCCTGCCTCATTCATCTATCGCGGTGGGGGGGGGGGTTTGCCTTTCCACCCACCCCCAGTAAGAGCTGAATGCGGTGATCCGGAGTGGGGGAGGGAGGAAGAGGAGGAGCACGATGACTTCATGCAGCCGGAGCGCCGTGAATTTGGGATCAGCAGCTGCAGCTGCACGTTGGGGAGGCAATGACAGCGGGAGCTCCGCCCGGGCGTTTGTCCAAAGCACCCCCGGCGTAATCTTTTTCCAAAATAAAAAAGACACCCCCCTCCTTTGCAAATAAACCACCACCCGCAACAACCTGCAGGGGGCGGAGAGTTGCCCAAAAGCTGAGAAGGTTCAGCCGCAGTGCGAGGGGGGAAAGAGGAGACGATGCGCTGAATCGGCCGTCGGGGAGGTGAGTAGATGTGTAAGATACAAACACACACCCTTTTCGCCGCCGCCGCTGCCACTTCAGCAAAGGGAGGCGCAACACGTGCGGAACCGACGGTGTGGGCGAGACAGCCTCGCTTGCTGGGCCGAGCGCCCCGTGGTGGGGGCTGGAGAAGCTGCTGCGGAGAGATCGGGGATGCTCCTCTGCTGGCATCCGAGCGGGGCTCCCCCTGTCCCACGCCCGCCTCTCCGCTGCTGTCGAGTGACAGCAGGGGCCCTAAGCTGCTGAGAATTGGGGTCGGAGGGGGGACTTTGACTTGGAAGGGTTGCCCGGCCCTCTGGTTTCGGGGGTCCCCCTCCCTCCTCTCCTTATGTCTTCCAAACAGGCTTGCGCGCAGAGCGAGCCGCCTCCTCGAGGGGCAGCGCTTGTTTTCTCGCCTTCCTAAAAATAGCCCGGAGTGGCTGGGGACGGGAGGGGGGCCGCTGCCTCTCCTCGGACCAGGACCGGCGTGACGGCGGCTCCTTTGCTTCCTCTTCTCCTCCCCAGGACGTGCGTAAAGAAGGGGCACCCGTTGGGGTTTGTGGCGCTCCGGCGGGATGGAATAAACGACGGACCTACGCGCCAGTGTGGTGGACTGCTAAGGGATGACGCCTAAACTATGGGACATGTGACAGCTCTACTTCAGTTTACTTAAAGGTAGGCCAAAATATGATGGCAGGGGTTGGGGGTCAGGCTGGTTGGAGGGGCGGGGGGGGGGTGGTCATTTACTGCTCCTGGGTCCTGGACACTCCTGGTTCTCCCCACACAGCCCCGGGGCTTATTGGGAGCTGCTCTTAAAAGGTGCTACCATGTGTCTTCCCACCCCACCCCCAAACACAAGCAGCCATTTTAATGTCATGCACATACAGTTACACAGCTGGTAGTTGAGAAATGTCAGTAACAACAGTGAGGCCCATGAAGAACTAGTTGTGATGTGTCAAGATATGAACCAGTTCTGTATCAGAGTCCAAAAAGAGAAGCAATCTAATATTGAGCCTGTTTTGGATCATAACCCAAAATATATGCTTTCTGTCCTTTGTGCTACTAACCCTCTTCTGTGTGATTGTTCATTTTTTAAAAAATGGCTTAAAGGATTAGGTTCTCTAAAGGATGACATTTGCTACGTAACACCCATATGGACCCTTGATTTGAATCTCTCTTCTTCAACCACAGGAAAGGTGTCAGGCAGCAGCCCCCATATTTGCTGTTGGATGCCTTCAGTGTTTCAAGCATTTGGCTGAATAAAAACCCACAAACGGGTGGGTTGCGTAGTAATCGATCATTTCCCTCCAGTAATGGAAAATCCTTCCTGCCTGAAATGTGGGTTTTGTGCCAGAATGTGCAATGTGTTATGCCAATAGTCTGCTGAATGCCATGGAAGCATCCTTTATGCTTGCTGGAACCGAATTAATGGGCATTTTGTTCTTTTTAGCAAATGCGGAAAAGAAGGAAGTGCTTGCTGTGGGCCTTTCCAAGTTCTACCCCCACATGCTACTAATTTAAGTGATAAATATAGGTTAAAATCAACACTACTGCTTGTTCAAGAGAGAGACTGCCAGTCAAGTCATCTATCTTGTTTGATTAAAATTAGGAATGATGCGTATCAAAGTGGTCACTGCCTGCAGAAATAGGCTCAAAGTGTCCCATCCTCTCCTGTTTAGCATGGCAAACTTGGACTTTTGAAGGTTTCTGTATATAGTAGCATAGATGACCTGTTTGAAGACCCAAATACATCATTGCTATAGTTTGGCATCTTTTGCTTTCCTTGGTGTACATTCCATCTTGTGAGCAACTGAGAAACTGTTTTAAAATAGAATCTATGTTTGACAGGTGTGAATCTTGGTTAAGAGCCTAATTGTCCACAGTTCTTGGATATGTACTGCTTCTCAACTATCAGAATGATCTCGGTATTTAAGTAATCTTTCCCCCCCAAGTAGATATTTTCACAGAGGGTTACATTTATGAAGCAGTTGAGAAGAACACACAACGCGTTAAGGAGATAATTGTGGCTCATTTAGTAATCGGTTTACTAAACCACTGATGACTACTAAAAATCTAAGGGAGGGGAATCAACATTTAGAATTCTCAGTTATTTTCTGATGAGGCTCTTATGGTTGTAGCTGCTGTGTGACATGCAGAAATTACTAGAGCCTCATCAGGAGGTCACTTTCCCAGAATAAGGTAACATCATTTCAGCTTCCTAGATAATTTGGGAATATCTTGGTCTTGTGACAGAGGTAAACTTTAAGCTTCACAATTTCTGGAATGAGATTTTAAAATGTATCCCTTTCAGACTTTTCTGGTAATTGACATACCCTTTTATTATGCAGAAGGGATGCGGGTAGCACTGTGGGTTAAACCACTGTGCTGCTTGGGCTTGCCGATTGGAAGGTTGGTGATTCGAGGCCCCATGACAGGGTGAGTTCCCGTTGTTTGGTCCCAGGTTCTGCCAGCCTAGCAGTTCGAAAGCACACAGTGCAAGTAGATAAATAGGTACCGCTCCGGCGGGAAGGTAAACAGCGTTTTCGTGCGCTGCTCTGGCTTCGCCAGAAGCAGCTTAGTCATCCTGGCAACATGACCCAGAAAAACTGTTTGTGAAATCGGACAAACGCCAGCTCCCTCAGCCTGTAAAGCGAGATGAGCGCCACAACCCCAGAGTCATTCGCGACTGGACTTAATTGTCAGGGGTCCCTTTACCCTTTACCTTTTATTATGCATGTGCCCCATTCTAGCTCTGAGCACTTTGGAAGTATCTTGATTGTTGAAGGCTGGTTTAGGGAAACTGGCCTTTGAGATGTTGCTGCACTCTCAGATTCCACCAGCACCAGCCAACATGGCCATTGATGAGGGTTTGTGCAAGTTATAACTCTCTAGCATTTCTGATCCCTGATTTAAGGACACACTTTAATGCCCTGTTTTGAGGAAGGTCCTTCATTCACATTTTTCAAATGATTGCAGTGCCTTAGACCACAAATGTGTGTGTTTTAAGAAACTTTGGACTCTAAACTCATTGCAAATCATCCTAGAATTTTCAATATCCAGTTAGTCAGTGATGTCAAATGCAGTGAAGAATAAGCCAATTTAAAAATTAAGAGGATAGGCCTACAAAATAGGTATCCATTGCTAAAGCATAGAAGAACTCTGCATTCAACACATGTGTGCAGCAGTACACACCTGCATACCACATTTCTTAGTTCATATTGACACAAATTCCATATGTGTTCATTCACACCAACATGTACAGACTCATTGAACATGAAAATCTCTGAAAGAAATCATGAATATAATAAACAAATGAAGCTACGTATTATTGGACAACCTTAGAGAACCACTGCCAATCAGTGTAGACAGCTCTGACCTAGATTGACCATTCTGACTCAAGATAAGGAAACTTCCTATGTTCCTCCTTTATTCTTGGATCACCTTGAGGAGATCCTTTATCTTTCTTTAGACCCTTGGGACTGCAATTCCAGTTCTTCACCATTCATTGTGCTTATTCCTTGGAATTGTTGCATTTAGATATTGTAGTTCTGCAGCCAGACACGGAATAGTGAAGGAGCATTAACTGCTTTGTACATTCTCCTATATAGGAGCCATCTTGTTTAGCCCAAGTAAATCTTGGTGATGGCTTGTGGGTGAACCACATGTTGTTGGCATCCACATGTTGTTGTTCCATTGAGAGACAGTGGAGTGTGCCTCCAGGGGTGAAGTCAAACCACTGTGTTAGCAGCACTGATGTGACCTCTCCAGGGCACAAGCCTGGGCAGTGTGTATGGAGGTCCTGGGCTGCCCAGACAATAAGACCCCCCTCTTGGCCTCAATGATGTGGTCCTAAGGAAAGCAGAGCAATACATTTGGCACCAGCTTGACTGCAGGAGTTGCCAGAAGACGGCATATGAGGTGCCATCAAATTGTAGGGACTCCACTCTCATTTCCTCCTTAGCCTTCTCCTGAAGATATTCCGCAAGGCAGGGGAAGTTTAGAATCAGAGTTTTCCTGCTCCTAGAACTTCCCATGTTAATGAGCTCCATCTGCCCCTCATTTCCCTCTACAGCACATGCAGAAACTGCCTCCTTGACCATTGGACCTACTGTTGGTCTTATCCGCTCAATCCACCAGAGCCTGTCTTCTCATGCAGGGGATGTCCTTAACTCACCAAGAGAGACCCATCAACCACCCTAACCTGCTTCAGTCAGCCAGTCAAAGCTGTCTTGGTAGTACTATTTTTGTCCCCAGCAGTGGGCAGGGGGAAATGGAGTGTGTCAGGCGAAGACATGATCTACAGGATTCCCCCCTACATCATGGCCTTGAAAGAGATCCAAAACTATATCCATCCTGGGGCTGTCATACTAATTTTCCTTCCATTTGGAGTGGGAGCAGGAAGGAAAAGAAAAAGTTGCCCTCAGCTGGTCTAAAGGTAAAAGGACCCCTGACCATTAAGTCCAATCGCGAACGACTCTGGGGTTGCCGCACCCATCTTGTTTTACTGGCCAAGGGAACCGACGTTTGTCCACAGACAGCTTCTGGGTCATGTGGCCAGCATGACTAAGCTGCTTCTGTTCTGGCGAACCAGAGCAACACATGGAAACGCCGTTTACCTTCCTGCCGCAGCGGTACCTATTTATCTACTTGCACTTTGCTGTGCTTTCAAACTGCTAGGTTGACAGGAGGTGGGACTGAACAATGGGAGCTCACCCTATCGCGGGGATTCGAACTGCCGACCTTCTGATCAGCAAGCCCTAGGCTCTGTGGTTTGGACCACAGGGCCACCTGCATCCCCATTCAGCTGGTCTACAGCTAGCCAAAAATAGTCTTGCTAGAGTAGGAGATGGACTGGAACTATGGGAGGTCCTTTCTGTTCTTCCTCTTCTGTGGTAGGCTACCTCAGCTGTTTTAGCAGCAGTCTATGGTGGTTTTGCTGCTGTCTTTAAGCAAGGCTTGTCCTGATTTTCGTTCTGCATGAAATAATGATTTACCTCAGCCACCTATAGGTTGGTATCTTGCATTGTGCTCATGGAGCTTCAGCTTAGCAATAGCCTTTACCATCAGTGGTGTTTTCTGCACCATCATTCCTTCTGTATCACTGCTTGGGCAACTGGCCTTGTGAGTTTATTTCTTCAGCTTGCTGGGTTCTGGAATGAGCAGACCAGGAAAACTGTTGTACTTTCAGTAGCTGTGCGGAAGAGGATTTTGGCTGGTGTAATCTGGCATTGTCATGCAGTTTTTGACAGGGTGCTTAGACTTGCACCTCCTGAAATTGCTTCTTCTATGAACTGTTAGAAGTAAGCAATCCTGATGATCCATTGCAACTGATTCAATCCTACTGGTTTGGCATTGCAAGCTTGAGAATGCCTACAGAGTTGCCATCGGGGCTGTTGTGCCTTTAAGTGGCAAGGCAGTCAGAACTGGGAATGAGACATGCCAGCAACAGCTGCATCTGTTGGATTTGCTGCCTGCTCTGCAGCTATTACAGAAGCGCCACCAGACAAAAAAGCAGCAACGTTAGCAGTAAGTTCTTCATTGTGGTCTGTCTTGAGAGAGCAAATGTTGCTGTGGCTTTTATGGCAAGCTGTTTGTTGGTAGAGCTGATACCAACATGAAATGGTTTATCTCCATCTGCTGTCTGCCTTTCAACATGGAAACTAATTTATTGGGCAGAGTGGCCAAGATTCATATGAAAGTTGAGGAGGAATCCACTGCAGCCTTTGCTGTGCTTACCTGTAAACTGTATTGATTGGTTGTAAAGGAGGATGAAGGTACACCTCAGAATAGTTAAGCTACACATGTTTGCCTAGGAATTGACATGTAGGGGTATATAGCTTTTAATGGCATAACCACTTGAGAGGAAAGTTAACTGGCTTTTGCCTTCCCCACCCATCCCAATTCAGGGTGAAATTCTTCTGCCTTAGAATACTGCTTCCATGGCTGCATTTTATTTTTTTAAAAAAGGAAAAGCTAAAACTGTGTGAGTTATGTAGCTTAGCCCCAAAGAAATGGGTCTCTCTAAAGAGATGAGCTGAAAGGAAGAATTGGGGGGAGTGGGGTGCTGATTTAATTCTGTTCTCATAAAAATGCTCCCACAACCTGACATGCCTCAGAGGGTAGAGTTGTCTTTTGGAAGCAGATGTTAGCGTGGGAGGCAATTACAGCCGATATGGAGAAGCTACTTCACACAGTGAGGAGGAGAAAAATATAGAGGTGTTTGTGGGAGGACAAAGAGGCAAAGTCATCTTGCATGGAAAGAAAGAGGCATTAATTAGTGTGGGAAGATAGCAAGTAAGTCTTCAGCTACTCTTGCATGCCTGCCTATGTTAAATGTTAAAGCTATTCCAGACAGAAATTGTTTTCTTCTTCCCTGTGCTGTAATGCATTTATCGCCCATTTACCCGTTACCCACCTTCCCTCCATTTAGGCAAATGGATCTTGGTGGAAAGCTTTTCCTTACCCTGCCCCATTTTTGTGGGGCCAGGGAGAGAAGGTTAGAGCTGGGAAGCACATTTGGTGCGCTCCTTTGTGACTTGGCTGCTTCCACCAAGAAGTGAGTGTGCCCAGCTAAAAAGAACACCAGGCTAAGGTACCTGCTTAGTGCTCGTGAACTGGAAGATGTGAACCATGAATTGCAAGTGAGCTTTGAGTGGTTGTCCTGCAAGTCTCTGCATCAATACATGACATAGTGCAGGATCCTGATTTCTTTTCCTCTCTCCAATGCTTTATCTTTCTGTGGAAAACGTTCTGTTTCCTAAGTTCATATTGGAAACAATGAATGAATGCCAATTGCCAATAATATTAAGTGAGCTTGGTAGTTTCAGTGTTTTAAGCTTTATTAAATGCAAGTAAAATAGACATGCTAAATTAGGTAACAGTCTAGGGTACCAGAATTCGTTTTGATTTAGACTGAAAAATTTCCATTGCAAATTCCCCTGTAATATACCAGGAAAAGACTCCCAATTTAAAATATATTTATCTATCTATATATGATGCTGATATGTATGTGTATAAGCGCTGAGGTTATGTCACATTGGTAGTGAAAGAAAGCAAGGAGTGTATCAAACTCTTTTTCATATATTTCTTGCATATCACGTTGCTGAACTTACAGCTACAGAGACTTTGGGGAGATGGAGTTTCTCCAGCCATAGCTGCTGGCTCCCTCTACATAGCATAGGCATATCTTGAAAGGACTTCACAAATCTTTGTGCAGTGTTTTGAGGGCTGCAGATTTTAGGGTGCCTTCCTCTCTTGCTACTGCACCTGAAACTATTGTTCTAACTTCTATAATTCAGCATCTTGTTCTAAGAGCCCCATACTGTATTTGGGGAGCTGAAACATACAGTACTTGGCTCCCAATAGTACATGCTTTTTGTAACCATGATCCTTGTGATACTCTGCTCAAAACAGCCTTGATTTAATGAACCTAAGTACAAGTTATTGACTTAGCTCTGCTGAATATTATCCACTTGTTAATCTATGGTGCTTGTTTTAAAAGGAATCTAAAATAGCAGAGGTCTGAACTGATCCATTTTTGTCATCTTTCCCCCTCCCTCAATTTACAGTTGTCCTTGTACTAACCTTGAACATAACAGTGAGTTTTAAAACATACATTGCAGTTTCAGATTGATCATTTAAGCCATGCATCTCCTCATTTTGTATGGCTAAATAGAATGGGTGATTGAATAATACTTCCTTCTCTTTCCCTCCCCACTACCATGCTGTTCACATATTCTGCATATTTAATTTTATTTTCTGCTGAGCAAAACACATTGCTGCAATACTCTTCCTTTTTTCTTTTTGTTGTGTAGGATGGCGTAAGTAGGTGCTGATGTTGACACAGCATTTTGTGCAGTCAAAGAGCTGTTTGTGTTTGCTAGAGAAAAGAAAGTAATGTTTCACAACAATGGAGATGGGAAGGGGCCTGTACTGGATATCACTTAATGAGGATTCTAGCCTAACCAAGGCATGTCTACTCTAAAGTAAGCCCCCAGTTTAGCTTGCTTCTGAGTAGACATGAATAGGGTTGTACTGTTCATTACATTTTTGTGCATGCAAGTTTGGAACAACCTAGGGTAAAAAAAGGAGTGAATTTGTCACTAATGGTGCTTCTCATGCATTCTGCTGATTGGAAGTACAAGATTGTATTCAATAGTGATAGAGGAGAGAGCAAGGGGTTTCAGATTGATAAACACAGAATCAATATGGTTTTACATTAACAGCAGGCTTTTGTTCCTCTAAAGATAGGTGCTTAGATCTGATCTAACTGCAGAAGCCCTTAGCAACCTTAGTTCCAGGTGTTCAATGATTGGTTATGGTTCCTGTGGAATTTTTGGAATTCACTGCTGTCAAGATATGCCAGTTATCTCTAGTTTAGAAGACTTTAAAAGAGGATTACAAATTCATGAAGAATAAGTATTGTCAATGGTGCCAGTCATGATGATTTTATGAGTCATCCCTGTTTGGAGGCAACATGTCTCTGAGAATCAGTTGCTGAGGTGTGTCAGAGGGAGTGGGCTGTTGTCTTGATGCCCCACTTACGGACTTCCCAGAGGAATCTGGCTGGCCACAGTGGGAGATGGGATGCAAAAACTAAACAGACCACTGGGCACATCCAGCAGAGTTCATCCTATGTTCTCTTGCTGGGGGTCTTTCCTAGAGATGTGGAGATCCAGGAGGAAAAACCTGGAAAAATGGTAGGAAATTGGTTTCTCTCCCCACCCCCCAACTTTTCCAGTTTTTTTTCTGGGCCTTGATATCACTAGCTATGCCACATCTATGGGTTTGTTTTTTTTAAAAAAGTTCACACCTAAAATGAATATGACAAAGTTACTGAAAATAAGCTGAGCACTCATCCAAGACCAGAGGCTGTGGCTGACTATTGGATATAGGCCTGCTGCGGCGTAATATGTGAAATGGTCCTTAGTGCCAAGGTATCATCATGCAGAACACCAGCCATTGGCAGACTTGAAGGTTGCAGGTTCTAATTCATTTTTTTACACAGCTCTAAATTCAAAATAGTCACTTGGGGTGGATGGAGCAAGATTCACACTGGGGGGGGGTGCGGGTTTCAGTGGGTGGAGCTAAGTATCCATGGCACTCCATGAGCTGGGTGGGCAGACTGCAGGTTTGGAAGATCTGCTTTGTTTTTTACTAGAACTCAGAGTCTTACCAACCAGAACCAAACAGTTGTTCAGATGGGAAGCTAGGAACTAAGGAACCAGGTGTCTCTGGGTTCAGGCTCTGTCCAGGAGTTTGTGATCAGTTCCAGCACCAAGCTCATAATTCCTGTCACACAAAAATCCACTTATGGTTTTCCGGTGGGCAAGCTCTGTGTGTGTTGCCTTCTATTTGTTAGAAATTTGAGAGTCAGAAATCCTTGCTGATCTTCTGCGAACAACTTGAAGACCTATTGGTAGACCCTAGTCTACCATCTTCCCACCCTTGCCATGAGTCATAGCTGTAGCTGAGTAACTGAAGATCAGGGATTTTAATTGGCTAATTAAGAGGAGGGGCCCTTTTAGTTGTTGCTATTGATCAGGAAATCTTTCTAATCTACTGCAGATTACCCAGCAGAAAACCCTGGGTTTTTTCCAGCCCTGCTGTACACTACTATCCTGAAAAAAATTGCATCATTATCTCCAACATGTATTGCAGATTGTGCCCTGAAATTTACTGTGTGTTCGGCCCAGGAAAGTTCATTCTCAAATTAAGGTCTCTGAAAGTCAAGGGAAGGCTCTGATTAATCTCTAGCAATTCAAAAGACTGTATTCAAATAGGTGAGATTTTAAAGAGAGTCTTATTTTATATGGGGACTTTGTATTGTTCTGGAGCTTTGCATCATGAGTGGTGTGCTTAAACTGAGACCAGAGTGCACTGGAGGCAAAACTGGGTTTGGATATTAAGCACATACTTGTGGTTAGATGTGGATTTCGTTTGGATTGGAAGCCCTCTGGTAGTATCCCAGCAACTCTGCTGGAGCTGAAGGGCTTGTTGCGTAGGAAAGAGCAAAAATCTATTCTGTGCTGCTCCAGAGGTCAGGACTATATGTCAAGGGCTCAAGGTACAGGATGGTAGATTTCAGTTGAACATGAAGGGGAAATGTCTTAATGGTAAGAGGAGTTTGAACATGGAGACGGTTGCCTAGCAGGAGATGATATTCCCTCTCTCACTAGCAATATCCACACAGAGGCTTCACAGACATCTATTGGGGTGCCCTTGCTCTGGATTTCCTACATTGAACAGGAGGCTGAATTAGATGGCTTACAAGTCTTCCCCACACACTGCCCTTAGAGCTTGCAGCTAATATTATGTGGCCAACATTATCCTGATTTTTAATAATGGTCACAACTCTTCATTTCTACTAGAGTGGTTCCATTTCAGAAAGCCACGTGACTTTTATTAGATTCTGCTCCTTGTTTAGAGTACAGCTGTTTTCTTTGAACACAGAGAATATGTGAAAATAATTATGTATGTGTATATATTATTGCTGAGTATCCTTGAAATGCATCCAGATTGAATAGAAGATGGGAAATATAAGACATTTGCAAAATATTGACACTTGGAGGGGAAAAATTGTCGGCTACACTATAATACTTGTAAAATCAATCCTAAAGCTCAGATCTATGGTGCTGCTGGAAAAGACGGAAAAGAAAGGGCAAAGTCTCCCTCCTCTGAGCCCTTATCCCCCTGTGGAACCAACCATAAGTGTGATTAGTTGAGAAACTGCTGCCAGCAGCGTTCCTACTGCTAGTGATAAGGATCGGTCGTTGTAATAGCACCATACATGGGTCAACTGAACCCAAAGCTGCTTGTTAACTTTGTCACTCCAGTGTTCACTGGCTGGGATTAAGATTACTCTGATGTTAGATTAATAATTTTTTAATGCCATGATGCATGACCAAAACATTATTTAGGATTTTCTCTAAATTAAATAACATTGAAGCTGTGTTCAACACCTGACATTAACCTATTACAGGGGCCACCAGCCTTTTTTGGACCAGTGGGCACATTTCAGATTTTGAGAACATTGTAGGTA